>NC_134115.1:15399936-15710857 GCF_040939455.1 Microcebus murinus
TGGGACCTGACTGACTTCTAGCCAATAGAATACAGCAGAGGTGAAAGGATTTTGCAGCAGATGAAATTAAGGTCCCGAATCAGTGACTTATTTTTTTTTTTTTTTTTTGAGACAGAGTCTCACTCCATTGCCCTGACTAGAGTGCCAAGGCATCAGCCTACCTCACAGCAACCTCAACCTCCTGGGCTTAAACAATCCTTCTGCCTCAGCCTCCTGAGTAGCTGGGACTACAGGCATGCGCCACCATGCTTGGCTAATTTTTTCTATATATTTTTAGTTGTCCCGCTAATTTCTTTCCTCTTTTTTCTAAGTAGAGATGGGGTCTCGCTCTTGCTCAGGCTGGCCTCGAACTCCTGACCTCAAGCAGTCCTTCCACCTCGGCCTCCCAGATCCGTGATTTTTATTTCATCAAAAGAACGATCATCCCAGATGGGCCTGGCTTCACTGGGTGAAAGTCCTTGAAAGAGAGACAGGCCCTCCCTGAGACGGAGACGTCTCTCCATTGCTGGCTGGAGGAAGCAAAGTGCACGTTGTGAGGGGACCTTGGTGCCACAACCACAGGAACTGAATTCTTCCAAGAACCTGGTGAGCTTAAAAGAGGACTCCAAGCCTCAGATGAGACCGAAGCCCCAGGCAACGCCTTGGTTGCTGCTTTCTGACCCCATGAAGCAGAGAATCCGCCAAGCTGTGACCAAACTCCTGACCCAGGGAAACTGCAAAATAATAAAGTGTGTATTGTTTTACCCACTAAGTTTGCAGTAATTTGCTGCACAGCAATAGAAAGCTAATAAGGTTTTCTAATTTTCCCATTTTTTTCTACAATACAAATATTGTTTAAACAGGAGAAATTATCACAGTTTTTATAAAGAGTTCTTAACCTTGTAGAAGTAGACACTGAATTACCTAAGGTTAAAAATGATACGATGCTGACAGGGGACAATGGAATAATACAGATGAGATGCGTTGGCATGTGCTGATAATTATTGAAACTAATTCATGGATTTGTGGGGATTTGCCATTCTATCCCTTCTACTTTTGTATATATTTCAAATCTTCCATAATAATAAAAAGTTTAAAAATTAGACTTGTACATACAGAATTAGTTAAAGGGATGTTTCTAGTTTCTACTAGAGGGAAACTAAACAAGTTAAATGTCTAACACAGGGAACTCGTTAAATTAATCACTAAAGATATGCAGTGTGTTTATATGTGTCTTTAAGATTGATTGCATAGAAATTAGCATTTTTCTATGGTTGTATTAATTGGTGTATAAATAAAATTTTTGTGGACAACAAAACAAAAAAAATCACAACATATAAGCATTTTAAAAAAATTCAACTGAGTAAATTCAACTCTTTCAGACAGTGACAGAACCCAATATAAGTGACCCGGGGGGAGGGGCATCTCGTAATGGAAGCAGCATACTGGGGGTGCATGCAGAGGGTTGGAAGGGCACCCAGGGCTCCTGCCTACCCTGCACTGCTCTTTCAGTCTTCTGCTAGATAATAGGCAACTGTAAGTCCACACATTCCCCAGACCTGCTTTGAACATGGAGGTAGGGAAGGGTGGACAGTCAAACAGGTAATTCAAAATCTTAGTGCATCTTGAATAAATACGATCATGATTCTCAAGAAAGATTTATGCTATGACCACCTTAAGAGACTTCCAGGTTTTACTTTGGCCCATATGGCCTCAGAGTCATATTATCACTGAGTGATTTCTTCATTTTCCTAAGAATCATAAATTTCTCAGTACTACCAACGTCTATTCCTTTCAGGTCCCTCTGTCAGTAAGATCAGCTGACAAGCTATGCCCACACCAAAACGGCTCTGGGAAACCAAACCAATGCTTTGGTTTCCATTTGCTTGTAATATTTTTTTCACCTCTTTGCTTTGAGTCTATAACAATCTTTATTAGTTAAGTGGGTCTCTTGAAAGCAACAGATATTTGGGTTATATTTTTTAATATATTCTACCAATCTATATCTTTCAAGTAGGGCATTTAGATGATTTACATTCAAAGTTAATATTGATATGTGAAACACTATTCTAGTCATCCTTTTAGGTTATCCTTTTAGGTTATCCTTTTAGGTTATTCTCCAATGTATTACCTTTCTATAAGCAGTGTAAGTTTTATACTTCTGAGTGTTTTTATACTGGTAAGTATTAACCTTTCATTTCAATGTTTAGCACTTCTCTGAGCATTTTTATAGGGCTGGTCTACTTGTGACAAATTCCCTCAGCATTTACTTATCTGGTAAAGACTTTATTTCTCCTTCATTTATGAAACATAGTTTTGAAGAATAAAAAATTTTGGCTGATAGTTCTTCTGTTTAAGAAGATTAAAGAGAGGGCCCCAATGCCTTCTGGCTTGTAAGGTTTCCACTGAGAAGTCTGCTATTTATTCTGATGGGCTTTCCTTGTAGGTTATTTCATGTTTTTGTCTCACTACTCTCAGGATTTTCTCCTTCATGTTGACTTTAACTCTCCTTCATAGTCTGACCATGTTCCTTGGTGATGATCTTTTTACAATGAATCTCCCTGGAATTCTTTGAGCCTCATGTATCTCAATGTCTAACTTTAGTAAGATCAGGGAAGCTTTCCTCACTCCCTCAAATAGGTTTTCCAAACCTTTTGCTCTTTCTTCTTCTCCCTCAGGGATACCTGTGATTCTTAGTTTTGAGCATTTTACATACTCCCGTATTTCGTGGAGACTTTATTCATCTCTTAATTCTTTTTTCTTTATTTTTATCTGTCTTAATTCAAAAGCCTTGTCCTCAAACTCTAAAATTCATTATTTTGCTTGGTCTAGTCTATTGTTGAAACTTTCCACTATATGTCATAATTGCCTAAATAAGTCTTTCCTTTCCAGAAGTTCTGGGGTTTTTAAAATATTTATCTCTTTAGTGAATTTTTCACTCATGTCCTGAATTGTTTTTTTGGCTTCTTTGTGTTGGTTTTCAACTTTCTCTTGGATCTCAGTCAGCTTACTTTTGATCCATATTTTGAAATCTGTATCTATCATCTCAAAAATTTCCTTTTAGGTGAAGTCTCTTGCTGGAGAGTTAGTGTGATCCTGTAGGGGTGTGAAAAAAGCCTGTTTTTTTCATACTGCCAGGGTTCTTGTGCTGGTTCCTTCTTATCTGGAGAAACTATCACTTCTTATTTTTTTAATTTAATTTCATTTAGATGATACTTTTATATTTATTTGGATTTTTTATTATTTTTTTTTATTTTTCCCCTTTGAGGGTGTGAGTGTATTGTATGTTGTGTTTGGTTGGTTGGCTTTGACTTGGGGTGATTTTAGGGAGCCAAAGCACCATATGAGTTCTTTGGTAATATACAGCCTTTTTGCAGTGGATTTTTCAGCTGCTGATTGTAACAGAGATGTACTGGGTATACAAGTAGGCTCACTACCTTCTGCAGAACTAGAATTACAGATGTCTCAGGAAGCTTATGGCAGGAAGTATTAAATTGGGTTGTGCATTTCAACCTCCATGGCCAATAGGTGGCACTTATGAATAAGCACCAGCTATAGCAGAAGCTGGTGAGTAGGTGATTAAACTTACTGTGAGGAGTTCTCTATTGTATCAGGTGATGGACTAGTCTGTGGTAGAAAAGCAACCCACTTCCCTACCATGTCCCTGTCCCAAAGTTTGTGATTCTAAGTTTAGTGAAATTCTGTCATCTATCTCCAGGCCAGAAAAATGTCTTTCCAACAGCTCTCTGCCCAAATGGTTTCAGAGCGGAACCTCTTCTCTAAGCTCAAAGCAGATAGTTTGGTGGCTCCCCTCGTCTCTGTGGGAGCACTGCTGCTCTGTGTGGAGGGGAAGGTGCACTGCCTTTCAGCTTGTACATGTGAGCACCCACTGTGGTGTCCCAGCAATTTGGGTCAAGCAGACCTAAGAGTCCTGGGGGAGTGTTCAGGTGCCAGAAGTGGTGGACTAAGTCAGGTAATCCCCAGTCCCCAGGCCTCTGGGTGGTGTGCTTGAGTCCTGGAGGGACCAGACTGAGACGGGACTGGTGAACTTGTCCTCCAGCCTCCTTGGGTTCAGGTGCTGGCTGTGATAGGGAGGGACGGGGTGATGGCCTAGTCTGGAAGAATGCTCACGGAGGGGAAGGACAGATGCCCTGGAGCCTGTCACCAGGCAGGGTGGGCCCATCTCGGTGGGATTGGTGGAGGCAGGCAGCTGTGGGGCACACAAGCTGCTCGTACTGCCCTCCCTCAGCAGTGACAGAAGTCGCTGTTCTTTGTGGGCACAAAAAAGGTCAGTTCCCAGCTCCCTCCTTGGCCCTGCAGCAGCAGAGGCGGTGGAAGAAGCTCAAACTGCTGTGTGCTGGGTTCCCAGATTGGCTACAGTCTTCCACTGAAAGGCTCAGGCAGGAGAGGGACAATCTTGCCACACACTTGCCTCCAGGAAGGATAGTAGCCTCCCAGTACAGGAAGGAAGCTGAGCTTGAGGACTGTTCATCTCACCCTCCCCAGCAGAGGAGGCAGTAGGTTTCGTCCTTGGGGTGCACAAAAGTGCCTGGACTCCCAGGTTGCCCCCAGCCAAGCTACAGCAGAGGCAGCGGGGGGAGCTCAGACCGCTGTGTGCTGGGCTCCCGGAAGGGCTGCAGTCCTCTGCTGAAATGCGCAGGGAGGCGCAGCCATGCCAGAGACTTGCCTCCCGGGAGGGTGGCTCCCTCTCTATAGGCTAGCTGCTGGGGGCATGGATCGTGCACCCCGCCCTCCTTCAGCTGGGCTGCAGTTTCCATCTTTGGGGTGCTCGGGCATGCCTGCTCCCCCTCCCACCCTCCTTCAGTGGCCCTGCAGTGGTGTCAGCGGTGGCCCCGGAGCAGGACAGAGACCTCTGTGGGCTGTGATCTCTGCATGGCTCAGGGTTCAAAAGCCTGTGGGCCTTCACTTAAATCCCAGGACTGCTTCTGCATATCCCCTGGGCAGCTCCTTGCCTCAGTCTGGGGTCCCGTGAGGGCTGAGGGGTCCTGCAGCTGGGATCCCAAATGTCCCTGGCGGAAGGGTGGAAACCCAGGGATCTCTCACACTCTCTCCAGGTCCGGGAGCTTCTCCTTGTCTTCCCACCAATCCTGGCCAAGCACGGTGTCCATCCTCATTCTTCCTTGCTTTTTTGGCTCTGTCATTTTTCTGTTGAAATTTAGTATTCTTTTTTCGACTGTCTATTCGAAGTGTGAAAATCTCGCCAATTTTGATTTCTTTCCATGAGGGCAGTGCACACTGGCTGTATTTAGTTGGTCATCTTGAACTGGAACCCAGGGTCATGATTATTTTGAAGGACAGGAAAGTGGCAATGATGGGGGCACTGATGAGGCGGTCTTTGGTGGTACTGGAGATAGCTGTATCTTTGAGTGGGAATTACACAGAAGTATTCACATTGCGATCATTTATTGTACTATTTCACAGCTATAAAAAGAGATGTCGGCCGGGCGCGGTGGCTCACGCCTGTAATCCTAGCACTCAGGGAGGCTGATGTGGGCGGATTGCTGGAGGTCAGAAGTTCTAAACCAGCCTGAGCAAGAGCGAGACCCCGTCTCTACTATAAATAGAAAGAAATTAATTGGCCAACTAATACATATATAAAAAATTAGTTGGGCATGGTGGCACATGCCTGTAGTCCCAGCTACTCGGGAGGCTGAGGCAGGAGGATTGCTTGAGCCCAGGAGTTTGAGGTTGCTGTGAACTAGGCTGACGCCACGGCACTCACTCTAGCCTGGGCAACAAAGAGAGACCCTGTCTCAAAAAAAAAAAAAAAAAAAAAAAAAAGAGATGTCCACTAAACAGTAATACCAAGTATTGTACACATATTACATCACTAATAATCTTAAAAGGAGATAAAGAACTGACATTATTAAGCACCAAAGATGTTTCCAGAAATGTTCTCTGTACCTTATATACATTGACTTCAGTAATTCTCTCAGTAACTCTTCACAATAGGCATTAGTATTAATCCCATTTTATAAAAGGAGGAACTGAGATGTAGAGAACTTAAGTAATTTGCCCAAGGTTGCAAAGTTTGAACCTAGCTTCAAATCTGGGATTGCTTTGCTCTAAAAAAAAAAAAAAAAATGGCAGAGTTGCTCCACCACACCCCACATAATTCCTTGCATGCCCCTGGGCTGTTAGTGCCTTTGACTTTTACCAGTAAAACAATCTCATAAAACTTGCGCCCTCATAAATATCTCATATAAACAAAGCAGCCTGAGGTGATGTCTTAGGAAAATTATTGTACTATACGCTCTGTTGCCGTTTACAACCCAGAAAATGTCCCACAGCCTTTACTCTTAAAAAGTCAAAAATGGGAGTGCAGGTTTCCTGATTCCCAAGTAATATTTAATTGCCCGTGACAGCCAGAATATAGCCAAACCACCCCCTGAGCAGCCCTCTTGCAAAGGGGCAACTAACAAGGCCAAGTTACTCTTTTAAAGCATTTCTTATTGTACCTGTTTTATTATTCATGTACTTTGAATAGCATCTCAATGATTGTTTTATTGGCCTACAACGGCTTAAATTAATGCTAAAGACATTACAAGTAGCTCCCTTTTAAATTTTTAACCAGAATAAAAGTTTACAAAAAGCACATATGCTTCTTAAACAGCAGGACCTTGTATCCAAACACAGACAGTCTTACAAGGCAGCTCCCAGGTTGTGCGGGGCCCCACCAGTGCTCAGTGCCCGTTACAACTACAGCAACTAAAGCCTTGGTGACTATCTACAGCCAAGTAGGTGATGTTTTCTGTCTTAAAGGCCATTTCCAGGCAGTATTACAGAAGGTGATGAAGAAGAAAAGCACTTTTTTTCTCCTTTTCATTAGGCAAGAAAACCAAGAGGATAAGCAGCCAGGGAGGGGAGGCACTAAATAGAACACTCTAAGATCAACATTATGCCACCATTGAATAAGCCTGCTTAAACGCCCAAAGTTGATGCGCTTAGTTTAGAAAAGGCTAACGGTTGTCTTTCATAGAAGAGAAATGAGTTTTGTTAAATGTATCAATAGTGTTAATACACTAATAATTGAACCATAACTCTTTCCCACTGTCCCATTAGACATACTCTATCATATGCATGATGATTAATTTAATACCTCTGCTTTTATATATAGGAACTAATAGCAGAATCCCCCCCAAATCTAGATGGTTTGAGTACCTGAAAAATCTTCCTGGTAGGAGAATTCCCAGCTGTAAAACAGTCAGACCCTTTGAGAAAAGCAGGATTGAGTGAATAAGGTCCTGAGTGAATCTTTCATAAATGTTTTTAACTTTACTGATATACAATGTTAAAGCCAGCCAGCACACAGTAGTCAATAACACTTTTACATATCTTAATGGTAATAATGGCCTCTCTACAATTAATCTTCATTTCTTATCTCTTGGCTTCATTGATATTTATTAAGATCTCCTTTCTCCAAGTTTCAAAAGGAGGCTAGTGAATTCACTCTGCTCTTTCAGATAAACAGCAGAGTAAGAGGCAGATTTTGCTGTCTTTAGTTTTCCAGCCAAATGCATTTCTACCATTCAGATTTTACAACTCAGAGTTGTGTCCACCCCCCTTCTCCAATAGCTACCTGCCTTAGACTTAGAAATGCAAGGATTTGTTTTTTTAATAGAAAACACCTTAGATAACTTTAATTAACTTATACATCCCAGCTGACTAGATTTTCTTTATTCCTCCCCAATCTTAAGATGCACCCTGATGCGGGGAGCAGGGAGATGCTTAACCCCCGTCCTGTGACTATTGCAGGGAAGGAAGCGCAGGGCTGCAGTGGATGAAGTCTTGGGTCTCGTGCGCCATTTGTCATCAGCTGAAAGAATCTCAATTAGAAACAGCTTAGGAATCAAACTGGCTTGCAGGAGGCTGAAGAAACCACCATGCAGAGATTAAAGGCAATTACATTTCTGCAAAGCCCTGGGCCTTCAGCAATACATGGAGAATGATTTATTGGAATCATGACTATAAGCGAAACATTATGCTTTGTTATACAAACATGGATAAGTCGAGCTCCCCAACTTATATATGGGCAGGAGGAGGGGGAAGAAGACTGACAAGTCCACAGTTAAAAGAAGCTGGGGTAAATTTGCTTAATTGGGGAAGACAAGCCTGTAGCAACCCACAGGCGGAAACAATTAATTTCAACAAGGAGAATTGAAATTGGATTTGGGTAGTTTCTTCTAGAAACTCAAAAGAAGGAAGTTTGGGGGGAACTTGGAACTCAGGGAAGAACAGAAATGGAAACAAGTCACCTAGAAGGAAGAGTGAGCCCCAACCACGTGGCAGCCGGCAGACGCCCCAGGAGCAAGGCGAGACTGAGCTGTGGCCCCGCTGTGCTCCCCAAGCCTTCAGCAAAAGTCTCGCACTCAGCACGCCGCTACAGAGTGCTTCGGGACAGAGAAAGCAAAGGACTGGGCCAGTGCCTGGGGCAAGCAAGACGGAAGAGGGGAGTGAAAATCTTAGAAACTGTATTTGAAGGATTGTGTTTGAATACTAAAGAAACAGAGACCAGAGGACTTGGCAGTATTTGAGTTTCACACATAAAAAATGGTAAAGTAATAAATTTTAAAATGACAGCAGGAGTGCAAAGGGAGGAAGTGGCTGTGACATTCTATAGCACTGAGCTAGCGAATGAACCGGGAGCAGTGCTTTCCCTCACAGCCTGTCGCATCTGTGAGACCCTCTGCCTGCAGCACCTTCTCAGGCTTCAACCAAACACTGCCTCCTTCGGGAAGTCACCACTCTTCCAGGCGGACTTAGGCACTCGGCTTAGGAAGTTCAGGCTGCTATGACAAATGACCATAGGCTGGGGGGTCTTAAACAGTGGGAATTTGTTTCTCCCAGTTCTAGAGGTCCCTGATCAGGGTACTGGCATGGTCACAGCCAGGCAATGGCCCGCTTCCTGCGCGTGAGGAACCGACATTTTCACACTGAAACCTAATAAAAGCAAGGCCCACTGTCCACTTACGCACACTTTGGGGTTTATATGGGCAGCTGGAAGTGCTCCTCACAAGGCAGAAAGTTAACGGAACCAGGGCGTGGGGAGGAAACTGGCTTTGGTGAAGCTTGTCTTCAAAGGCAGACTGTGCCTTCTGTGTCCCCAAGCCTAATATTGGTTTGCTCTCCCCCCACCCCAGTAGTCCCCTGCCCATGTGAGTGGTTAGAGCTTTCTTGCCATTTCCTCTACCCTTTTTTTATCAGTAATTTGCATATTCTTTATATTTTTACCACCACTAATTGTAACAATGGAAGCATTTATATATCACTTTAGTGTTAACAAAGCGTATTCCTGGCACTCCCCTTCTTCAAAATACTCTTTAATGTGATGAATGACAAGCAATATGTTTCTCTTTTCTGAAGTTTATGGGACTAAAATGACAAAAGGAGAGTTTTAGAGCCACTAACAGAAAAATATTTTAATTTCAAAGTACTTTACTAGTTGTAGCATTTTCTCAATTCACTGGCTTCTGAATTTCTTTTGCATTAATAATCTATGCCACACACATTAGCCCTGAATTCCATCTTTTAAGATTGTCATCATTTCATGTGTGGTTGTGTTTTTTCCTCCGTAAGATTTTAAGCATCTCCAGGGCAGAACCCCACTCTCACCCCCTACGCCCTGCCTAGTATTGTGCTGAGTGTGTGTTAAGTATGCAATCCATACTTCCAAAAATAAATAAATAAGTTCATGCCTGAGAGAGAGCCTGGGACCCAAAGCCCACGGTGTCACGGGGCTGCAAACAGGAAGGTGGTTTGAGTCTGAATATGGAGCTGCTGGAGCCTAGAACCCCTTCCATCCAAGGGACCCCGGGCACCACTGTCTCCCACCTTTGGCAAGAGAATAAAGTATTATTCTGCGGAGATTCTGAACCAGAGTCTCCCAACCTAGGACACCAGCCCCTCAGTGGATGTGCTGTGTGCTCTTTGATACACTATGCATCAAGCGTGTGTACACCACAGACCTCCAGCCCCCATATACCAGCTCATTCAACAACTCCAGCCCCGGATCCCAAGGATCCCCCAGTGGAAACGTCGGGGGTGGGGAGCTGATCATCAGTAGAACCCACCAGTCGCCAAATCCACCCGTGTACCCACGCCCACCCAGAAGTTTTGATCCCCTCCCTAGTGACTCATTATTAAATAAAATTTTTGAAAGCCAGTGCTCTCACTTTGTGCCCCTTTTAATACAATCTAATTTATTTACACCATGCCAATGCCTATTAGTGTTTTGTTTTTGTTTTTGTTTTTGTTTTGAGACAGAGTCTCGCTTTATTGCCCAGGCTAGAGTGAGTGCCGTGGCATCAGCCTGGCTCACAGCAACCTCAAACTCCTGGGCTCAAGCAATCCTGCTGCCTCAGCCTCCCGAGTAGCTGGGACTACAGGCATGTGCCACCATGCCCGGCTAATTTTTTCTATATATATTAGTTGGCCAATTAATTTCTTTCTATTTATGGTAGAGACGGGGTCTCGCTCTTGCTCAGGCTGGGTTCGAACTCCTGACCTCGAGCAATCCACTCACCTCGGCCTCCCAGAGTGCTAGGATTATAGGCGTGAGCCACCGCGCCCAGCCAATGCCTATTAGTTTTAAAACATTATTTAAAGACCATAAGCAAACACAGAAGACACCCAGAGGAAACAGGAGAAGCCTGACCCAAAATCATTTATTATGGGTCAAGCACCCCCAGAGACAAGCACAGAGCTAGAGTCCCGGTAAGAGCAGGAGGTAGTCTCGTTTATAATAAAGGAATTCCTGTAATTCTGCTTTTAAACCAGAGTTTGCTTTCCAGAGAAACTTAGAAAACCTCTACAGAGACTATAAGGGAATTTCTGGGTAAAAATGAGAGACTGATACTCTCCAAATTCTTGATAAAGCAAAATAAAGATCTTTTTTTTTAAATCAAAAGAAAATGTTACCAAATTCAAACCAACGAAAAGGGATATAACTTCCTGCCCCAGATTTCAAAACTGGCAGCAAATGAAAGGAATGGAAGATTCTCAAAAGATTTACAGAGTCTCTGGGGTCAATTGGAAAAATGTTCCCAATTCTTTACTCCCTCCCATTTCTAGAATTTTATACCTTTGTCCTTTGCCGTATGATGTTGCTGTACCTACCTACCACCAGCGTTAGGCTTGGCTGTGTCCCTTGCTTGGGCCAGTAGAAAGTGTTGCGGACATGGTGCAAAACGTGCTGAAGTGTGCTCGAGTAACTGACTGGACTTGACCATTTATGCAGTTGTGGCTCCACTGGGCGGCAGCTGCCTACCATCCTGGCCCCAGAGTGAAGACACGGAGCAGCCCTGCACCAGACGCAAAGCCTGGAACCTGGAGTCCAGCCTGGCTCGGCTGAGCCCAGCCTCGGCCAGACAAACTATAGCTTACCTACAGACTCCAGAACATGGAAATAAGCATTTGTTTTCATAAGCCACTGAGATTTTACAGTCGTTTCTTTTCTTTTCTTTCTTTCTTTTTTTTTTTTTTTTTTTTGAGACAGTCTCACTCTGTTGCCCAGGCTAGAGTGCCTCCAACTCCTGGACTCAAGCAATCCTCCTGCCTCAGCCTCCTAAGTAGCTGGGACTACAGGCATGCGCCACCATGTCCGGCTAATTTTTTCTATATATTTTTAGTTGGCCAATTAATTTCTTTCTACTTTTAGTAGAGACATGGTCTTACTCTTGCTCAGGCTGGTTTTGAACTCCTGACTTTGAGTGATCCACCCGCCTCAGCCTCACAGAGTGCTAGGATTACAGGCGTGAGCCACCACACCCGGCAGGATCCCAATCTTTTTTTCCATTAATTTCGAAGGAATATTTTAGAAACTATCATCACCAGTGGTGAAGAAATATGGGTCTGAATTTCAACAGTTCCTGCAGTCCCTTTTCAGCTCGTTTTCTTCTGTTAAATTCAAGTAAAATTGAATTTAAAATGATTTTGAATATAGCTTCCATTTTTATAAAAGTGCTTTCATTTATGTAAAATTATTAATATTTCTCTTTAATGCTTCTGCGTGTTTGAAAGAAAATTACTTCTCTCTCTTTCTTCTCTATGCATATGCCCACAAAGGCATGGGGAAGAAAAGAAGATTGGGAAATGCTACGCACTGAATATAAATGAAGGTTACTTTAGATCAGGGATGGCAAGTCACAAATAAAGTTTTATTGGAACACAGCCACACCTATCTGTTTACATATTGTCCAGACGGCTTTCGTGCTACAACTGCAGAGCTGGGTTGTAATAGAAACCATGAGGTCTTCGAAGGCTAAAATATTTACTCTCTGTACATTGACAGGTTACTAACCTCTGCACATAGATGGTAAAATTTGGAGGTGGGTGTCTATTTTTTATGTTTTACTTTCTTTTTTGTTATTTGTTGTATTTGCATAATATTTTTTAGTAAGTGTTATAATTTTTAACAAAGCCATTTTTTTTTTTATTTTAAAAAGACTGCCCTCCACTCTTATATCAAGGTACTAGTCTGCTATGCAGATAGGATGTTAGGCCAAATGACTTCCTAGCTCACCTAGAGTTTCAGCGAATTTTAGAACAATGACCTTCCATCTGAAAAGCTGGTGTTTCTCCCAGCAGCTGTGGAAATCTGTGCCAGTCTGTCCAGTGTCCATCTGAAGGAGCCATTATGTCACTGGTTTGGGCAAAGCATTTGAAAATACTGCCCAAAAAAGACAATGGGTATGGAAAGGCAGGGGAGGAGGAAAAGTTTTTTCTATTTAGCATTTTCCAAAATTACAACCTTCAGCAAATATCACATAACTCATTAAGAAATTCATCATTTACCGAAGCTAAAATGGGAGCGGCCCAAGAATCAGAAAGGCAAAAAGCTGATTGGTTTTTCTCATGCATTTAAAATCTATTTCTCGGCCGGGCACGGTGGCTCACGCCTGTAATCCTAGCTCTCTGGGAGGCCGAGGCGGGCGGATTGCTCGAGGTCAGGAGTTCGAAACCAGCCTAAGCAAGAGCGAGACCCCGTCGCTACTAAAAATAGAAACCAATTAATTGGCCAACTAATATATTAGAAAAAATTGCCTGGGCATGGTGGCACATGCCTGTAGTCCCAGCTACTTGGGAGGCTGAGGCAGAAGGATTGCTTGAGCCCAGGAGTTTGAGGTTGCTGTGAGCTAGGCTGATGCCACGGCACTTACTCTAGCCTGGGCAACAAAGTGAGACTCTGTCTCAAAAAAAAAATAAAATAAAATAAAATAAAATCTATTTCTCAACTGCATGCTAATGTTCCTACACCCAAATAAAGATCTTTTTTCAAGGATTCAAATTGTAAAATGTTTCAGAGTCTATGCAGTCCGGAGAAGGGTAATCCGAGCCTGTGAAATCCTGTCTGCTCCATTTGCTGGAGACCCTGTCAAACTGAAAACAGGGAGACCAAAAAAGAAACTACCTGCACATGACCACCACTTTAAGCCTCCGGACCACCTCCCCACACTTTGCCATCAGAAAAAGCTCCCTGACAATTTAAGCAGCCAAAGAAATCCTAGCATGGGATGAACACTCATCCATGTTCTGCACATCACTTCACCCAGCATAAATTATTAATTAATTACAGAGCACTCCAAGGGCACAGAGGATAATTCTTCAGGAGAACTCTCAGCCCTTAGGAACCAGGAGAAAGATTAAGACCCATGAATTAAGAGTTTTCATGACTCAAGATGTTCTCTATCTTAAAAGAATTAATAGTGTTGATTTTATTCCCTAATTGAATAAATGTGCTTATTCCAAGAACAGTAAATTTCCCCCAAATCCAATAGCGATCACAATAAAAAGATTTCCAACAGAAACCTTCTGCTTCCTTTCTGATTAGAAAGAAACTTTGCTTTTTAGGGAAAGGAAAAATCTATACTGCAGACTGTTTTTATTAAAGATGCTAACTGGTCAACTAACTATATCTAAAAGCAGAGAACTACAAAAAAAATTTCATCATACTTTAGATTTATTACTCAATCAAAATGTTGAAAACTCTATTTTAATATGTAGTGATTAAATTATTGAACATGTAACGCAAGTTGAAGTTGTCTCGTAGAAATGCTTATAAATTCTGATCATGAGTCAAAAAAGCAGAAGATATTTCTTCTGAAGATTTTATAATTTTGCTGAAATATTACAGATCCTCCTGATTTTATTATCAGTCATCCAGATGTTTAGCAAAATCTAAGATAGTCTCACAAATACACATAATATTCTCTGCCTTGCATTGCCTCAACCACCTATCCCAATCTCACAAAACTCCTTCTGGAAAAAAAAAATTAGACCATATGACAACTAATCTTTTTAAAGAAGAAAGGGAGAAAACCTTTAGACATATTTCAAAATGGCATCCCTCAGCTGGAACACAAGTGCTGAGGTCCAGTTAGGGAGGCCAGCCTACCTACAGAGGTTCATTTTTCCACCAGCCAAGACATTGAGATCAATTAAAAACAAATGACTTGTGATTCTAGATCAGAAATTCAATCCCACTGTTAAATCCCAGACATTCTATGTTCCATTAATCACTGAAATCAAACTAAAACATCCCCAAAGAAAAAAGAGCCAGTGGAGAGTCTTTGGGGTTTCAAATTATGGGGAAAGTCTCCATATTTAATTTGGTTCTCTGCATGTCTAGATATTTTTTATTATATGCTGCTATGGTTTGAATGTACATGCCTCTCTAAAATTATGTTGGGATATAATACCCTATGTGATAGTATTAAGAAACAGGGCTTTTTCAAAAATGATTAAGTCATGATCACTTGGCCGCTATGAATGGGGTTAGTGCTTATATAGAATAGGTTGAAGGTAGTGCCCTGGTCCCTTTTTTACCCTTTCACCTGCTGCCATGTGAGGACACAGTGAGAAGGCACAGTATGACCAACAGGCTCTCACCAGACACCAACCTGCTAGAGCCTTGATTTGGGATTTCCCAGCCTCCAGAACTGTGAGAAAATAAATTTTTGTTCTTTATTCATAACCAGTCTCAGCTGGGCGCGGTGGCTCACGCCTGTAATCCTAGCATTCTGGGAGGCCGAGGCGGGAAGATAGCTCGAGGTCAGGAGTTCAAAACCAGCCTGAGCAAGAGTGAGACCCCGTCTCTACTATAAATAGAAAGAAATTAATTGGCCAACTAATATATATAGAAAAAATTAGCCGGGCATAGTAGCGCATGCCTGTCATCCCAGCTACTCGGAAGGCTGAGGCAGCAGGATCACTTGAGCCCAGGAGTTTGAGGTTGCTGTGAGCTAGGCTGACGCCACGGCACTCACTCTAGCCTGGGCAACAAAGTGAGACACTGTCTCAAAAAAATAAAAATAAAAAAAATAACCAGTCTCAGGTATCTTGTCACAGCAGCACAAATAGACCAAGACATGTGCTGAACATTTTGAATGCTGTAGAGACTCTGTATTTTGTTGTCGTCCCCTAAATATTGTGACATTTTGTTCTGGTAAGCAGCTAAATTACTAACATGTTATCTTGATCCTGTCGAGTCTTGGGTTTTGACTTTATTAAGACAAGTCTAATTATCTTTGCTCTCAGTCCTACAGAGTGTTCTTTATTCCTAGGACATAGTCCTTCTTCCTAAGATAAATCTTTCCGGGATTTCAAATAAATGTTCGCCTCTACTTTGGCTGGATCAGAACTCCAACATCTCCCTACGGACGCAACTTCTG
Source organism: Microcebus murinus (assembly GCF_040939455.1). NCBI lineage: Eukaryota > Metazoa > Chordata > Mammalia > Primates > Cheirogaleidae > Microcebus > Microcebus murinus. The sequence continues at coordinate 15,415,605 of NC_134115.1, forward strand.
AGATCTCAGTTCACCTCTCAGTCCCCGGAAGCTGTTCTCAGCTAGAACTTGCAGAATCTCGGTGCATATGCAACTCAAGATTTGGCCAACGTCCTGGGGGAAACTCCCAAACGGATTTCTGGTTCTATTTCTCTTAAATTGCCTCCTCTCTGGTACCCAAACCTACAAGTTCCAGCAGCCTTAGCAGCCTCACCTTCTTTTTTTCATTTCTTCCAGCCAGCAAGACTGCCACTCTCAGCTTCGGCTCCACTACCCTGCAGTTTGGAAAATGTCTCAGGCAAAAAGTCAGCATGAAAGTGGACCTTGCCTTTTATGCTCCCTTTCTCTCAAGAATCACAGCCCTGAGACACCCACTGTCCGGTGCCTAAGAATAGTTCTTCAAATACTTTGCCTAGCTTTACAGCTGTTAATAGCAGAAAAATAAACCTGTTATTTTTCAATAACAGGAACTGTTATTCCAATTCTTGGCAAGAATTGGAGGTCCTATGCATTTTAACACTTTAATCATTTTCATTTTTCTAAGAACAACAAAGACCTTTAAGCAAAAGTCATCAATAACCAGTTTGAAATAAATCCTGGACTGGCAATAAGAAGATCTGGTTACTCTGTCAGTTCTTTCACTGCTTAGCTGTCATTTAAGCTCCCTAAGCCTCAGTTTTCAACCCTGTAAAACAACAAGCTAAGCTATGTGATCACTGATGTCTCATTTAGTTCTAGCATAGTGCAGTTCTTTTACCCCCGTTATGTACATTGCATTAACCAGATGTACTACTCCAGGAATCAAATCAGCAGTTGCTTGTGAAGGGCAAGTCATTTCCGAAGTTCTCAGTTCATGAGAGAGTCGTTGAGCCCCCAGGCTTGCTGGCAGTCCTCTCTGACGCCTGAGCAATGGTTTAGGGAGGGCCAGGTGGGTACAGAGCATGACAGCCGGTTAGCACGATGGAGGAACATGGTGTGGTGGATCATGTAAGACAAGAGCCCAACTGACACAGGTTCCAGACTCACTCACAGTGAGGTCCTGTCACTTCTGAACCTGTTTCCTCATCCGTGAAATGGCTAAAATGATGCTGCCTTGCAAGGGTACTCTGGGGATCAAATGAGACAATGTATGTGCTTAGAGTTTGGGGCAAACAAGGAGAATTTTTTTTCAATGATATTTAAAGATGCACAGAAGTCCCTTAGTGGCCTCTGAGAAATGACAACTCACGCATTAATGTCTCCTCACTGCCCCATCTCCACCGTGCCCTTGGCACTACTGCCACCAACATCACCACTCCATGCTGCATAGACAGGCAGCAGTCAGCGGTCAGCAGTGGTCCCCAGCATGTCACCCCATCCCCAATACCCTTCCTTAGGAGGTAATCAGATTGTCACTTTAGACCAGTAAGAACTGGGAAGAATTGGATCCATTAACGTTATGGCACGAACGGAGTGAAATAAGTCTTTGAGATTTGGAGGAATGCAAATGGAAAACATTTCAACCCCTGGTCTCCTCAATGTCTCTACCACCTACCCAAAGTATTCTCTGAACCAAGGAGAGGCAGGGTTTTCAATGTAAGGGGGAAGTCCCCCGAGCCACTCACGGAGCTCAGCCCCAGAGGAGAATAACTGAGAGCTCAAAGCTGCTCCAGAGAGCTCACCACGGAGCACCTCGGGCTGAGTGAAGAACAGGGGGAGGAGAACCGCCACCCTCTGAGGCCCCAGCTGCCTGGACCAGGCCCTGGGCCCAGGGGCAGAGACCCCTGCCCAATAGGTGTAGGACGATCTGTGTTCAGCAGTGCCCCCAAGTGGCGAGAATCAGCAGCTACAGAGCTACAGACCAACACTAAGATTTTTTGACCACTTTCTCCAAAGGCCATTCGTTGAGAACAGATCTGCTAATTAGAGTTTACATGGTCTTTCTTCCATAAACTCTACTTATATGTATTCACCGTGATTCCCAGTTTCTATTTCTTTATTTTTTTTCCCCATCGGAAAGTGCTTAAGCATCTATTTCTTTAAAGGGGAGCAAGAACTAAAACTCCCTTAAGCTGCAAACTGAGTGGAGACTTTTACCAGGTTTGTGTCACTTTTCTCAGGCCTCTACAACCATTTCTAATTCAAAAGCCAGTTGTTTTTTTTTTATCAACTGGCAGTCTTTACATTGCATTCAACAATGTCAGAGAAGATGGTAACAACTTCACTTCGTCTGACATTCATATTCCATCAATTTACCTCATTTTGATTAAACTATATGATTATATTATCAAGTAGAGCTGGCCTGGACAAGTTTCGGGGAAAACATGACTTTCGGTAGGGCTGCCCCTGTTGCTGAGGTATCTACGAGTAGGTCCCTGGGTGACTCCTGTGTGACACACTGCAGGCACCCGCCAGCGCACGGAGTGGACAGAACTCGGGCCAGGCTGCAGGGAGGGTTCAGTGGGGATCCATGAGGAGAGCTTCTACTCTACCTTTCCATGCTAGAGTGCTCTGTCCTTGGGGAAGTTAAGCTATTCACTGAGGGCCACGCCTACAACTGTCCCCACTGGGTGACCACAGAAGAGTTAGAGGAAATACCAACCATGCAGCAGTCATCACCTTGTCAAAGGACTCCAGCACTGGGAAGAGGGGAAGCCGAATAATCTCCGTGGCTTCTCCAGCTCGGAACCTGTGAGGATCTCTGCCTCACTTTTCAGTGGGGCTTTGTGTTCGTTTGGGGCTAAAAGTCATGCTACGTTTCCAATAGCCAATCCCATCAGTGTATTCCTGCAACTGCACAGGTTGGGAGACATTAGGAGATAACATCCAAAGTCTAGACCTCAAACCAAATCTAAAAAGATATGTTTGAGATAATTCTGGGGAAATTTAAGTATGGACCAGAATTAGGTGAAACTGAGAAGTTATTAATTAACATGTGATAATGACACAGAAATTATGAAGAAAACCTCCCATGTAGGAGAGAAATGACTAGAAGCCTGGATTTTGCTTAAAATGTTTCCACTAAGATTATGACAAAAAGGGAAAATATTATAATTTTCTATAACAAAATATTGATAATTGTTGAATCTAGGTAATGGATAATAAGGATTCATTATACCTGTCTAATTTATATTTGCATATAGTTACATTTTTTTTCATAATAAAAATGACTTAAGGTTTAAATCTGCCCCTCCCTCATTGTTCTGACATGACAGTTGAAAGCAACTTCTGGTCCCTCACCATCATCCCCATGGTGAAGCCCAGATCGGAAGGACAGGCCTTACCGGGCATAGAACCTGCCTCCTGCCCCAAGAAGGTCCAGCAACATCTTGAGGAAATGAATGCAGACAGAGCTCAGCAGCTTAAAGGAGTGGATCCCATGCGGGAAGATAGGAACACTCATACAACCACTGGTGGCCTGCAAACTAGCACAACCTCTACGGAAAGTAATATGGAGATACCTCAAAGAACCCAAAGTAGACCTACCATTTGACCTAGCAACCCCACTACTGGGTATTTACTAAAAGGAAAAAAAGACATTCTACAAAAAAGACATCTGTACTCGAATGTTTACAGCAGCACAATTCACAATTGCAAAAATGTTGAAACAACCCAAGTGCCCATCGATACATGAGTGGATTAATAAATGTGGTATATGTATATCATGGAGTTCTACTCAGCCATAAAAAAATAAAAGTGGTGAACTAATACCTCTTGTATTAACCTGGATGGAATTGGAGCCCATTCTTCTAAGTGAAGTATCGCAAGAATGGAAAAACAAACACCACATGTACTCACCATTAGATCAGAACTAAATGATCGATACTTGTGTATATGGTAGTAAAATTCAATGCAAATCAAGCAGGGAGAGAGGAGGGGATGGGTAAATTCACATCTAACGGGTACAGTGCACACTATCTGGGTGATGGACACACTTGTAACTTTGACTCAAATGGTACAAAAGTAATTCATGTAACCAAAACGTTTGTAGCCAGGTAATATTCTGAAAGAAACAAAGGAAGAAAAAGGAAGAACGGGGGGAAAGAAGAAAGGAAGGAAGGGAGGGAGTGATGAAAGAAGGAAGAAAGAAGGAAGGAAGGGAGGGAGGGAGGGAAGGAGGGATGGAGGAAGGAAGGGAGGGAGGGAGGAAGGAAGGAAGGAAGGAAGGAAGGAAGGAAGGAAGGAAGGAAGGAAGGAAGGAAGGAAGGAAGGAAGGAAGGAAGGAAGGAAGGAAGGAAGGAAGGAAGGAAGGAAGGAAGGAAGGAGAGGAGAGGGAAGGAGAGAGAGGGAGGGAGGGGACACCAGGGCCCTGTGCTTCACACTGAGTTACCATTTCCACAATCACACAATTTCTCACTTGGAAAGAACCCCAAAACAGCTTCGCTAGTTGTCGGAGTCCAAACCTCATCAGGTTCCCCCGGGAGCTTATTAAACCCGCAGATTCCTGGTCTCTCACCCGGACCCGCAGAACACGCTGAGCAGCGGCAGGGCCCTGGGATTTGTGTGTTTATTTCTCCGGCGATTCTGGAGTCGCCGTGAACTGGGGCCCTGGAGCCTCCGAAATGCATGGACATCCAAATCTCACGAAAGAAGAAGGTGATCTGGAAGGGTGGCAGGGTCCTGTCACCTGCCCGGGGTGCACACCCTGCCCTCCGCCAGGGCTCCCGAGGGGGCCCTGGGGTCCCGCCGCACGCGAAGGGGAAGAGCCAGGCTCCCCGCCGAAGCGAGTCCGGGTCGGGGACCGCAGGTCGCCACCCGGGTCGGGGAGCGCGGGTCCGACGCCCCGCCGCCTGCGCGCCCGCCCGGCTCCTCCCTCCACTGCGCCCGGCCCTGTGGACCCGGCCGGCGGCCGAGCAGCTCCGCAGCGGGGCTTTCCTCGGAAAGAAGGCAGGGGGGAGCCGGAGGATATCTGCTACAGCCATTATTTTCCACTCGGGATCCTAGTTTGCATCTTCACGTGAGGCCCATAAATTGCACTTGGGGGGAGGGGCCCAGAAACCCGCAGGGGGGAGGGGACTTCATTAAACCGGGCACGGGGCGCCTCGGGCCAAGCAAAGCGAAACGCTGCCACCAAGCGGCCGCTCTGCGTCACCACAGGCTGGCTGCCCCGAGCACCTGCCTCGACCCGCGTGAGACAGTCGGCATTATAGAGCAAGGCAGGCACACACCCTTCCCTTCTTTTCCCTAAAACTGTTTTATTTATATTAATGTGAATACATTCACGTGGCACTAAACCCATAAGGTCCAAATTGGTCCCAGGGGCTGCCTCCAATCGAATGCTTAATTAGGGGGTCTCTCCCAAGTCTTTTTTTTTTTTTACTTTTTTTTTTTTTCCTCCAGCTCCTCCATGGAATCTCCCAAGTCTTTAGCGCCGTTCATGCCTACGTCTCACCCTGCTCCCTGTCCTAAGGGACTCTGTTCTCAAGTGTCCAGCGCTGACCCTCTCTTAGCATTGGCCACAAATCTGGGGTGATTTAGCAGCACCCAAGGCCGGAACCTAAATAAATTCTGCAACTCCTGGGAGCCCTCTGTTCTGAACAGCCCTGAGCACCAGATGTGCCCATGGTATGAGAAATTTAGGCTGGACAGACACAAAGAAAACCTTCTAATGGGCAAAATTATTACAACCCTGAAATGAGTGGCTGGAGGAACTAACATAATTTGCTCTGGAGCTTTTTGCAATTGGATTAAGTTATGGAAGTATACCATGTATAATAGTGAATCTAGAATGCCATAAAAGACAAGGCAAAAGCTAATTAATATGGGAGGCTGAGGACTGCCATGCATTTGAAACGTGCTTTGCAACACACATTGACTGTGTTTTGCTATGAATATTTTATTTATTAATTCATGTAAGATGTGTATGCTATATAACTATTTAGGTAAACCATATGTACCACACTCTACACTGCTCCTAACTTAATGGTAGCTTGGAGATTATTAGGCAAAATATTTCTATAAGCTGGTTTTTCATTAATTGATAGTTTACATAATTAATCAGATGCATTTCAAGTTTTTTTTTTTTTTCTTTTTTTTTCTTTTTTTTAATTATTTTTTTTTATTTTGGCATTTTATGGGGGTACAGATATTAAGGTTTCAATAAATGCCCATTTCCCCCCCTCCCCCCAAAAGTCTGAGTCTCCATCATGACCATCCCCCAGATGGTGCACATCTCACCCACTATGTATGTATATACCCGCCCCCCTCCCCCCTCCCACCTGCCCAATACCCTATTACTGTAGCACCTATGTGTCCACTTAGGTGCTACTCAGTTAATACCAGTTTGCTGGAGAATATATCTGGTGCTTGTTTTTCCATTCTTGGGATACTTCACTTAGTAGTATGGGTTCCAGCTCTAACCAGGAAAATATAAGGTGTGCTATATCACCATTGTTTCTTAGAGCTGAATAGTACTCCATGGTGTACATATACCACATTTTATTAATCCATTCTTTAATTGATGGGCACTTGGGCTGTTTCCACAGCCTTGCAATTATGAATTGTGCTGCTATAAACATTCGAGTGCAGGTGTCTTTTTTGTAGAGTGTCACTGGATCATTTGGGTAGATGCCCAGCAATGGGATTGCTGGATCAAATGGTAGATTCACTTGTATCGCTTTAAGGTATCTCCATATTGCTTTCCACAGAGGTTGAACTAGTTTGCAGTCCCACCAGCAGTGTAGGAGTGTTCCTCTCTCTCCGCAACCACGCCAGCATTTATTGTTTGGAGATTTTTTGATAAAGGCCATTCTCACTGGGGTTAAGTGATATCTCATTGTGGTTTTGATTTGCATTTCCCTGATGATTAGAGATGTTGAGCATTTCTTCATATGTTTGTTGGCCATTCTTCTGTCTTCTTTAGAAAAATTTCTGTTCAAGTCCTTTGCCCACTTTTTAATGGGGTTATTTGATTTTTTCTTCCTAATTTTCATGAGTTCTAAGTATATTCTAGTTATCAGTCCCTTATCGGATGCATAGGATGCAAAAATTTTCTCCCATTCTGTAGATGGTCTGTTTACTTTCATGACTATTTCTTTGGCTGTGCAGAAGCTTTGTAGTTTGATCATGTCCCATTTATTTATTTTTGTTGCTGCTGTGATTGCCTTTGGGGACTTCTTCATAAACTCTTTGCCCAGGCCGATGTCTAGGAGAGTGTTTCCAACTTTTTCCTCTAGAGTTCTAATAGTTTCATATCTTAGGTTTAAGTCTGTTATCCAGCGTGAGTTGGTTTTTGTGAGAGGTGAAAGGTGTGGGTCCTGTTTTAGCCTTCTACAGGTGGCTATCCAGTTTTCCCAGCACCATTTATTGAAGAGGGATTCTTTTCCCCAGCGTATGTTTTTGTCTGCTTTGTCAAAGATGAGACGGCTATATGAGGATGGTTTTATATCAGGATTCTCACATCTGTTCCACTGGTCAATATTCCTGTTTTTGTGCCAATACCATATTGTTTTAATTACTACAGCTTTGTAGTATAGTTTAATATCTGGCATATTAATGCCTCCCATTTTGTTTTTGTTGCCTAGAATTGCTCTTGATATTCGGGGTCTTCTTTGGTTCCATACGAAGCGTAAAATTATTTTTTCTATATCTGTGAAGAATGCTGATGGGATTTTAATAGGTATTGCATTGAATCTGTAGATCAGTTTGGGTAGTATAGACATTTTGATGATATTGAGTCTGCCGATCCACGAGCATGGTATGGATTTCCATCTGTTTACATCCTCTGCTATTTCCTTCCTCAGTGTTTCATAGTTCTCCCTGTAGAGGTCTTTTACCTCTTTGGTTAAATATATTCCTAGGTACTTTAATTTCTTTGTTGCTATTGTGAAGGGAATTGAGTCTTTGATTTGGTTCTCAATTAGATTGTTGTTGGCGTATATGAATGCCTCTGATTTCTGTGTATTAATTTTGTATCCTGAGACTTTACTAAATTCATTGATCAGTTCCAGGAGTTTCTTGGTTGAATCCTTGGGGTTTTCTAGATACAATATCATATCATCAGCAAACAGTGAAAGTTTGATCTCTTCTGCCCCTATTTGGATACCTTTGATTCCATTTTCCTGTCTGATTGCTGTAGCCAAGACTTCCAGCACTATGTTGAATAGAAGTGGAGATAGTGGGCAGCCTTGTCTGGTTCCAGTTCTAAGTGGGAATGATTTCAGTCTTTCCCCATTCAGTATGATGTTGGCTACGGGTCTGTCATATATGGCTTGTATCATTTTTAGGTATGTCCCTTCTATGCCTATTTTCTTAAGTGTTCGTATCATGAAAGGGTGTTGAATTTTGTCAAAAGCTTTTTCTGCATCTATTGAAAGAATCATGTGGTCTTTGTTTTTGCTTCTGTTTATGTGGTGAATTGCATTTATAGATTTACGTATGTTGAACCATCCCTGCATCCCTGGGATGAAGCCCACTTGGTCGTGGTGGATTATTTTTTTGATAAGTGTCTGGATTCGGTTAGCTAAGATTTTGTTGAAAATTTTTGCATCTATATTCATTAGGGATATTGGTCTGTAGTTTTCTTTTTTTGTTGCATCCTTTCCTGGTTTTGGTATCAGAGTAATATTCGCTTCATAAAAGGTGTCGGGGAGGTTTCCGTTCTTCTCGATGTTGTGGAATAGTTTCTGCAAGATAGGTACTAGTTCTTCTTTGTAAGTATGGTAAAATTCAGGTGTGAAGCCATCTGGACCGGGACTTTTCTTTTTAGGGAGATTTTTAATTGCTGTTTCTATTTCAGCTGTTGAGATTGGTCTGTTCAGGGAATCTATTTCTTCCTGGTTGAGCCTAGGGAGGCTGTGTGTTTCTAGAAATTTGTCCATTTCCTCCACATTTTCCAGTTTGTGTGCATAAAGATTTTTGTAGTATTCATAAATTGTATCTTGTATCTCTTTGGGATCAGTTGTGATATCTCCTTTTTCAATCCTGATGGAGCTTATTAGAGATTTCTCTTTTCTGCTTTTCGTTAGCTTAGCCAATGGCGTGTCAATTTTGTTTATTTTTTCAAAGAACCAACTTTTTGTTTTATTAATCTCCTGAATAGCTTTCCTGTTTTCAATTTCGTTTAGTTCTGATTTGATCTTGTTGATTTCACTTCTTCTGCTGGGTTTGGGGTTGGTCTGTTCTTCTTTTTCCAGCTCTTTGAGTCGTTTCATTAGATTGTCTATTTGTGATCTTCTTGCCTTTTGGTTATAGGCATTTATGGAGATAAACTTTCCTCTCAGAACTGCTTTAGCTGTGTCCCAGAGGAGTTGATAACTTGTCTCTCCATTGTCGTTTTCTTCATAGAAGTTTTTTATTTCCGTCTTGATTTCTTCATTTACGAAGTAATCATTTAGTAGGAGGTTGTTTAATTTCCACGTTTTTGTGTAGAAATGTGAGTTTCTGTTAGGGTTGATTTCTAGTTTTATTCCACTGTGATCTGAGAAAGTACATGGTATGATTTCTATTTTTTTAAATTTCTTGAGATTTTCTTTGTGTCCTAGGATATGGTCAATCTTAGAGAATGTCCCGTGAGCTGATGAGAAGAACGTATATTCAGTGGATTTTGGGTAGAATGTTCTGTAGATGTCTGTCAGACCCAATTGTTCTAGAGTTTTGTTTAAGTCCATTATTTCTTTATTAATTTTCTGTTTGGAGGATCTGTCTCGTGCCGTCAGTGGGGTGTTGAAATCTCCGGCGATTATGGAGTTGCTATTAATCCATTTGCTTAGCTCCAGTAAGGTTTGCTTTATGAATCTGGGTGCACCTAAGTTGGGTGCATATATATTTAAAATTGTTATCTCCTCTTGTTGGACTGTGCCCTTCACCATTATATACTGACCCTCTTTGTCTTTTACTACTTTTGTTGGTTTAAAAACTAAATCGTCTGAAATTAGAACTGCCACACCGGCCTTCTTTTGGTTTCTATTTGCTTGGAATATTGATCTCCACCCTTTTATTTTTAGTCTATGTGCATCCTTGCAGGTTAAATGTGTTTCCTGAAGACAGCATATACTTGGCCTGTATTTTCTTATCCATTCAGCCAGCCTATGTCTCTTGAGTGGAGAGTTTAAGCCATTCACATTTATTGAGAGAACTGATAGGTAAGGTAGATTACTGATCATTCTGTTGGGTTGGATGTTGTTGCTATGATTTCTGTCTTGAGCCATTGTAATATCTGGCCTTTAATATCTTTGGGTTTTGGTTGTTTTTATATCCGTGGATTATTATTATGATGTTCCGTGGGTAACGCTGTTTTAAGTACTTCTTGTAGGGCTGGTCTTGTCTTGGTGAATTCTCTGAGCCTTTGCTTGTCTGAGAATGTTTTTATTTCTCCTTCATATATGAAGCTTAGTTTTGCAGGGAATAATATTCTAGGCTGGGCATTGTTTTGTTTCAAAAGAGTGAGAATGGGGCCCCAGTCTCTCCTTGCTTGTAAAGTCTCATTAGAGAAGTCTGATGTTATTCGAATTGGCTTTCCCTTGTATGTCACTTGCTTCTTTTGTCTTACAGCTCTTAGAAGGGCCTCTTTAGTTGATACTTTGGTCAGTCTGATGACTGCATGACGTGACGTCTTCCTGTTTGCATTGAATCTCCCAGGGGTCCTCTGGGCTTCTTGAACTTGTATATCGAGATTTTGAGCAAGGCCTGGGAAATTTTCCTCTATTATATCTTCAAAAAGCTTGTCCAGCCCTTGAGTGTTGTCTTCCTCCCCTTCGGCTAAACCTATGACCCTCACGTTAGGTTTTTTCACATAATCCCACAGCTCTTGTAGGCTTTGGTCTTTTCTCTTGTTTCTCTGCTGTATTTCTGTGACTGATTTATTTAATTGGAAGGTGTTATCTTCAAGCTCTGAGATTCTTTCTTCTGCTTGATCTACCCTGTTCTTGAGACTTTCCACAGTATTTTGTAGTTCTCTGAGTTGATTCTTCATCTCCAGGACTTCGGTTAAAGTTTTCTTCACTGTGTCAATCTCTTTGTTGAACCTTTGTTCCATTTCTTGGAGGTTTTTTGTGTTTTCTTGGTGTTGGTTATTGAGTTGTTGTTGCAGCTGGGTGAGTGTTCTTATGATCCACATACGAAATTCCTTTTCTGTCATATTGGTTACCTGATTTTGGTCGGTGTCCGTTTCTAGGGGGCTGGTGCTCCTCCTTGGGGGTGTGTTTTCCGTTTGGTTCTTCATATTTCCTGAGTTCTTTCGTTGACTTCTTCCCATGTCGATCAGTTGTTGTTTCTTTCCTTAGGTTATTGTTTGGGTATTCACACACCTTGTTTAGTTTCTGAGGCGTTAGGTGGTGCCTGTGGGTGAAATTGGACCACTCCCTGTATATTGAGTCAGTGGATGCCGTGGAAAGGCTGTGCAAGATGCTGTCCCTGTCAGTAGGTGGCGTTTGCTTGGAGGAACAGGCTATGGTGTTGATTTTGAGTCCTGTTATCAGGTCTCGTTCTGGGCGGAGCTGGGTTGGGTAAGCCTGCCCTCAGGCCGTTAGCAGGGGTCAAAGTTCTGTTCTCAGCTTACAGGGAAAGCTGTCAGGGCAGGGCTGGAATGGTCCCGCTCAGCCAGAAAGTCTGGAGGTGGGGGTGGGGCTGTCTGAGACCCGCAGTCTGCAGCAGGCCTCGCTTCTTTCCACCCTCCCCAACTCTGCAGCTACTCCTGGGCCTCTGCCAGCAGGCCAGACCACAAGCCACCAGGCCTCCCCGGACTGTGGTGCCGGCGGGGAGGTTCCCTGCACAGGAACGCCACCTGGGTTGGGCGCACGGCCTCCTCCTGGGAGGATGGTTGCCCTCTAGGACGCCGATCCGCCCCTGGAGGCACACAGCCCTCAGTAGGCTGTTCGCGTATAATCCTTCTGTGCCCCGGGGCAATGCTAGCCCTCGGTGCAGGGGATCTGGTCTGCAGGTCCGACCTCTGGGTCCCAAAGTTCAAACTGTATTCCCACCAGGGAGAGGATTTCCGGTCCTAATTCACCCACAGGGAGCCCAAGCTGGATCTATGTCTCTCAGCCTCTGAGTCGGCACCGTTTTCCTGGGAACACGGTGCCAGCAGCACCTGGGAGGGCGGGCGGGGTCCCAAACGGGAAGGTCCCGTTCCCTGGAGGTGCCTCCGGCTGGTGGCTGTATTGTCTCTCTGGGCAGCCGCGGGTAGGGTCGGCGGAGGGGAGGAGGAGGCAATATGGCGCCTGCCGCGCGTCTCGGGTCCGTGCGCGTCTCGGGTCCGTGCACACGGAGGTGCCCGGAGGAAGTTGGGAACCTGGTGCCACGTCTGCTACAGGCTCACCGTTGGCAAGCGGCGGCAGTCTCTGGGCTGATGTCCGCAGGTCTCTCCACCCACTGGGGAGCCCGCCAGCAGTCCCGAATGCAGGGGAGGGGAAACAGCAATTCCACCTACCCTTGCCGCTGGTCTCCGGGCTGCTCCGGTGGTCTCAGCCTCCTCCCGTGGAGTCTCCCGGGGTCTCAGGTACCCCTCCTTCCGGCCCTTGTCCGCTGTATGCTCGTCTTCTTGCTTCTTTCCTCTAGTTTCTGCTAGAATTGGTCTTTTCTGTAGAGACCCTCTGTCTGGCGGTGTTATTCGTCCGCCATCTTGCTCCGCCCCCGCATTTCAAGTTTTAACGTTTTTTTCTTATAACAGGATGGATCATTTTGAAATCAACCAAGGAATTGTCCTTTTGTTTTCAATGATGGGCAAATGGAAGTCATGCTAGACAGTATTTGATCTTAAGGAATCAAATAATTGTGTTTTAGAGAAATTGAAAATGGAAAAGCCAGAATGTGTACAGGGAAGAATGTAGGGTCATGGAATGCTAGAGGTGTTATCTGAGAGATGAAACCCTAGCAACTCCCTTATTTTACAAGATGGGAAACTGAGGCCCAGGGAGCCGACATGGCTCACCCAGGGCCCATCACTCGTGTTTCCACTGTGCCACATGCCCTCTCCTGGGGGTACTGGCTGAGAACCCCAGGTCTCTGAGTTCTCATTGTCACTCAGCAGCGACTCAGCTGTGAAACTCCAGGACACCCTCCCACTCTGCTGTAAGCCTCAGGTTCCTCACAAGTGAAGTGAGGAGATCAGAGAAGAAAATGTCTATGACACACCAATTTCCCAAAAATCCCTCCCATGCTCATAACACTCAACATTAAATATGCATGAATCAGCACACGCACATTTGCAATATCATCTATAACCCCGAAACTAGCCACACCATCTTGACACTGGTTTCCCAGGGGACTCTCTCGTCAATTGGGCTGCAGCTGCAATGAAGTTTCCTCCGCAGCTGGGCTTGACCCAGGCTGCCTTCCCACCAGCAAGTCCAAGTTGGTCGTTAAGGAGCAAAATTCTCCGCAGCTGGCTGAAGCATCTGTCTCGAGTAATTTGCCTCTGAGGCTATGTGCAAATACACTCACGAGCTCATACGATCAAGTAGAGAGGATAATTCATCCTGTGAATTAGAGCTGCCTCCATCAGGCAGGTAGAAGAGCCCAGCAGAGCCCATACTGCCCAAGGGCCACAGAAGAACTGCAATGTGCAGAAGTGCCACTCAGCAGTCCCAGCTCCACTAGGTCAAGGTCGACTTTTCCACTACCAAAGAGATTTAGGAGGAGCTGAACCTCTGCCTGAGTAAGTCTACCTGTGCTATGGGTACCTAGCTCCCAAGGAAGAGCTAGGTGGATGTTTAGCCAGCTTCCTGCGCTACTGCAAGTAGCAGACACCCCTGGAGCAACTCTGAGGGTCCGGCCAGTTCTCACTCTCAGCATTTGAAAGGGCTGCCTACCAGCTTCACCCCCACTCTCCCCACCTTCCTCCCATTGTCCACGGTTAAAGAAACAATTATTCAAGGCCTGTGTTAAGGATGGTGTCTAAGGGACCGCTGCAATAGGGTCTTGCAGTGGAGGAAAGAGAGTGAGCTTGACCCTGACTCCTACAAAGACAACTGGGGATTTATAGAGAGGAAGCAGGCTGGGCGCGGTGGCTCACGCCTGTAATCCGAGCACTCTAGGAGGCCGAGGCGGGTGGATTGCTCAAGGTCAGGAGTTCGAAACTAGCCTGAACAAGAGCAAGACCCCGTCTCTACTATAAATAGAGAGAAATTAATTGGCCAACTAATATATATAGAAAAAATTAGCCGGGCATGGTGGCACATGCCTGTAGTCCCAGCTACTCGGGAGGCTGAGGCAGGAGGATTGCTTGAGCCCAGGAGTTTGAGGTTGCTGTGAGCTAGGCTGACGCCATGGCGCTCACTCTAGCCTGAGCAACAAAGCGAGACTCTGTCTCAAAAAAATAAATAAATAAAATATAAAGAGGAAGCAAGTGGATGAAAAAGTAGTAAGAGAAAACTTCAAGGATAAGCAGTTTTTGGCTAAACCAACTTGATAGGATTATTACTAAAGAAAGCCCAGCATGGTAAGATATCACAGGTAGGGGTTAAGGACAGATACCAAGGGTGGGGGATTTTTGCTAAAGTGACCTAGCAGGGTTTGGCTCAAACTGCATTCTACGAGAACAGAAAGGGAAGCCTAGCTAGGCCAGTGAGAAAGGGCTCAGGAGGCTGATCAAAGGAGACTCTTTGTCACCTCTCTGCCTTCTTTCCAGGTTCTACTGCCCAGACCTTTCTCCTAGGTTTGACTCCCCTGGTTCCACCTCCTGGATTTTTCCTTAAATTGCCAGTGGGCAGCTGAGACCCTTAAACGCCAGCTTTTGTTAACCGGTGCCTGCCTGACGCAGGTCACGGAAACGACTGGCAAAGATGCAACATAGCACGCTTCCGGAGGAGCCCACTTTCTGTCACCTGAGCCAGGGTTTTCCAAGGCCTCGGGTTTCCCTGGGGAACAGGGACTTACAGGTCCTGAGTCTACCCCAAAGTCTCAAAAACCAGCATGCATGAGCCTATCTGTGACCTCACACAAAACGGGTCTCGGGCACCTGCAGCCTTTTGCCATGGGTGGGATGGACAGCTGGGGCTGGAAAAGGAGAAACTCGGCCCACCGAGTGTGAGCGCGCCCAGCACAGGGGTGTGAGCTCCAAGCCCTGCGCCCGGCCAGGAGAGCCGGCCTGCCGGGGAAGGCAGCAACTTCTGCACTGGAGAGGCCTCTGCTCGCCAAAGCTGCACAGCCCGGGCTGCAGACGCCTTTGTGAAATTTGTGTATTCGAAGGGACACTTTCTCCCAAAAGGTACACATATTGGCCTCACTTTCTGGAACCCTCTTTCTCTCAAACCTGGGACGTGCTCCAGGCAGCCTCCTCACGCTCAAGCCCTGAGGCTGCCGCCCCAGGCCATGCGGAGGTGGCGGCCACTTCCTGCCCGGCTACCACACTGACAAAGCCCTGGAGGTGCCTGCAGGGACAGACAGCCGGGACAGCCCCGGGCCCTGGGACGTCCTGCAGCACAGGAAGCCCCCTCCTAGGGCTTAAATATCAGTAACTGAGCCGTCCCAGGCCGCAAAGGCAGGTGGTGGCCCCAGGGGCACCTGAACTCAAGTATTCCCCTCCCACGCCTTCCTCTCCCAGGGTGAAGAGCTGCTCCAGCAAGGGCTGCAGCATCTGCTTTTCAGATAACTCGAGAGAGGGGTGCATGTTTCTGGCTCCTCAGTGTCCCCACCCTGTCCCAGGTTTCTACTTTCCTGTCCCCTCCTGTCCTTTCACTACATCCACCACCGCCGTCCAAGCCACCAACATCTCTGCTTGGAGAGCAGCAGCAGCCTCTTCTGGAGTAGAAATGTGGATAAATAATAAGACGTGCTCTGTTCACCTTCAGAGTCATCGGGAAGGTGGTGTGAACTAGCGCCAGTGAAGACGCCTATCCCTACAGCCAAAGGGCAAATGTTAAAAAGAAAAGAAATTGGCCGGTGAGGTGGCTCACGCCTGTAATCCTAGCACTCTGGGAGGCCGAGGCGGGAGGATTGCTCCAGGTCAGGAGTTCAAAACCAGCCTGAGCAAGAGCAAGACCCCGTCTCTACTATAAATAGAAAAGAAATTAATTGGCCAACTAATATATATATATATAAATTAGCCGGGCATGGTGGCGCTTGCCTGTAGTCCCAGCTACTCGGGAGGCTGAGGCAGAAGGATTACTTGAGCCCAGGAGTTTGAGGTTGCTGTGAGCTAGGCTGACGCCATGGCACTCACTATAGGCTGGGCAACAAGCGAGACTCTGTCTCAAAAAAAAAAAAAAAAAAAAAAAAGAAAGAAAGAAAAGAAATTAAAATGTATCAAATAAAATAGCAAATAAGACACCTATCCCAAGGTCTGGCACCTTCTAGGTGCTCAAAAATATGTCCTTTAGATATAAAAGGGAAATAATATCAAGGATTTGTTAAATTGTGATATTAATAAATGCAATACAAATAAAAGAAAAAGAGAAAAAATGCAAAATTAAAAAAAAGAAGAAGAAAGAAAATGCAGCCTCCTCCCAGCTAGTCTACCCCCAGCCTTCTGGTTTCCTGTAACTCATTCCCTACACAGCAGCCAGAACCACATATTTCAAAATACAAACCTGACCATGCCTAACCTTGATATTCAAGAAAAGTGGATCACAGGCACCCCCACCCTTGCATGAACCAGGTGAGGCCCCAGTAGCCCGTAGGGGCCTTGAGGCTTGTCCCATAAGGGGTCCTGTATCCAGCCGTTGGTTAGGAGACTCTAGTTCCATGTTTCATAGCACTATAAAGTTAGCCAGGTCCTACCTCTACACCTTGGCTGCACCTATGCCCCTGAGCCTCTCATGCAAGGTGCAACTGAAGGGCCTACAGGGCCAGAGAGCTGGGGGCTCATTGAGCTCACAGATAAAGTTGTATAAACTGCTTGCTAACACATGATTGTTGCATACACATCTACGTGGGGCAAAATTTGCTCTGAGCCCATGTAATATTTACCCACCATTAACTATCCTCAGAAAAAGACTCTGATCCCTATATGTGACCACACAAAATTTCATATTTGCAACACAGGGGAGAAGAAAGATGGATGCCAGTGCCGGGGAGCAGTGGAGAGTTCCCAGGAAATTCAGCTGCCTGCAAGCCTGTCATTCTTGGGGGAAAGTTCTACCTGGAAAGAAGCATCCTAAGATTTTAAATTTTTTAAGATTGTAAGATTGTGACTCCAGGAAAAATCAATAGTGTGTTACCTGCTCTTTGGAACTCTTAAGATCTCTCCTGGGAACACAGCGTGTGAAGATGATGCTCAGTCTCCTTCAATGCCTGTCTCTCGTTTGTTCATCCAGCGTATGTATGCGTGGTGAGTCCCCACAGCGCACCAGGCCCACCGTCCTGAGAACTGAGGATCGGCTGCGAACTAAACAGACCAAATTTCTGCCCTCGGGGAGCTTCTGCGGGGTTGGTCCCCATTATATTATACCCTTAGCCTAACTGCACTCCTGTGCAATTATGATTAGAGCAAAGCTTGGTCGATATCTACAGTGGACAATATTGATGCGGTGCCCAGACCACTCTGGACCCTTTCTACCATTTCTGTGTGTCCCCACCTTTCTCTGGGGTAACCTTTTTTTTTTTTTAGGATGAGCCTCACTCTCTTGCCTGGGCTCTAGTGCTGTGGCGTCAGCCTCGCTCAGCAACCTCAAACTCCTGGGCTCAAGCGATCCTTCTGCCTCAGCCTCCCGAGTAGCTGGGACTGTAGGCATGTGCCACCATGCCTGGCTATTTTTTTCTGTATATTTTTAGTTGGCCAATTAATTTCTTTCTATTTTTAGTAGAAACGGGGGTCTCGCTCTTGCTTAGGCTGGTTTCGAACTCCTGACCTTGAGCGATCCACCCGCCTCGGCCTCCCAGAGTGCTAGTCTGGGGTGACCATTAATCAATGACTGTTATATGTGGGCATATTAAAGCCCAGCCCCCTTGTCTCAGGGCTGCACCACTGTGAGATACAACTTGGACTCCAGAGCTCCTCAGCAGGAGCAGACTGATGCCAACGCTGGCAGGACTTGACTTGACATTGCTCCCCTGCTTGGTCGGCTTCCTCCCCTCTCTTGGGTCCTCAGCCCCTTACTGGTCTTCCAGGGAGCATTTCCTTAATAAGTCACTTGCACACAAAAACTCATCTCGGTTCTGTTTCCAAGAACCACCTTAAGACAGTATCAATTATAAATCCATCCTTGCCTACAGCAAATGCATTCATTTCACCAAACCAGCAGCATTCCTGAGTGCCCATGGCGTGACATTAGCATCGTGCTGCGTGTGGGCACCACCAATATGAATACGACCTAGTCCCGGACGGGAAGGCTTCCACTGCTGCTTAGCACACTGCAAGCTATGTTTAAAGAAGTGCATCCAAAGGAGTGGTGACTGGCATCAGCTGGGGTGGGAGGAATATATGGGATGAGGAATTAACTTTGCCTAGGGCATCAGGGGAAAGCTTCTTACTTATAGTAGACCCAGCACAACAAAACAGATGCAGAACCCCTCTTTCCTCCAACCCTCACCCCACATACCTTTCACCCTCTCCAGATGAAGAGGGTAAACGTGTTGGAGACTAAGACCCTTCATATTCCAACGACTTGCCCTATGCACGGGCCTCCTCGTCCTGGAAAATAGCACCCAGCTCCCCAGCTGTAGTTCCAAGAAGAATGCATTCCATGCCATGCTTGCTCCAGGGCATGCCACCTGCAATTGTTCCCAACCCCCTGCCAGGTTGGGGTTGCGAGATCCATCACAAAGAGCTTCCGGTGCCATTGGGATGCTGATTGGGGCTGATTAGCCCACAGGAAAGCCTCATTATTCCCCTACTCTATTTTTCTGTTTCTACTTCCTTGTTTTCTCTATATAAAACCTACTAAAAATCCAAGTAAAGTAGACCTTGACAATCATTCGCTTGGTCTCGTTTCTTTCTCTCGCTCATCTCTTTCAGGCACGGTCCCCCTCGCCCCCGCGAGTAACAGAAGGTCCTGCGGGTCGGGACATAAACGTGCTTATCTGTTTCCCTTATTGATCATCTAATCCCACCTCCCTTTCTTCCCTCTGTCCTGGATAAAACTCATCCTGGAGGACCAAATCCCTGCTTCTAAACTAGACTTAGACCAGGTGTGGTAGCTCACACAGGTAGTCCTAGCTACTCAGGAGGCTGAGGTGGGAGGATCACTTGAGCCCAGGAGCTCAAGGCTGCAGTGAGCCATGATTGTGCCACTGCATTCTAGCCTGGGTGACAGAATGAGACCTTGTCTCTAAAAAATACACACAAAAAATTTTTTTAAAGTAAGCTAGACTTAGAGCAGCACCCTGACAAGATTCTAAGAAAGATGTATTTCTTTCAAAGTGGGGGAAGCAAGAAATCTTTGGGTAGGAAGAAGCATGCATGTTGGAACAGAAGAAGAAGCATGCATGGGGTTTTTATATAGACTCACAGGGAAAAGTAAGTCCCAATGAGGGATAGTCCAGGAAGCAGGAAAGGTGCACAAAGTCAATGGCTTGGGGTCAGCCAGCCATAGGGGGTGCGTGGAGCAGAAGGGAGGAAAGACTTGGAGCTGGAAGGTGGGCCAAGATGTATGGGGCCTTCTGTGCCAGCTCAGAAATGGGACCCCATCATGGAAATAGTAGGGACAAGTGTTAAGAGACATTTTGGGAAAAAAAAAAAAAAAAGCATCTAGGGTTAGAGGCTGATTTATTCTGAGAAGGGAGAGAGGCTCGAAGACCTCAAAGTGGGGCTGAGGTGCCACCTTCAGAGGTGGACATGGGAGTGATTCAGAGCACCAGCTCTTACTGTGTGGTCTTGGGCTTGCTACCTCCCTACTATCAGCTTCAGCTTTTTCTCAGAAAAACGCAAATCACAATACAAGTGAGCATCCCTAATCCCAAAAATCCAAAATGCTCCAAAATCTAAAACTTTTTGACATCACAAGTGGAAAATTCCATACCTGACTTCATACAACATATATAACAGTCAAAACACAGTCAAAACTTTCTTCAATGCACAAAATTATTTAAAACATTATACAAAATTGCCTTCAGGCTATGTGTAGAAGGCGTATAGAAACATAAATGAATTTCTTGTTTATACTTTGAGTCCCAGCCCCAAGATATCTCATCATATATATAAAAATATTCCAAAATCCACACAAAAAAATTTCAAAATCTGGAACATTTTCAGTCTCAAGCATTTTAGATAACCAATACTCAAACCTGTAACATACACTTTGATGATTAATTTTATGAATCAACTTGCCTGAGCCACTGGGTGGCCAGATATTGGGTCAAACATTATTCTGGGTCTTTCTGCAGGAGTATTTCTGCATGTGCGGCATTTCTGCATTTAACATTTAGATCAGTGGACTAAGCAGAACAGATTGTTCTTTTTAATATATGAGTGGGCCCCATTTAATCAGTTAAAGGCCTGAATAAAACAAAAAGACCAACCCTCTCTCAAGAAAAAACTTCTCCAAAAAACTGACTTCAGACTTCATCTGCACCATCGGCCCTCCTGGCTCTTAAGCCTGCCAGTCCAATCTGCAGATTTGGACTTGCCAGTCTCTATAATCACTTGAGTCCATCCCTTACAATAAATCTTTACGTGCGCACGCGCGCGCACACACACACACACACACACATACATCCTATTGGTTTTTCTTCTTGAGAATTCTAACTAATAGACATACCTCATGGCAATGTATAAATTAAGTGAAATTATACACGCAAAGCATTTAGAACAATGCCTAGTACATAATAAGTATTAATCCAAGGAGCACAGATATATGTAAATTAAGATTGTTCTTCATTTGGAAGGGTGGTCATCATTTGAAGTCCCCTAGTCAGGAATCCACACTACAGGGATGTTCAGTCAGCAATCACTGGAAGACTAGTAATCATAAATCCATATTCCCCTTAAAGAAAAGCAGTGTGGGCTGGGCGTGGTGGCTCACGCCTGCAATCCTAGCACTCTGGCAGGCTGAGGCAGGCGGATCGTTTGAGCTCAGGAATTCGAGACCAGCCTGAGCAAGAATGAGACCCCGTCTCTACCAAAAATAGAAAAAATTAGGCGGGCATGGTGGCGCATGCCTATAGTCCCAGCTGCTCAGGAAGCTGAGTCAGGAGGATCGCTTGAGCCCAGGAGTTTGAGGTTGCTGTGAGCTAGGCTGACACCACGGCACTCTAGCCCGGCAATGGAGTGAGACTCCGTCTCAAAAAAAAAAAAAAAAAAAAGAAAAAGAAAAAGAAAAAGAAAGGCAGCGTGCCCAGGCAGAACGGAAGGCAGAGAGGTGACTGCTGCATGTTCTGTGGCATGCTGGAGCATTTGCCAAGAAGCCTGCCTCACATTCATCTGATACCACCATGAATGGTCACCAATGATCCACAAGAAAATTGCAGGTAGTTTTTAGCCCTGTAAGGTTAGAAGTTAACCTATAGAAACTGATGCAATTTTTCTACCTGGTGACCCAGTAGAAAAGTGAGACCCAAAGCTGTCCTGGTTTCCCTGCCCTGCAGCAAGTTAACGTTGTGTATGGAACCTGGCAATCCCATGGAACAGCCATGTCACTGACTGTGCAAATCCTTCTCCTTCAAATGCTCTCTGAACCAGTGCGTTCGTCTCCCTGCTGGTTCCCTCATTAAAGAATTAAATCAAACCTTGACACCTGGTTACTATCTATTTGCAGGAGAATTATGTTTCTAACACTCCAGAGGGAGCCATGTTGGGAATTTCAAATGCTGGCATCTAAATCTGCACCAGGAGGTTCGTGATTTCACATAAGAGATGTTTCAAATAATGTGTTCATGGATGAAAAAGCATTGCCCAAGAAATGTGGTTGATACAGTATTTCTCAACCATTTTTAGCATTATTGCCCCCCTTAAGGGGCCTTTTTAGACATCCCCCCCAAAATCACCCTCCTCCCTATGAAATTTTAATACAACAGATATACTGTAATATCTGTTTATATACTGTGGTCCTTTGGAAGGCCACAAACCATTGTCATAGCTAATATATTTCCACGCCCCATTCAAGATCCCATGTGCTCTCAATGGGGCAATGTCACCCCCAATGGGGGGTTTTAAGCTCTACCCTACCACCTACTTGGACTTCTTTTCTCATCAGGCTGCTGTGGGGTGCAGAAGTGGGGAGTGTTTGAGGCGTAAAAATCACTCTTCTCCACTGTATTTGTCTGGACAGAGTGCAGTCATGCCTTGGTATCTATCCATAGGGGAATGGTTCCAGGACCTTCACAGATACCAAATTCCTATATCTTTAAGTCCTTATATAAAGTGGTATCACACTTGTATATAACCTACACATATTAAGTCATCCCTAGATTACTTATAATATCTAATGCAATGTAAATACTGTGTAAATAGCTGTTATACTATATTGTTTTCATTTTCATCATTTTTCATTATTGCATTGATGTTTTTACTGGATTTCTTAAATATTTTCAATCTCAGGTTGGTTGAACCTGTGATGCAGAACCCACAGACACTAAAAGCCGACTCTAATTAGACTCTGATAACAGCCACCCATACCTCCTACCCCACCCTCAGCCACACTCACCCAGATTTAGATTTTTCTCCTTTTTTTTTTTTTTTTTGGCCCTTTAGGTCAGAATGCCTTGAAACTTTTTTGTTTCTCTTAATTAAATTTTTTTTTGTTTCTCTTAATTAAAAATATTGCTAACTATTAATATAAATTGTTCATTTCAATTTAATGCTATGTGCCTTACAAATGGGAAGCACTGACAGAGGACAGCAGTCTGCCCAGCTTCTGTGCATTTGCTCCCTTCAACTCCCTCTGAACTCATCCACTTACCAGGAGCCCGTTCCTGAGACAACTAACCCACTCCCACAATGACAGCACCAATCCACGCATAAGGGCAGGGCCCTCATGGCCTAATTACCTCTTAAAGGCCTGACTTCTGAGTACCATTTCAATGGGATTAAGTCTCCAACACATGCAATTTGGGGGACACATAGCACCCACAGATTTGATAACCTAGATAAAATGGACCAATTCCTTGAAAGACACAATCTGCCAGAACTCACACGAGAAAAATTAAATAGGCTATCTGAATAGGCCTTTATCTATTTATATAAAATTGAAACGATAATTAATAACTTTCCAAAACAAAAAGCACCAGGCCCAGATGAGTTCCCTGGTGAATTATATCAATTTAAAGAAGAAAGTATGCCAGTTCTCTACAATCTGTTTCAGAAAGTAGAAGCAGAGGGAATACTTCCTAATTCATTCTATGAAGCCAGCATTACCGTAGTATCAAAACCAAACAAAGACATTACAAAGAAAATTACAGAACAATACAGCTCATGAACGTAGTTGTAAAAATTCTCAACAAAATATTAGGAAATAAAATGCAACAATAAGTAAAAAGAATTATACACAACAAACATATGGGTTTTATCCCAAGTACACAAACCTTGTTCACCATTTGAAAATCAACTAATGTAATCCATCACATCAACAAGCTAAAAGAGAAACCACATGATCATATCAATAGATGCAGAAAAAGCACTTGATAAAATCCAATCCATGATTTTAAAAAAAAAAACAACAACCTCTCAGTAAACTAGTAATAAAGGTGAACTTCTTCAACTTGATAAAGAATATCTACAAAAAACCTACAGCTAACACCATACTTAGTGGTAAGAAACTGGAAACTTTTCCACTAAGATTAAAAACAAGAGAAGGATGTCCCTTCTCACCACTTCTTTTCAGCATTGTACTAGAAGTCCTACCTAATGCAATATGACAAGAAAAGGAAATAATACTATCAGGGTGGCAGTCTGCCCTCAGTTCTTGGTATGCTCTTGGCTGAAGAAAGACCAGACACACCAAAGTGTCAAGTCCAGACTCTGACTCCTTGCTTGGAAAAATCACCAGCAGGGCCAATGCCATGGAATAACCTCAATAACCTCAGGCAGCAAGCAGTTTCACAGAAGTAGCTCTTTACTGCAGAACAAAACAGGTCTGTCCCTGGGAGTGAAGAGAGACAGACCGACTGACTGACTCATTGACTCACTGACTGACCAACTGACAGACTGACTCACTGACTGACTCACTCTGAAGTCTGGGATTGTTTCCTTTTATTGGCCCAGTCTGGGAGAGAACTCTGTGGGCTATTACCAAATGATCAATAGATGTCCTTAAAATTCCATCTGCATATACAAGCTCCCTCTGAAAGTTCACCTGGCGGGAAGGGGAAGTGAACCATAATGTAGATTTAAGGTAATGACATAATAATTACCCTTTAGGTTACTCAAGGTCACTTTCCAAATTCTATTGTGCCTGGGCAGGGGAATTCCCAGATTTATAAAGCATTCCCTCCTTCCCCAGGTGTAGCAGTTGCTTGGGATAGGATCAAGGGTGGGGTAACACCAAAATGGAGTTCCTGCCCTTATCCTTCTTCCTGGGTGGAGCAATTGCTCATGACAGCACCAAAGTGGGCACCCTTGTCCCTAGAACAGCCAGAGATCCTAACTATCTAACTAACAATACTTTTTATATTAGCATTTCCCCAAAATGAAATACTTAGGTATAAATCTTAAAAAAATATGTACAAGGTCTACATGAGGAAAACAACAAAACTCTGATGAAAGAAATCAAAAACCTAACTAAATGGAAAGATATTTCATAGTCATGGATAGGAAGACTCATTGTCAAGATGTCAGTTCTTCCCAACTTGATCTACAGATTCAATGCCATCCCAGTGAAAATCCCATCAAATTGTTTATCTCAGCAAGTGGATTCCACAAACTGATTCCAAAGTTTATATGGAGAGGCAAAAGACCCAGAATAGTCAATATAATATTGAAAGACAAAAGCAAAATCAGAGGACTAACACTATTCAACTTCAAGATGTACTATAAAGCTCTAGTAATCAATAGATCAATGGGACGTAATAAAAAGCTCAGAAAAAGATTCACATAAATATAGTCAACTGATCTTTGACAAAGAGAAAAAAGTCACACAACATGGAACAGTCTTCCCAAGAAGTGGTGCTAAAACAATCTTGTGAAGTAAAATAAAACTTTACTTCATCCCCCACCGGATGACTAAATGGACCCCCTTGTGGCCAAAGGAATATCCTAAAACTAAATTGCCTGCCAGGAGGAAGGAGGTCAGACATGCCTCATCATGCCCCCCTCCCTTCTTGGAGATGACCTTTGGCCATTGATAGGCCTAGGGGTATGTAAGACAAACCTGCAGGTTCTCAATTTACACAACAAATGTATGTCACACCTTATTTCTGATAACAACTCCTTATGTTGAAATATTCCAGGCCTCTAGACAAAGCTTTATGTCTTTAACCAATTAATTACAAGCCAAAGAATCTTCAAACCCACCTATATTCTGTAAGCCCCTGCTTTGCGATGGCCCACCTTTTCGTGCCTCCCACATATTGATTGATGACTTTACCTGTAACCCTTATCTTCCTGAAATGTATAAAACCAAACTGTAACCCAGCCACATTAGAGTCCACTTCTTGGGAGTGGCTCTGGGTCATGGTCCTCAAATTTGGCTTAGAATAAACTTCTTTCAAATATTTCAGAGTTTGGATTTTTCCGTCCACAATTTAGATAGACCTCACAACTTTCACAATAATTAACTCAAACAGATCATAGACCTAAATGTAAAATGTGAAACTGTAAAACTTCTGCAAGATATAATAACATAGGAGAAAATCTAAAAGACCTTGGGTTGGTGATGACTTTTTAGATCTAACACCAAAGCACAATCCCTGAAAGAGAGAATTGATCATCTGAACTTCATTAACAGCAAAAATTTCTGCTCTGTGAAAGACACTGTCAAGAGAATGAAAAGACAAGACACAAGACTGGAAGAAAATATTTGCCAAAGACATATTTGATAAAGGACTGTTATCCAAAATACACGATGAAGTATTAAAACTCGACAATGAGAAAACATCTGATTTAAAAATGGGCTGAGTGCAGATGGATGGAGAGAAGAGGAGAGGACAGGCTTGAGGCTGCAGGAAGAGTGAGTAGCAGCTTCTTGCAGTGGTCACAGGGAGAAATAGTAAAATCTGAGGTGGTAGAATTAAAAAAAGAATGGATATGTACATTAGAGATGAAATTAAGAGGTAGATTGGACTACTCTGGGGGACTCCCATAATCCATTCTCTACAGAGCAGCCAGAATGTTATTTAGAAATGCAAATCAAATCACATCCACTCCCCACCTTGAAATGCTCTAGTAGCTTCCCATCACATTGAATAAAAAATAATTCTTTAACCTAGCTTTCAGAGGAAATCAGACTCCCCTCCCCCTCCGTGCTCCATCCTTTTTGTGTTCCCAGCTAAGCTCAGGTCCACCTTGGAGTGTCTGCAACTACCTCTTTCCTGAGCCCCATGCTTTCCCTGCCCTCCCATCTACCATCCCCCTCTCCTTACTCATCCCTTCCCCCATCGCCCCACCTACCCCCTCCATATTTGCCAGTAAAGTGGTGCCACGTGAGTGGGAAACAATTGTGTACCATCTTGAAAGGTTGAACACTCTCATCAATTTGTGTCCTAATTCTATACCCTAAGAATTCTTACCTATGTCCGCCAAAAGCATATTCAAGAATGTTCTTAGCCCCACTGTACATGATATAAAGAACTGGAACAACTCAAATGTTCACCAATGGAAAACTGAGTAAGTCAGGGATGGGACATTGATATACAATGGAATACTGGACAGTAATAAAAAAAAATAAGTGAACCATAGCTACAAGCATCAACATGGATGGACTGAATCTTAGGAAATAATATTGAGGAAAAAGAGCAAATTAACAAGCTTCAGAAGAACATACACAGTATGATACCATTTTTGTAAAGTTCAAAAACAGCCAGGGAATATATTGTGTAGGGGTACCTACATATGCGTCAATCTATAAAAGAAAGCAGAGTTGACTCTCTAAAAAATTTAGGACAGAAGTTACCTCAAGGTAAGATGAAGGTACCTCAAGTACCTTAAGACAGTTACTTATAACCTTAAGTATGCATGGTGCAAAGGCCCCCAGAGCTGTCCCAGCCTTCCCCTGGTCCTCAATGATTATAAAACCCTCCCCAGATCAAGTTTCAGGACCGCCCAGCACAGCTTGATACTGGATTAACAAAGCAAACCAACTCCAGGCAACCTGTGGGCCCCAGCTGGCCAGCAAGAGCAGCCTTGTAATCCATAAATGCGGATCTGGATGTCGATGGCATGAGACTTCCTGAGCAAAGAACTCAGCTTTGAATCAGACCCAAGAGAACCCCTCCCCGAGGCACCTCCCCCCACAGAAGAGTTTCCTTCTTCCCCTGCCCTGTGACTTAGCTTCAGAACCAATCTGAAAAGGGAGTTTTTCTCGGCAAATTGTTGCTTTCCATTCATCTCTCTCACAATTCTTGTTCAAGTCGCCTTCTTTGTTGGGGGCTATGAATGACCTCGGAAACTCAAAGTGCGAGTGCCTGGCAGCCCAAGCACCATGCTCTCTCTCACAGTCATCGCGCCCCTGCTACGAGCAAGGGGCCGTGCCAGGAGCTATGGAGGACATACAGACAAACATGACATCGTCCTGTTTTTCAAGAAATCTATATTCAAATGGCGGGAGCAGACATGTAAACAAATAACACTAGCCCAAGTCATAAGACAACCAGGACCACGCACACAGGGGTTAGGAGCTTGGCTCCCAGTCATTCCGTGTACACTTGGTCACATGACCTCATTTCTCTGGGCCTCACTTTTCTTATCTAGAAAGTGTAAGAAAAACCACACTTCTTTCTCGACCGGGAAGCGCCGAGCTTAGGTGAAAAGCAGGCTGTTGTGTTTTGTGGGCTAAAATGATAATTGGGACAAAACGTACTGGCTTACCTGAAATGCAAGGGATTCCAGAGTCGTGTTGTATTGCCAGGTCAGGGGCAGCTTGGAAAACCTGTAGGCCTGTCAGCCTGAGCCTGACCGGACTGAGGTGCTCATCGGTCATGGGACAGCCACGTGCAGGCCCCCCCCCCTGCCCTAAGCCCCAGCGCGCCCGGGCCATGGCGCTGGGGGACGGTTCTGTGCAGCTGATGACTACAGTCGTTAGTACCACGATCAGTGTCTTGTGGCCGTCTTGAGTCTACTGTCACTAGTAGTCAGCGTCAGCACCCTGAGAACCCCCAGTCTGATCCTGATGGAAGCCAAGCTCGTTCTCATTGGTGATGGAAAGATGGCAAAATATCAAGTCAAAAGTGATCGTGAGTGAAGTCTTGACGTGGTATCCTGCAGTGGATTGTCAAATTTCTTAATCGTACTTGGAGGAACAGATGTTTCCAGTAATGTTCTGGAAACTACCAGGGCACCAACTTTAAATATAGGCCTCAGTTTTTAGAGGGGATTCCTTGATAATTAAGTAAAATGTTTAATTCATGTGGGGAAAAAAAAAACCATACTTATCTCATATTTTAATAAGAGGAATAAATGAAACATATATGTAAAGAGTGTGCCACAGGCTGGGCGCGGTGGCTCACGCCTGTAATCCTAGCACTCTGGGAAGCCAAGGAGGGTGGATTGCTCGAGGTCAGGAGTTCAAAACCAGCCTGAGCAAGAGCGAGACCCCCTCTCTACTATAAATAGAAAGAAATTAATTGGCCAACTAATATATACAGAAAAATTAGCCGGGCATGGTGGTGTATGCCTGTAGTCCCAGCTACTCAGGAGGCTGAGGCAGCAGGATCACTTGAGCCCAGGAGTTTGAGGTTGCTGTGAGCTAGGCTGATGCCACGGCACTCACTCTAGCCTGGGCAACAAAGCAAGACTCTGTCTAAAAAAATAATAATAAAAAAAAACTATAAAATGTACCATAATGCAGAGTCAGTGGGAACCCTGAGCTTGTTTTCCTGCAACTAGATGGCCCATCTGGGGGCAATGGGAAACAGTGACTGCAAATACAGGTGAAACAGCTCTCCCACCCGCTGCTCACCTCCTGCTGTGCGGCCAGCTCCTAACAGGCCACAGACCAGTACCTGTCCATGGCCTGGGGGGTGGAGACCGCCACAGTAGAGGACCGAAAGGACCAGGAAGGTCGAGGTTAGGAATTCAGCTGTGATTCCATAGACAAGGCATCAGCTCCTGGGTCCAGCCGGAGAGCTGAGCAACCAGTCTGTTCTGAGTAAGGGTGCGCATCTCTTTTTCTAACCTAATCTTCTCCCTCTGATACTTCATCCCGTGTATTTGAAATAAGAGCAGCCTCCAGGGCTCTCCCCATCACCACCCACCTTCTCAGGCACATGATGCTAACCAGGTTCTGATTAGAAGACCAATTACCATCTTCACCTTTTATTTCAATAAATACTAATCTCCTCCTCCAGTCTGACATAATGTGTGAATCACTGCCACCTTGTTCTTCCAGCCACATACATTCCATTTTGCTTCCTCTTTGGGTGACAGAGGTTACGAAAATGCCATAACATTATGCCCTAATTATGCTGTCAGGATGCAGTTTTGCTACGACATTTATCAAGCCTATGGCAGGAGGAGAGAATGAACGAACATGGGGTAAGCTCATGTGTTCAAAGATTTAAAGATGCATAAAATTCATTTTTTCATAAGAAATAGATGTACTGTAACTTATTAGAATAAAAAGTCGTCTGAAAACAACAAGCCCTAACTTGAACCCATCAGCAATGCCAAGTTTAAAACTGAGGGCAACGTGGGCAAACATATAGACAAATGAGGGGGTACTTGGGGAAAATAAAGATCTGACATCACTTATAACCAGGCCAGACAGGGCTATGTAGAACTCATTAGGTTTGCTTAAGCTAATCAAATGCAGAAGGTGGCTCTAGAATCACATCTACTGAGAAGAGATGGGTTTAGTTAATCTACTGTCAACACAGCAGCCAGAGGGATGCTTTAAAAACATAAATCCCATCATGGCACACCCTATGGGGACCTCCCAGTCCATCTGTACCTTTTTTCTTTTGAGATGGGATCTCACTATATTGCCCAGGGTGAACTCAAACTCCTGGGCTCAAGAAATCCTCAGCCTCAGCCTCCAGCGAGTAGCTGGAACTGCAGGCACATGCCACCACGCCCGGCTCATCTTTGTCTTTCAGACTTTACCTCCTGTCCCAGTTGCACAGCTCCTCCACCCTGGGCCAGCCTGCAGCAATTCTGAGACAACTTCATGCTCTCACCTCAGGGCATGTTTAATAGCTCTCCTCAGCACCTTGACCACAGACAGCTGCTGCACAGTTCTCAATGAGTCCACTCTATGAATACAGATGAACATGAGCCCTCCTGCCCCTGGCACCCCCAAACTCCTTCCTCTGTTCATCCTCTTCCTTTTGTCCCATAGCACCTACTGCTTTCCAGCATAATACATTGAACTTATTTATTACATTTGTTGTCTTTTCTCTGCTAAAATTAATTTTTAAAATTTCATTTTAAATCTTACTTTTAAATAAAAACTATAAAATCTCAAAAATATCTACAAAAAAAGTAATTTTTAAAATTAAAGACCAAGTTTGGTCAGTACAAAAATCACTTGTGCAATTTATTTAAAACACAGTGGAACATGGGTGTCCATACTTCCCATTCTAATTCACAATGTCTGGGGTGGGGCCCAGCCATCGTTTCTCTTTTCCTCTGTTAACAAAACACGTAGATGATTCTAACGCACGCCTCGATTTCATCTACTGAGTGGGACTAACAATAATATAGACATGATAGGATTCAATCCATGAATACTGAGTGCCTGGCACAGAAAAAGTGGTCATTATTTTTGTATTCTCAGCCCTAGAACATTTTTCTTGGCAGATTGTTGGAATTGAAAAAGAGTAGCTGAATGAATTAATGAATGAATGAACAATGAGAATAGTCCAGTAGAGAGGCATATAAATCATAAGTGTGCATAATAAATCCCTGGAGAGGCCAGGCGCAGTGGCTCACACCTATAATCCTAGCACTCTGGGAGGCCAAGGCGGGTGGATTGCTCAAGGTCAGGAGTTTGAAACCAGCCTGAGCAAGAGTGAGACCCCATCTCTCTAAAAACAGAAAGTAATTAATTGGCCAACTAAAAATATATAGAAAAAAATTAGTTGGGCATGGTAGCGCATGCCTGTAGGATCGCTTGAGCCCAGGAGTTTGAGGTTGCTGTGAGCTAGGCTGACGCCATGGCACTCTAGCCTGGGCAACAGAGTGAGACTCTGTCTCAAAAAAAAAATAAAAAAGCATCATTCTAAAAAGGGGGGTGAAGGCTTCACCAGACTGCCTAAGAGGTCCACACCATAAAAAAAGTTAATCTCCTTTGATTTAAATGACAATAAGTTTTTTTTTTTGGGGGGGGGCAGTTTGGGACACAGTCTCACTCTGTTGCCCAGGCTAGAGTGCCATGGCATCAGCCTAACTCACAGCAACCTTAAACTCTTGGGCTCAAACGATCCTTCTGCCTCAGCCTCCCAAGTAGCTGGGACTACAAGCATGTGCCACCATGCCCAGCTAATATTTTCTCTATATATTTCTAGTTGACCAATTAATTTATTTCTATTTTTAGTAGAGACAAGGTCTCGCTCTTGCTCAGGTCAGTCTCAAACTCCTGACCTTGAGCAATCCACCCGCCTCAGCCTCTGAGAGTGTTAGGATGACAGGCATGAGACACTGCAACCGGCCAACAATAAGTTTTAAATTTCTATCTTCATCCCTGACTGCTCTAGCTCCAGCCTCACAAATTCGGCTGCTTGGGTGTCCGATAACATCGAAGTAATAGCAACACAAAACAGCCCCGGGGCTCTCTCTCAAAACTCACAGTAGCCTCACAAAAAATTGTTCAAGCCCAAACTCTAGGACCAAGTTAGTGTGCTCCACTTTCACACACCTCACGACAGCATCTGCAGTCCTCTAGTCAATAAGCTTCAGTAGCACAAAGAAATACAAATAATTCAGGTCTTCTTCAGGGAAGGCATTTTGTTTCTCTTTTTTTTTTTTTTTTGAGACAGAGTCTCACTTTGTTGCCCAGGCTAGAGTGAGTGCCGTGGCGTTAGCCTAGCTCACAGCAACCTCAAACTCCTGGGCTCAAGCAATCCTTCTGCCTCAGCCTCCCGAGTAGCTGGGACTACAGGCATTCGCCACCATGCCCAGCTAATTTTTTTTTCTATGTATATTAGTTGACCAATTAATTTCTTTCTATTTATAGTAGAGATGGGGTCTCGCTCTTGCTCAGGTTGGTTTCGAACTCCTGAGCTCAAACGATCCGCCCACCTCGGCCTCCCAGAGAGCTAGGATTACAGGCGTGAGCCACCGCGCCCGGCCCATTTTGTTTCTCTTAATTGAAATAAGGACTAGAATAGGACCATAATAGCTAAGATGCACCTCTTCGGCAAATTTCCAAACCAGAAGCTTTTTCATAGTTTTTAAGATGAACCCTTTTATCTTCCTAGAGCTGAAAACTCAGAAGTTCTTATTGCCCATCCTTTTGGGTTCTATCCCAGGGTGGGACGGATCAGGGTGGGGTGGGCAGAGTGAGGGGCAGGAATGAGCAATCAGACCCTGTGAAAGGGGATTCGCCACACCCAGGCAGCGGGACTCCCGGGCACTGTCGCAGGGTAGAAAGCATCTCGCCCGGGAGCTGAGGGGTGGATCTGGCGTCTGGCGTCTGGCCCGCCATCTCACAAGCCAGAGAGGAGGCACAGGAGAGCGCAGAGACCGTCTGTGGCTTGAACGGTGAGTACAGAGAACAGCATTTCTTTTCCTGAAAACAGGGAAGACATTTTAACTTGGCGATCCTGTTTCCTGTGTTTTTGGTGTGACAAGCATGCAATGGTTCATATTCTGACATAGCCCTGTAGACCCATTCGCATGTTTATTCTTAGAGAACAGTAGGTTTGTGATTAACTATCGCCAATCAGCCCATTTCACAAGTGTTTGGCCAGGCACTGTGGCTCCCGCCTGTAATCCCAGTGCTTCCGGGAGGCCAAGGCGTGAGGATCACCTGAACCCCGGAGTTCGAGACCAGTCTGAACAACACGGTGTGACCCTGTCTCCGCGCAAAATGTGAAAGTTTTCTGGGCTTGGTGGCGTGCACCTGTAGTCCCAGTGACTTGGGAGGCTGAGGCAGGAGGCTCGCTGGAGCCCAGGGTTTCAAGGTTACAGTGAGCTGTGATCACACCGTTGCACTCCCACTTGGGCAACACACCCTGCCTCGAAAAAAAACAAAAGTGTTTCTTGAGGGGAAGGAAACGTATGTTTATTGAATGTACCGTGTTGGGGTTTTAAATGTCTTATCTCATTTAATCCTTGTACTGAAATGTTGGGGCTCATGGGATAAACCCTGAACTTCTTCTTCCTGTTCACCCTATATGTCTAATTTCCTGTCAATTCATATTTTAATCTCCAACTTGTGGCTTCTGAGGCCCACGTTAATTCAAACTTCACTCTCAACTTCTGCTTGCACACCCCATGAGAACCTCGAAGGTTTCCAGGACTCTCCATGCCCTGCCTAGCCCCCACCACCCAAGGCTAATCTCTGAGGTTGCTTATCTCAGTACTTGGCCATCAGGCTATCTTCAGTGGCCCTATCTCCCTTCCCATACCGCCTTTACCCCTGGCCTTGTCACTAAAGTAGCTGGCCTAGACTCCTGCCAAACCTTCCAACTGGTGTGTGTCCTAGCGTCCAGTCTGGGCCTTTGGCCACATCCGTTCTCTACTCAACCTCCCAGGGTCTTCCTGAGGTTCTTAGAATAGAATGGGACGCAGGGACACCTGGCACTTTTGCATTATTTTCTGCTGGTCTCACAACAAAGACTTGCAGATTCCCAGGTTCATTCCCAGTTGGGGTCTCCTCCACACCCACAGAGATTTCACATGAGATTCGTCTTAAACTTCTTTTTTTTTTTTTTTTTTTTTGAGACAGTCTCACTTTGGTGCCCAGGCTAGAGTGAGTGCCGTGGTGTCAGCCTAGCTCACAGCAACCTCA
This sequence comes from Microcebus murinus, assembly GCF_040939455.1. Taxonomy (NCBI): domain Eukaryota; kingdom Metazoa; phylum Chordata; class Mammalia; order Primates; family Cheirogaleidae; genus Microcebus; species Microcebus murinus. The sequence goes on from NC_134115.1 coordinate 15,449,417, forward strand.
AACTCCTGGGCTCAAGTGATCCTCCTGCCTCAGCCTCCTGAGTAGCTGGGACTACAGGCATGCGCCACCATGCCCGGCTAATTTTTTCTATATATATTAGTTGGCCAATTAATTTCTTTCTATTTATAGTAGAGACGGGATTTCGCTCTTGCTCAGGCTGGTTTCGAACTCCTGACCTCGAGCAATCCGCCCGCCTTGGCCTCCCAGAGAGCTAGGATTACTGGCGTGAGCCACCGCGCCCGGCCACGTGGCTTTATTGTACACTCGTGGACAAGGTTCTGGGGCCCCAAGGGGGGGGGGGCGCGGAAGTCGCCGCAGTTTGAAGGGGCTGAGGCCTTTTATACCCTTTGGGCGGGGCTAGGGACTTGTGGCGGGAAGAGCTGGGATTCTCTATTGTGACCTTGGATGGTCGTTGATAAATAGGAGGGGCTGGAGGTATTTGTGGAATCCAGGAGTGAATCCAGGTGGAGATCTGGGTTTGGTTCCTCTCAGTGGGGCCTGGCAGTTTGTCCATCTAGGGAGGGGAGGGGGCCCCTAACACCAGCCTTACATAGGGTCTTCACCCAACTGCTTCAAAAGATCTGGACTCTTGGCCGGGCGCTGTGGCTCACGCCTATAATCCTAGCACTCTGGGAGGCCGAGGCAGGAGGATTGCTTGAGCTCAAAAGTTCAAGACCAGCCTGAGCAAGAGCTAGACCCCGTCTCTACTAAAAATAGAAATTAGCCAAACAACTAAAAAGAAAAATATTAGCCAGGCATGGTGGCACATGCCTATAGTCCCAGCTACTCGGGAGGCTGAGGCAGGAGGATCGCTTGAGCCCAGGAGTTTGAGGTTGCTGTGAGCTAGGCTGACGCCATGGCACTCTAGACCACGCAACACAGTGAGACTGTCTCAAAAAATATATATATATCTGGATTCTTGCAGTGTTGAGATGGCTGGTCCTCCCACCGCGAAGGGTTTAGGGAGTTCAAAGCCTCCTGACCTCCTTCTTGTCACACCCTGGGCCCCACCCTCCCAGGCCAACAGCCCCCAGGGCTGAGGGGCCCCACCTCAGCAGGCCTGGGAGCCAGGCTCACCTAGAGCCCTAACTGGTTCAGCCACTTGCTGTCACTGCAGTATTAGGTTTCTCTGATTGCACTACTTTTTAAATTTTGTTTATTTATTTTTTATGGAACACTCTACAGATTTGCTTGGCATCCCCGGGCAAAGGCCATGCTAATCTTCCCTGCTTTGTTCTGATTGTAGTACCTGTGCTGCCAAAACAAGCACTGGGCTGCCTTTGTTTGAGTGGATGGGTGGAGAGAAAAGCGCTATGTCAATGTCAGGGTGAATTGGAGTTTGGACTCCAGAGTTGGGCTTCTCAGGCTCAAGTTTTGGCTTCACTGATTAGCCAAGTAACAGGGACCCGGTTACCTGACACCCCTGGGCCTCAGTTTCCTTGTGTGAAAAGGAGGTCAGTAACAGTACCTGCTTCAGAGTTGCCGGGAGGGTTAAATGAGGTAATGTATGTGGTGAGCTCAGAGCAGAAAATGGTCTTCGTGGAACAAATGAATGAACGAATGGATGCTCCTGGAAGGCAGGGACCAGGCGGGCGACAGTGTGCAACAGAGGGTAAGAGCACACACTCCATCTGGTCTGTCTGGCTTTGGATCTAGCTCTAGCAAGAGCCAGCAAGTTATGTGATCCACCCGCACTCGGCTGCCCGGTCTATGAGCCAGGGGAGGCGACTAGGCAGGTGACAGTGTTCAGAACAGTGCCTGGCGCAGCACCGCGGAGGAGTTTGCTATTAACCGCACCCTCCAGCCCCCAGGAGAGTATTAGTACCCAGTAGGCACTCTGTTAACTCCCAGGCAAAGTGATTTATCTTTCTAAGAATTATTAGAAAATGCCTTCTTTCCAGTTCATTATTTTGCACGATCATTCAAAAAACATATGCTTAACAACAAAAGGCAGTACCGCCTCACACTGAGGGAGAACTTGGGCACAGTGCACGGCTCTGTGGGGAGGAATTCGAGAAGACGGTCTTTGCTTTCAAGGATTTCAGAGGACATTAAAGGAAACGAGGGAAGTAGACAATGGCTGGGGAGTACATTTAGCTCCGCGTGCGATTCTACTCTGCTATCTTGTTTGATCCTCACAACCACAAATGAATCTCAGCACGCAACAGGGGAATAGATGAAAGAGGTGGAATTAAATGGCGTGAACCCCCCATGTGAGTTTTAGTCTAGAATTCTCCATACATCTGCTTCCTCCCCCCTTGGCTTGGAAAGCTTATGATGCTCAGACCTCTGCACATAAACTCTCCTGTTGTTCCTCCTGAGAATCTAGCTTTGGTCTCTCCACACAGAGTAAGCATGCTGCCTCGTGTAAGCCATTTAAGGAGTTAGAACCTCACTCCAGCATAAACGAAAATGCAGCATAATGGGAGCATGAAACTTGGAGGTGTGTGCCTCAGTGGACGTTCCTGAGAAGTGAGCAGACCTCAGGGACCTGGCTGTGTCACTTGGGGAAGCCACAGAAAAGGCAGCCAGGAGGGGAGAGACTTGAAGGACAAGGGAAGGTGCCTGATGGATTGTAGGTGGAGAATGAAGGAGGCAAGAGTTGTGCGGGTGACAGTCCATGCAGAGAAACAGCATGTGCAAAGTGTGTAGGAAAGCCTGGCATGATCTAGAGGCCACAAGAAGTTCTGCATTACCAACCAAATCACACTGAGAAGGAAGAGTAATGGGCTGGGTTTTTTTCTGTAAGCAATGGGGAGCCATTGAAGAATATTGAGCAGGGGAGTGGCCTGATCAAACATCCATGCATGAAATAGTTCTCGGACAGTCATGGGAAGATGAGCTGGAAGAGTAAAGACTAGAGGCAAGAAGTTGGCGAGGGCACTGTGGCAATGGTTAAGGTGACAGGAGGTGGGCGCCTGATTTGGGCAGGCACTGAAGGGGTGGAGAGGAAGCCAGGAGCAGAGAGGTAGAAACTGGTGTCAGCAGTAAGAGTATATTAGCAAGTGAGACTCTCTGGAAGCTTCTGACTTGGGAAGCAGCAGGGTGAATAACAACACCACATACAGAAGAGAGAAAACAGGAAAGGGAACCTGTTTGGGGAGATTGACTTCAGTTTTCACCACCTTGAGCTGGAGGCATCTGTGGGATACCCAGGTGGAGAAGCCCAGTGGGAGTGTCCAAATATGGGTGTGGCGCATCTGCCATTGCAGACTCGGACTTCATTTGCATCCTTTCCTCATTCCCTCCTACCTGCTCTCTGCTGGTTCTGATGGGGTCATGGATTCTTAAGAATGATCATGAGGGCCGGGCGTGGTGGTTCACGCCTGTAATCCTAGCACACTGGGAGGCCGAGGCAGGAGGATCACTCTACTCTAGTTCAGGAGTTTGAGACCAGCCTGAGCCCAAGAGCGAGACCCCATCTCTACTAAAAATAGAAAGAAATTAATTGGCCCACTAAAAATATATAGAAAAAAATTATCCAGGCATGGTGACGCGTGCCTGTAGTCCCAGCTTTTTGGGAGGCCGAGGCAGGAAGATTGCTTGAGCCCAGGAGTCTGAGGTTGCTGTGAGCTAGGCTGACGCCACAGCACTTTAGCCTGGGCAACAGAGTGAGACTCCATCTCAAAAAAATTAAAAAAATAATAAAATTTTAAAAAAGAATGATCATGAAAGCTCAAGACCTCATTTCCAGAAAAGCATGGGCAAGAATAGGAAATGTTTGGATGACTTCATGGGATCCCACCAGTGGACTTCATCTGAAAAATTTAAGGGACACTAGCACTTCAAGGGGAGGAGAGGAAGAGGAGCCACACACTAAGAGGGTGGCCAGGACAGCATGGGCAAGTGTGGGGTGACTGCCACCACGGGAAGTCTGGATTCAGGATCAGGGTAAGGACTGCCAAGGCTCATTGACTGCCAACAAGTCACTCATGACCTCAATGATAGGGCGTGAAAATGGCCTTGCGTCTCGCCTCTTGGAATTTGTCCTTCCTATATATAAATGACTAATTCTTCCTGGACCCACAAGAAAGGACACTTTTTCTGGTGTGTCCCTGTGACTGGTCTCGAGCAAATGCCCTGGGGTCCATGCCGCAGAGCTTCCTCCTCTTCTCTAGTGGTGTCTCTGCAGACCAGGTGCTTTGAGGGCCTTAACAGAACTTCTTTGATCAAGACTACGAGGTTTCATGCAGTTATAAAACCCTACGAATTGATGAATTCATACATATTATGAATTATAAAAACAGTAACAGCTAACCCTTCCATAGTTCTTATTATGTGCCAAGCGCTGGACTCAATGCTTTCCATGTAAACACATTCAATCCTTACAACATAGGAGCACAGAGGTTGGCTGAGCCATTGCCCAGGGTCACACAGCTAGTAAGTGGTGGAGCCGGGACTTGAACCCAGGCAATCCACACTTAACCACCACTACCTCCTTCTCCTCTGCATACTGAGGTCACAAGAAGCACGAGAGTAAAGTAGCAAGCAAACATGTCCCCATGAACCAGAAGTGACAATGAACATTTAATTCAATTTGCTCTAGTCATTTCTTTTTAAAGAATCAAAATAGTGCACACAGATAAACAGCTCTTCAAGGACCCCTTGGCCACTGACCTAGCCTTCCTGCTCTTATGCTAAAGAGGCAATCACTATCACAAATTTAATTCATATTCTTCCAGTCTGATTTATAACATCTTTTACTTTTTACATATGAATCTATGAACTATCATGGGCACTTACAGATAAAGTCCCCTTTATTGTCACCCAGTTGTTTTACCGCTGCTCTAGGGCCACTAGACTACTACTACCTCCCTTCCCCCAGAAAAAATCCTGCACTTTTTTTTACTGTGCTGGCAAATCCCATGCCTTGGAAGTGCACGGGACAAAGGTACAAGGCCCGATAGGGATCCGCCTGGAGAACAGGCTTAAAATCTGGGGCAGAACTATGGAAGAATCACCAGGTGGAGTCACAGGGCTGCTTCTACAGCTGTTTGCAGAGCCGGCCTTCCCCTCTTAGCTCCCAAAGCTGCCCCATCCACAGACTGCCCCACCTCAGGCCAGGGCGACTCCGTCCAGGAGCTATGGGCAAAGTTCTCTGCATGATCTTGGGAACTTCTCTCACATTCTACGTCTCATCCTTCAGGGCAGAGATCTTTGCTTTGCTGACTTTTGACTCCCATGTGCCTAGAATAGCATCTGGCTCACAAAATGCTCTCAATAAATATTTGGGAGCTGGAGATGCCAGAGGCAGACGGGAACAGCAGGAAAAGCCCAAGTCTTCAAGGCAATGGCCTTAGATTGGGTTGTCTGGCTCCAAGAGATTCTGGCTGTGTGACCCACTGCATGGTGGTTAACTTCTGAGTCTCATGGGCTATCTGGGGCCGGGACAGGGGAGGTGCCCCAGCACTGATCACTGAATGTATCTCCCACTGAGCATAACAACCCTTTTTACCAGATAGTGCTGCCTGGGCACGCCCTGTCTCTTGGCAAGGCAGTGCTAACCAGGGTTCACTCTGATCCCTTCCCCACCCCATTCTGGAAGACTTGAGGTCTTCAGCCTTGGTTGACTCCTTTGTGATCAGCCGTGCCCATTTAGAGTCAACAAAGAAAGGCAGGCTGGGAAAGATTCCTATTGACTTCCCGTAATTAACGCAAGTGGAGGAAGAGTTTGGGGAAACCCCATCCTTGCTGTGTAGGGTGACACATTGCACATACTCATGCCAGTCCTCTCACCTGAGTTCTCAGCTGCTGTGAGGTTTACCTGACTCAAAACAGTCTTGGAGGCCGGGCGTGGTGGCTCACGCCTGTAATCCTAGCAGTCTGGGAGGCCGAGGCGGGCAGATCGCTCAAGGTCAGGAGTTTGAAACCAGCCTGAGCAAGAGCGAGACCCCATCTCTACTAACAATAGAAATAAACTGATTGGACAACTAAAAATATACAGAAAAAATTAGCCGGGCATGGTGGCGCATGCCTGTAGTTCCAGCTACTCGGGGAGGCTGAGGCAGGAGGATCGCTTGAGCCCAGGAGTTTGAGGTTGCTGTGAGCTAGGCTGATGCCACGGCACTCTAACCTGGGCAACAGAGTGAGACTGTCTCAAAAAACAAAACAAAACACCAGTCTTGGAAGGGAGACAAGTGAATATATCCATTTTACAGGCCATCGACCTAAACCCCATATTTTTACTTATTATAAAGGCTATGGAATCAAGTTTAAAGCAAATTCACATTCAGCAAACAACTAGAAATCAAAATCCGAGCTTTATTTTCAAACATTTAATTGGTATTTGTCAAACACCTACTGTGCACCAGGACTGCTGATGCTCTTAGCACCCATGAACAAAACAGAGGTCCCTGCCCCTGTGGAGCTGACAGTCTAGCAGGGGAGACAGGCACCCAATGGAGGAAGTGCGTGTGCTGCGAGAGTTTTAGAAGGGAATAAGTGCTATGGAATCCTTATTCGAGAAGAATTGTGACATAGAAAATGAGAAGTATAAAGGATTCAGTAAACAAATATTTGTTCACTAAACCTGGGAAGCAGAATCAGGGAGGTCTCAGTTTCATTTTGGTAAATTTAAGAAAAATAGGGTCAGTGTGTTGCCTGCTGAGTGGAGAGACCACATTTTGTCTTGCAAGCATTGTGTCCCGGGGTTTTAGAACATAGTCGCACTGAATAATAGCTTCTGCCCAGGTGAGTGTCACCTTTCTTCCCCATGTGCCACACATGTGAGTCCCTGCCCTCTTCTCTCCCAGGCTCACAATGAGAAAGCTGAGGGTCAGAGCACTTAAGAGATGCACTCAAGCTCTGCAGATGATTAATGATGGGAGGAGAGCCAGGAACCTGGGTCTCAATGGTTGGCAAATTGTCCCCTCCTGGAGGTCTAGAGTCCCATGGGTTGTACTGGTGGCCAGGAAGTTCTATAGCTATATATGCTATTGTAAGTATGTTACCAAAAATTCAGCACTTGTCCCCGAGGCAGCATCAGAAGAACAAGGACAAGTGATTTGGGGAGAAGGAAAGAGTTTATTAATTTGCCAGCAAATGAGGAAGTTGGCAGACTCTAGTCTCAAAGTACCAATGTCCTGCCACTGAGCAGAAGTACAGAGCTTTTAACAGTTCTGATTAATCCCATAATCCCATTTTTGGCTAAGACAATCTCTCAACTGCCAGGGCAATTCCCTGAGGCCATCTTCTATGGCACAAAGAACGAAAGACACTTTCCTGCCCCTTCAGACCCCTGGCCTGAGACAGGGATATAGGTTTTAGTTCTCAAAAAGGGTGAGAGATAGAAAACATCTTTGCCCTTCTTCAGGCCATTTTCTCTGTTACAAGTACAGTATGCATTTACCCAGCAAATAATAGAGCATTTACAATAGTAATAGTGAATTTATAGAGTGCTGTAAGTACCAGGCCCCATTCCAGCAATTACACAGATATTCTCATTAGAGCTTCACAGAACCCTAAAAGGCTCTGAGAGGTGGCATAAACTGCTCAAGATCCCAACCTAGAAGTAGGGGAATTAAGGTTAGAACCAGGTGATCTGACTTCAGTGCTCTTATGGAAAAAAAGAAACCAACATATACATATACAAAACCTGAAATGATAATATGTACTTCCTATGGCCCCACATCAGAAGCTCACAGTGTCTGATGGACACATTTACAGTGAATTGCCCATTTGGGTTATGATGAGCCTGATGTCTTCATTACGCTGTTTCAGCAATCCACCAGTGCCAGTGTGTCATCTGCATGCCATGGCTTTGCCCTGAACAGTGTCCAGCCCCCCACCAACTATCCAAGCAATGATTTAATAGCAATTGGTAACCCTTGCTCGAGGGGTCTCCACAGCATGCTTCTCAAATTCTGTCATTTTTATATCTGCTGCTGGCATTGTTCTAGAAGGTACACGACTTCTTCTCATCAACTGGGGCTACTTGGTTACCCTGAAATGCAATTCCTTGTGGACAATAAATGCTTACTTTCCCCCTTTTTGGGTTTTTTTTTTTTAAGTTTACTTTTTGAAAAATCATAGACTCGTGAATTTTTGTAGGTTGTGTGTGTTTCAAACCATTATAAACATTGTTCTTTCCCAGATTACTCTTACATCCTTTGGCTACAACCTCAGGCAGGTTTAAAAACTTCCTTGTTTCTAGAACAAGAAGTCCTAGGTGCAACCTGCTGGGTTCCTTGTAGGGGGATGGCATTTAGCAGCTGGGCACTCGGAGCTCTTACATAGCTACTCTCCATGCAGCCTCCATGCCAGCCCTTTGCCCTTGGCTCGATGCAGAGTCCACAGTGCACGAGACTGTCGTTAGCTAGAGGTGGGCTGGCAAGAGGATTGAATGGTCTGGGATAGCCCCGATGAGGAGCTAAGACCAGAGCAATGAAAAAAAAAAAAAAAAAAACCAGCCCAGGAATCAGTCCAAGTTCAAGTGAAAATGCCCTGAGGCCAGAACAGTCTGGAGGGCTTGAAAGATTTGTGAACAAGGAAGAGAGAGAACTCTGGAAGTAAGAGCCAGGTGTGCTGCCACGTTCAGCACTGACGGAGAACAATGACCCCTATATATCAGTATGTACAGCCCTCGCGTACATTCTTTTCAGGAAGTACAATTTTTTCCCCACCCTGCAAATTTTATATTTTTGGTTTTGTTATTTTGGAAAAGTAGTTCAAAAAAAATACCTCAGTAATTTGCATTGAGGGAAAGAATGGAAGTTACCTGGAATGACTGGTTTTGGTAAGTTTTGAATCATGCTAATAATGGGTGCTAGCAAAGCAAATAAATAACAAATTAATGTTAACAGAAAAACACATCAACTGAGATTTTCTTGTATAGGTTTACATAGTTTGGTGCATTTGTGATTGTGATCGTTACAATGCATATGTAGGACATGGTCCTTTTCTGCTCATAAATTATTTCTAGTGCAATAGATGGAATAGAATTAAATATCAATATTTTCTAGTGTTCTCAAATAATGCTTCGACTTGCAGATGTTCTACCACATGGTTTAAGAGCCAAGATACTACCTCAAGTTTCTGCCAACATGTGAAATAATTGGGTAGAGGCGAATGATGCTGATAATATGTTAGTTCTAAATGTGGTTTGAAACATTCACTTTTAGACTTATAGCAAATTTTAAGGACAACATACACTTAGGGTATATTCCTAAGTTCTTTTAATTTAATTATTTAAATAATAATTACTAATCACTAATAATTACTCAGCATTTTTTTAATTCTAACCCATATGGCTTGACCTAATAATGATAAATCTTACTGTTATGCAGATACATTATGTGAGAAGAAACTGCTATACTAAAAATCTTAAACCCCACCAATAGCAGAATTTTATGTTGTTAAATAAATCCATCCCCACTCTGACCTGAAATAATAAAATATTATGGAATCTGTACATAACCACATAGAGGTAAATATGTGAGATAATATATAGCCGAGACATAAAAATATGAATTAATCATTTCACTGTCCACATACATAACTTATAAAATGCTGAATGTATATATTTGCATATATGAATAATTCAGAAAGCACCTTTTGTAACTTCTTATCCTGATTTAATGTAAACTTATAGAAAAGTTCCAAGAATAATACAAAAACTCTCACATTTTCGCCATTAATATAGTGCCTCATTTTCTTTATTCTCTCTCATACTCTTACACATTTACATGGGGTTTTTTTCTGAACCATTTTGCAGTAAATCATATCCTTTTATTTCTAAATAATCCAAGACATGTTTCCTCAGGACATTCTCTGGCATAACTACAGTGTAATTATGAAGATTAAGAAATTTAATATTGATAAAATACTATTACAGAATTCAAATTTGGTCAGTTGTCTCTACACTGTCTCTTATAACAAACATTCCTTTTGGTCCAGGACTTCCCTTCAGGAGGATACATTGCATTTGTCACGTGTCTTTAGTATTCTATTATCCGGAATGGTCTCTTTGCTTTTTTATCTTTCATGACTTTAGCACTTGGGAGGAACACAGGCCAGTTATTTTGTAAAATATCCCCAAGTGGGGTCTCTTTAGATTCAGGCTGTGCATTTTGGGCAGAGATAACAAGGTGATGATTTATCCCTGGTGCTTCCTCTCAGGAAGTACTGATGTCCCTTCGTCTCATCTTTGGTAATCGTTTGGTTAAAGTAGTAACTGCCAGGTTTCCCCTTTATAAAGTTTCTGTTATGCCTTCTCCGTTATTAATCTGCAATTTGTGAGGAGACACTTAGAGTCTATACAAATGTCCTTGTCCTCATCAAATTTATTCAGCCACTAGTTTTAGCATCTGTTCATAAGGTTTGTCTTGGTGTTTACAAAATGGTGAAGTGTTTGAGTGTTCTCTTTTCCAAAGATGGCAATATTTTTTCCTTGTAGCAAACTTATTTCGTTGACCATCCTAAACCACCCACGATCTCCTCATCAACTGTGTACTGTTTTCTCATCCATGAAAAGACAGAGTGTTTCCCGCAACAGAATGATCAACACTGGGGCTTAGTTAAAGAAACCTAAAGTGTTCGGCGGGCGTGGGTTGGGTCTGTGGATCTTTAAATTATGCAAGATTCACAAGATTCACTGCATCTGAGACACCAGAGGAAACAGCTTCGACTTTGCAAACCATTGTTATATTCATAGATAAGAATTAGGGAAGATTTATACACAGACCTAGCCTAGTATGAACTATTTTCTGTTCACTCACATGACAGTCATATTGTCTGAACATTGCAGGCACAGACCGATACACTCATGTGCCGTGTAACTAATACAGTCATGTGCTGCATAGTGACATTCTGGTCAAGGGACCTCATGTGCAATGGTAATCTCATAAGATTATAATGGAACTGAGAAATTTTTATCATATAGTGACATTTTGATGATCCTGATTCTGTGTCGACCTAGGCTAATGTGGGTGTTTGTGTTTTCATTTGTAACAAAAATTTAAAAAGTAAAAAAAAAAAAAATTAAATAGAAAGCTTATAGAATAAGGCTATAAACAATGTTTTAAATGGCAGTACAATGTTTGTGTTTTAAGTGAAGTGTTATTACAAGAGTCAAAAAGTTTGAAAAAATTAGAAAGTTTATGAAGTAAAATAGTTACAGTAAGCTAAGGTAAATTTATTACTGAAGAAAGAAAATATATATATTTTTAAAAACTTAGTATAAAGTCTACAGTAGTGTGTGGCCTTCACATTAACTCACCACTCACTGATTCTACCAGAGCAACTTCCTATCCTATAAGCTGGTTGGTAAGTGCCCTGTACAGGTGTGCCATTTTTATCTTTTACCCCATATTTTTACCTGTTCTATGCTTAGACACACAAATTATTACCATTATGTTAAAACTGCCTACAATATTCAGTACAGTAACATGCTGTACAGGTTTGTGGTCTAGGAACAATAGGCTATACTATATACCCTTAGTGTGTAATAGGCTATTCCATCTAGGTTTGCACATGTGCATTCTGTGTGGTTAGCACAATGACAATTGCCTAGTAATTCATTTCTCAGAATGTATCCCCATTATTAAGTGACATGTGGCTGTACTATTTAAAAAGAAGACTTTTATCTCTGGAAATCTTCCAGACTCAAGAATGGGCTTTCCTGGAAGATTTTTATCTAAATTTCATGTTTCCATTAGCATAACCCATAGTAATGTTTGTTCTGTGCTCTCTTAGTTATCCTTATCCAACTACATATGATGGTAACATATTTACCCTAATATATATTGACTGAGCCCTAGGGGGTCAACTCAGGTTGTCAAAAGGCTAACCACTGACAGGCTTCCCCTGGAGCCTTGAGTGTGTGCATGCTGTCTTGGTCCACTTTCTGCTGCTGTAACAGAGTACCACAGACTGGGTAATTTTTAACAAACAGAAGTTTGACTCACAGTCCTAGAGGCTGGGAAGTCCAAAAGCGTGCGCTCACATCTGGAGAGGGCTGCATTATAACATGGTGGAAAGGCAAGGGAGCACATGGGAGAGAGAATTTTGAGCTGAACTCATCCTTTTTATCAGGATCCCACTCCCTTGATAACAGCATTAATCCGTTCATGATGGCAGAAGCCTTGTGACCTAACCAACTCTAAGAGATCCCACCTTTTAATACTGTTGTGTTTCTAAAACAGGGACTTTGGAGGACATAGTCAAACAATAGTAGATGTTTACTACATGGTTCTGGGAACTTAACATGTGGCACCTCACCTAATCCTCAAGGCCAACCCATAAAATAGACCCAACTACTAACCTCCTTTTGTAGGTAACAACAGGTGATTACAGAGGTTACTGGTAAGTAACTAGCCTGAGGTCCCAGCTAGTTTGTGTAGAGGTCAAGTCTATATTGGAAGCTGATCTGAGTTCAGAGCCTACACTGTTAACTGCTAAGTTATACTCACCTAAAACAAACTCATAGATTGTTCTTGGCGTGGAGGGGTGTAGGGTGAGCTAGGCAAGGTGCCTCGGGTGCAAAATTGAAGGAGGTACTAATTCTCAGGTGCTAACCCTGCTCTTGACCTGGAGAGTGAGTGCCACCTCATGTTTTGCACCCCAGGCTCTGCTTACCTCCCCCGGTCCCAGTCCTGGTTCTAGGAGAAAGTTGGCCAGTGCAAACTGGTGTTGCCTAACATCTCATTTTGGAACTCAACACATATTCCCCAGGACACATGGGAATGTAGTGATTTTAGTTTTCTTCCTTTGTTTACCTTTGATGAATGGATAAGCTACTTATCCTTGAGCAGTTACAAGAATCCACTTCCAAAGGAATCAATATGGCAGGCTAATACTTGTGCCTTCTTAAGACTCACCTCAACTAAATATTGGCACGTTTTTTGAGGATTTCAAAGTACACAGATGGATTAAACTCTGCTTTCCTGACAACCCCATTGCTCATCCATTTTATTAAACTTTTTGCATTTACCTTGCTTGTGGTTTGCTTTCCCCACTAGTAGAGTGAGCACTTTGGGGAACCAACTCAGTTGTGCTTCCTCCTCCAGTCTTTGTATCTTTCTTGACCTTGGTTCTTGACAGGACTAGGTGTCAGGGGCATGAGCTCAAATGATGGCTTTGCCACTTACTAGTTGTGCTCCTGAAAAGGTCACTTTGTCTCCTTGGGCCTCATGTTTCATCTGTGAAATGGGTATATTAGTACCTCATGTGAAGGGTTGTTGTGACAATGAAATGGAAACAATATAAGGACCTGAAAAGCACACAGTAGTGCTCGACAGACGCTAGTTTTCTTCCCTCCTTTCTTTATTGGTCTACTTTCCTGGTGTCTGGTATATGGCGAAATGTGCTAAAAAGCAAATTCTAACTGTGAAGGTAATTCTGTTGGAAAAACAAATCCCAAAGTATAAATATGGCTTTGAGGGAAATTTTCCCTCTTTATTTATTCATTTTTTTAATTTTCAGGTATACTTTTCTCCCTTTTCATTTTGTTTATTTTAACTTGCAAGTACCCCTGGTTTTAAAAAAAGTCTGCTTGGTAAAATTGTCGTTCTAGTGAGGTTGAGTAATGCAAGAAGTACATAATCTTTGGTGGTGGTAAGCATTTAGTTGTCTGTATCAGAATTTCTGGACAAGCAGAAGGGGACCTTCTTTAGTCCCTCACCAAGATCAAACTGTAGACCCAAGCTCTCCTCAAAATCCTCTTATAAAACCAAAGTTATGTCTAGTTATGTCTAAGTAGACATGCAGATAAAACCAAACAAAAATTTTACTTAGTTTAAATCAGTTTTTAAAACATGCAAACTATTTTAGATTGAAGTGCTTAATTTTGTTTTTTTTTTGTTGTTGTTTTTTGAGACAGAATCTCGCTCTGTTACCCAGGCTGGAGTGCAGTGGCACAGTCATGAGCTCAAGCAATCCTCCTGCCTCAGCTTCCCTAGTAATTGGGACTTCAAATACACTTTTTTTTTTTTTTTTATCCATACACGAGAAGTCCTTACCAAATACACTTTTTAAAGGCTTTTTTATAGAAGTTAATATGTACTAAACGAAACGTTCTTCAGGGAGAAAGACAGCAGGAGGCAGATGAAAATCACGCTATAATATAATACATCATGCTTAACATAGGATAAGTGTTACATGCTATTTTTTAAATTTATTTTACTCCTTTTGGGAATACTGCTAACAAAAGAGTGACCTCACTATAGAAACTACATGCATAAAGCAAGAAAAACAATCTATTGCCATGTATTTAATTTTTTACTTTCATATTTCTTTTTTTTTTTTTTTTTTTTTCTGAGGCAGGGTCTCACTTTGTTGCCCAGGCTAGAGTGCCATGGCATCAGCCTAGCTCACAGCAACCTCAAACTCCTGGGCTCAAGCTATCCTCCTGCCTCAGCCTCCCAAGTAGCTGGGACTACAGGCACACGCCACCATGCCCGGCTAATTTTTTTCTATATATTTTTAGTTGTCCAGCTAATTTCTTTCTGGTTTTAGTGGAGACAGGGTCTTGCTCTTGCTCAGTCTAGTCTTGAATTCCTGGGCTCAAACGATCCTCCCACCTTGGCCTCCCAGAGTGCTAGGCTTACAGGTATGAGCCACCATGCCCAGCCTGCTTTCATGTTGCTAACAAGTATAGAGGACTTGGGGGTTTAGTTTTCTTTTCTTTTCTTTTTTTTTTTTTTTTTTTTTTTGAGACAGAGTCTCACTCTGTTGCCCAGGCTAGAGTGAGTGCCATGGCGTCAGTCTAGCTCACAGCAACCTCAAACTCCTGGGCTCAAGCGATCCTCCTGCCTCAGCCTCCCTCGTAGCTGGGACTACAGGCATGAGCCACCATGCCCGGCTAATTTTTTTCTATATACTTATATTAGTTGGCCAATTAATTACTTTCTATTTATAGTAGAGACGGGGTCTCGCTCTTGATCAGGCTGGTTTCGAACTCCTGACCTTGAGCAATCCACCCGCCTCAGCCTCCCAGAGAGCTAGGATTACAGGCGTCAGCCACCGCGCCGGCTAGTTTTCTTTACTGAGCTTGTGCATAGACAGTCCATGGGTTCTCAGTCTTTCTAAGCCAGCTCCTGGGGAACAGAATAGATTACAGGAATCCTTTGACTAAAAAGCCCAGTGATTTGGTTGCTACACAGTGGTTTCAAAGTTTAAGTTTGAGGGACACTGCAATGAAAATAGCTCAGAGGAGTTAAGAGATAGTTTTAGTTCTTGGTACAAGCTATTCCTTACAAATAATGACTCTGTATGACTGAGGAATGATTTAAAATGTACTCTTGTAAAGTTGAAAGGATCTTTGACCTCATTTTCTGATCACAATTTCTATTTCCTAATTGGGCAAAATGAGCCATAGCTTTTACTAAGGTACCACCATTTTAAATGACAGTCCCATAACTCAAACTAATTCTGGTGCTACAAGGAAAGAGTCTGAATTTTCATTAATTCGGAAAGATCTTAAAATACAGACTTCAGATACATTCTACTGTAAGTTAAAACTGCTCTGGATATGACCATCGCTTTGGCATTTTAGTATCATGGTTGTATTAATACCTGCAATTTTCTCTAATTAGGTGTCATTTTTCTTATTAGCTGGTGTAGTTGGAGAGTGGAAGGGAAGGTCACTGTATCTTTTAATCAACACTGTCCAGCGTTCTCACTAGCACAGTGAAATGCTCTCAAATATTCTTGCACTCTTTTTCAACTTTTATCTATGATAGTCCAGAAGAAACATTTTAAAAGGTTCCTATAGCAGTATCTGCAAGAATGTCAGGCATTTGAGTGAAGTTGCAATTACAACAATTAATATAAATGGTAGAATGAAGATTGTTATCTTTTCCTCCAGAAAGTAAGGATCATCTATAACCTTAAAGTAGGTTGAGTCTTGAGTCTCTCAAGGTTATAACATCAGGTTGTCATGACTGCTTTCTTCTACCAATTTCTCTCTCTTTTTTTTCTTTTCTTTTTTTTCTTTTTAGTGATCAAACTCACCAGACTTCTACCAATTTCTCAATGAAAGTTTCCTACACATCTGCTTTCTATTTGTCTGTACTTCTGTCCAGCACTTGCATTTGGACGCTTAGCCTTTGGTATCACAATGACTACTGATTATGGCATACTGCAATTAAGGATAAGGATTAATGAAAATTCCCAAGTCTCATCAATCAGAAGCACTAAAGAGCAAAGGCATAAAGTTTGGGTGATGTCGAATTACGTGCCAGGCACTATTATTCTGTGTGTTTTTAAGTATATTAACTCATGTTATCATCCCAGCAATCCTTTTAAATGGCTACTATTGTTAGGAACAGAAACACAAGTGAGAGGTAATAGAAATCAGAAAAGCAGAAAGGAGAAAGCAGTTATAGAAAAAACAATAAAGAGGAAATGGTTGCGGAAAAATAAAAAAGAGGGGCCAGTTATTTCTGTCTTCAAGAATGGGGTAATTTGGCCATGGAACACTGGCCATGAACGCTGAGTCAGAGAATGGAAAAAACACCATGAATAGGCTGTGGCACTTTCCCCACCATACACATATTACAAAGAATGACTGAAGCATAACCTTTAAGTCATGTCCAAACATAGAAAGGAATTCAGTCCCCAAACAGTGATGTCTGGTTATGAATAATTGTAACTAACCTTTACCTAAGCTACTAGCATATAAAAGGGAAAACATACAAGTGGACAGTGTCTTCTCTACTCACGGAGACAGACCCGTTTCCCCTTAGGAAACGTCTCTCGCTTTGCGCCCTTAAACTTTCCTTACAATAAATTCTTCACGCATATTTGCTGAGTGTCTGGCATCTCTCTCTGCCCTGTGGGCCAAGGCTCGTGATTCTTCCTGCTCTGTGCCAAGAACAGAGAGAATTTTTTTTGTTACTTACGAGATACTTGTAACCTTAATTAAGAATATACTTAAGAGATATAAAGTCCGACAGGTAGTACAGTACTGCTGGGTATGCTTTTCTTACAAAGTCACAAGTCACAGCAGGATGGCCTGCAGTTACTATTACATTCTTTGAAACAGCTGGTACCTAAGGTACAAGAAATGGACTTCTTACAGCGCTGTTATACTGTAATACTTTCTCAGTCTGAAGCTGAGATGTAGTAAAAGGCTTTGGAGTGGCCCAGGCCTAAATGTGAATTCTCATGGTCCCTTTATTGGCTAGAATACTCTGAACAAATTAACTTTTCTGCACTTCAGTTTATCCAAGTGGAATTCGAAGTTGTTCTGAAGATGAACCCACGCCTCTCTCTGTTCCTGGCACAGAGAAAGTGATTTCGGGGGTAGCAGCCAGTCCTTACGTTCCCTGTCCCCACCACCACCACTCCTAGTCCCCGATGCCACCCACAGGAAAATGCACTATTTCACTAAGGACTACAAAGCAAGTATCATTTTCTGTTCTGTGTGCCACAAGAGTTTTCTCCCCAGAAGTGCAATCGGGAAGCCAATAATGAGGATAAAGGAAAAGATTAATGGGGTGGGCGGGCCTGAACTAGAAGCCTCCACCCCTCCAGCCTGCCTGCCCCACCCCAAACAGGTATCAGCCCAAGTCATTCAGGACATATTGCAGAACTTTCCAAACTGAGGCAGTGCCCAGGTCCCTACAACAGCAGGTGGCATCCAGACCTCAGCTGAGGCTGTTCTTTGTCACAGGTGCGGGGGACCTCCAGACCAGACATCTGAAAGCCATTGGGAGCCAGAAGCAAAATAGCATGGAGCTGAACAGCATGGCAGCCCCCGGAGCCCAGGGCTGCAGCAACACTGGCTTCCAGGTGAGTGGAGGTTTCCTCTTTAAGACCCAGACAATGGATATATTGCTCTCTCCTTAGTCCTTTGGCGTGTTTCCTCCCTAAAGCAGTGGGGTTATTGGAATGCAATAAGATTTTTCATAGCCTACATTAAGCCCATTATTTTTCTTTCTGGGGCTCCTCTGGGTTGACAAACCTGAAAAGTCTCTTTTAACCGACCTGTTTTGATCTCCACTTACCCTGTCACTTAGAAACAAGATTGCCTTTTCCTCCAGCTTTTATCCGCCCCTCTGGCTCACAGCAGGGGGTACGGTATTTACCTTTGGGCACCTTTCCAAAGCACTGGTTAGAGGGAAAGAATGGGAGAATTCAGATCCTGGATAGAGTTAGTGCCTGGGGGTTTCTTTTTCTCAAACCTAGTCCCTCAGCCCCTGCCAGGTGGTGGCCCAGGTACCTGCCCAGAGCAGTTGGATTAGGCGAACCAGTCTCACATCTTCCACCAAAACTCACGGAGTGATTAGTGCTGCTCAGCCCACGGCTGGGTGCTGCAGGGCCCCAGGGAGGAGATCTGTCAAAACACCAGGCTATGATGACTGGGTCTGGGCCGGGGATTTTCAGGGCCAGTTCTAGGCGTGCTTCCTTTCCAGACAAGACACAAAGCCCGCATGAGCAGGTGTCAACAATCCCTCAGGCTTTATAGTGGCTAGACACACAAAACAAAACTTTTAGGTGCCAGCAAAGAAAAGAAAGAGGACAGTAAAAGGGCTTGGACATCAGTCCTGACTCTTCCATCCACAAGTTCCTGTTACTTCCCTGAGCCTGGGTTTGATTTTCTGTACAATGCTCACAGTGATGCTCACCTCTGTGGGTAGGCATCAGGTTACCACTTACAGATTATAAGTGTAGGAGAGGAAAAAAATTCCTCTACCCTCTTAAGTTCAGTCCCTGGGACCTGCAAATTAAATGGACAAAAGACAGATTAACAGAAGAAAAGGCATACAAATTTTATAAATATTTCAGTGCCTGAGAGCTTCACGGAAAGAAAGTGAAAAACCCAAAGACTCGAGAGCTTATATACATACCATTATAACAAAGGGTGATAAATTGTGGAGAAGTGGTTAGACACAGGAAAGGCTGTTTGTGCTTTTAAGGCCAATGAATTGTGGGAAAGTGACTTAGGAAATATATGGGGAAAACTAATGGAAACGAAAGGTTATTTCATTCAGCTTTTTTTATGCACACTCATCTCAGTGGCATCTCTGTCTCTGGTGGTAGGGTTTTCCTCATCCTTGTATGGAAGAGGAGACACCTGTGCAAGGAAAATTTATGCTCCACCTGTAGGAGGAGAGGGGGAGGGCAGAGAGCCCTCTCTGTATCTGTTTTTTCTCAATTGCCTTCAGTTCAAAATACTCTTATCCCAAAGTGGCATATTTTAGGGGTGGCATAGCCTAATCCCCATTATAAGAGTTAAATGAGGAAAAAAACCATAAAATATGAGGCTATTTTGATTTAGCAGAATGGAAAGGATGGACGGGATGGAGTCAGAGTGAGTGTGGCAGCAATGGGGAAGGTTCACATCACGACAAATGGCCCCTAACGATAAGGAGGGCACAAAACGGTGGCTCTGTTTTCTGCCCCTCACTCTATTAAAAGAGAGCATCCCTCCCCCCGCAAGAAAGAAAGAAAAAAGATTCTTCCTAGTCCTTCTTATCATTGATTTGAAATCTGAGTTTCTACATTCCCAAGTCAACCGAGTGAATACAATTTGTCTTTCAAGAGAATCAGAAGCTTCATAACTCCTACCAAGGCAATGAGTATGAGTCTAACCTTGTTTGACATTCAGCTCTTCTGCTATGTTATCTTCTTTAAGAAAAATTAATCGATTGTAAAATGTGTGCTATTTCACTTGCATTGTTGAATAGACATTAACATTCCATCCAGACTTCCAAAGAAGTTAGGATACTTACTAATTCACATTGCCCTCATCTGTGAATTGTTCTGGAAACCCATTTTTCCTCTTTGTTACAGTGCCCTTTGGTAAAGCAACGTTTTGATTTTACTAAGCAGAACTACTCTCACAGCATGAAGAGCTACTGTGGGTCCCCCAAAGGCCTGTGCCGGTGAAACATGGTAGAGATGCAGTGAATACACATGTCTATGGGGTACCTGGACAAGCTCTCATTTGGGTTGCCCTTCACAGAAGTGAGCAACCAATCCCTGGAGCTAATACTCCATTCAGAAAGCTTAAACAGGAGCACGAAGTCAGTGATACAGGTCAGAAGACAGAAATAGTATCATATCCAGGAGAAGACTTCATAACTAGAGAACATTTCACAAATGAGGGTAGATTTTATAATCAACGGTGGAAATGGATGCTTTTTTATGAAAAAGTAACTTCTCATGGCTGAAGATGGAAATGACTTCATTCTATAGCCGTCATCAATAAGGCATTTGCTATTTATGAAAGAAGTTTAGATTGACATTTGAAGCAGTGGGTATATGTGGAATATCTAATATTTCTTATGTTTTATTTTTAAATATTTTTAAAACTTAGAACAGTCAACAAACTGGCTCTTGATTTTGTACCAGATGTTCCCATACAACTGTGAAAAATAAAAGCTTAAAAGGACAAAAAAAAAAAAAAACCCACCCCAAAACCCCAGATAGCACCCCCAGGCCCCAGGTTTCTGAGCAGGGCATCTCAAACCCAGCAGAGACCATACCAAGGACACCAACACCAACAAGCAGTGACCGGGTTCTTGCTTGGTTTCCAACAAGAATATTTAGAGACATGTATGTATTCCACGTAATCAGTGATTGCTCCCTAGATGTGGCCACCCTTAAGAAGGGTCACCAGTTGGAGAAGGAATGATACACTGTTCTTGTCCTCAGGAGCAGGACGAGCAGAAACAAACAAGCAATTACGATATGATTGGTGTAAAAAAAAATTGCTGGAGCTTTGCTCCGAGTGCATTCTAAATAACCAACTGTATTTGGACCGAGGCCAACTGGGGAGTCTGTGACAGCAGCACGAAGGGCGGGGGACTTGGGGAGGGCTTGCGGGATGGGCAGGGACCTCCCCCTCAAAGCAGGAGGGGGGTCGACAGAGCATGGCAGGCAAGGAGAACTGTCTGTACACAGGCCCAGCGCCCGAGAGAGAGAGAGAGAGAGAGACAGAGACAGAGACAGAGACAGAGACAGAGACAGAGAGACAGAGAGGAGCGTATGCGTCTGGGTTGGAGGTAGGGAACGGGACAGGCTGGCACCAGGTCATGTGGCCTCTGCATGCCAAGGAAGGGACAGCTCAAAATTTGCACCATCAAATTATGCATTTTAAAGATCACTCTGGTGGCCCTGTTGAAAGTGTATGAAGATGGAGCGAGATTTGTTTGTGGTTGAGACAGTGGTCGGGCAGTTAGTATCAGAATCTTAACTAGGCGAGAGGCAGTGGGCACAGATGCTGGGGTGGAAATATCGATACTGACAAAGAGGCCCCTCCATGGTGAAAATTAAGAGTAAGAATGAGGATGTAAGAGCTGCTCTGGCTCTGAAGATTTCAGTTTTCTTCTGTAAGATAACATCATAATGAGACCTGTCTTGGATTCTTAAGAATATTAAACGAGCTAGTAGTAATATACGTAAATAAACGTTTGCAATATAGATGTACTTATGCAAACAGTGCCTGGCACATAGTATGAGTGTAATAATGGTAGGTTTTGGTGCAGGGGGTAGGGTAAGGAGAATGAGGGGTCAACATTCCTGGCTTGGGATGTCCACTTGGAAGGGATTCCCTTTGTTAAGACAGGAAGTCTAGGAATAAGCTTGGAGCAAGGAACAGAATGAATTCCACCTGAGGCCTGTTGGTTGAAATTAAGGCGACTCCAAACATCTCGGCAAAGGTGGAGTGGAAGCAGGACGCTTGCAGTGTGTGCTCCCCTGGAGCTCAGAACAGGACACAGAATTAATTGGGGGTTGTTGACATGGACATGAGCAAGGCGTGGATAAGACCACCGTGGAGGGACTCGTGGGAAACGCCGGCATTTGTGGAGTGAGGGAGAGAAGGAAGCCAGAGAGGGCCACAGGGAGAGGAAGCGCGGCAGAACCAGGAGAAGGGAGGACTGGGGAGGACAAGGGGAAAGAGAGCACGGTCGGCAGAAAAGCGCGGGACTGCAGAGCCCACAGACGGAGGCCACAGGTTCATCGGTGACCACCGGCTAGAGGTGACCGGCGACCCCGGGGTCAGGGGGAGTTTATGTTATGAGTGGGAGTTACACCAGAAAAGGTGGTAGGAGAATGAAGGTTCTTGGGGGAGAGGGGCATGGGGGAGGGGGAGGGGACAGGGAAGAGAAAGAGGCTTGGGAGGCAAAGTTGGGGGAATGCTCTTTTGTTTTTAGTTTTTAATTGTTAAATATAAGGAAAAATACATAAGAACCACCTATTATAAGGTGAACTGCCACCCAGGTCAAGAAACAGGGCACTGCCATCGCTCAGGAGTCCCAGCCCTGCACGTACCACCGCTGCCCCCTACCCAAGGCTGAGCCCAGCCAGCGGCAACCACCCACCCACCCTTAGGATCATTTTGCTTTTTTTTTTGAGACAACCTCACTCTGTTACCCAGGGTAGAGTGAGTGCGGTGGTGTCAGCCTAGCTCACTGCAACCTCAATCTCCTGGGCTCAAGCAATCCTTCTGCCTCAGCCTCCCAAGTATCTGGGACTACAGAGATGAGCCACCATGCCTGGCTAATTTTTCCAATATATTTTTAGTTGGCCAATTAATTTCTTTCTATTTTTAGTAGAGACGGGTCTCGCTCTTGCTCAGGCTGGTTTCGAACTCCTGACCTTGAGCGATCCTCCCGCCTCAGCCTCCCAGAGTGCTAGGATTACAGGCGTGAGCCACCGCGCCCGGCCTTTTTTTGCTTTTCTTTACACCTAAATTTCTACTTATGAATCCCCAAGCAGCACTTCTTCCTGCTTTTGTGCTTTAAATAATAGAAACATACAAAATGCATTCCTTGCTTATTTTAAAATGTTTATATGGATTTCAACAGAATGAATTCTTCTGTATCTGGCTCCTTTTGCTGAGCTGTTTCTAAGATGCAGCCGTGGTGCTGCATGTCACCACAGCACATCCAATGGCACACAGCACCCTGTCCTATAAACATTCCACAAATGATACATTTCACTACTCTTAGCGGACATTTGTGTTGTTAAATTTGGAGTCATTTGGAGCTTCTACAAGCAATGTAGCTGGTACCAAAAATCCAGAAAGTTCTTCGGCTTTGGCACCTGTCCCCACCCCCAAGGCTACATCAGAAGGACAAGTGGTTTGAGAAGAAGGAAAGGGAGGTTTATTAATTTGCTGACAAATGAGAATGGCAGACTCCAGTCTTTTTTTTTTTTTTTTTTTTTTGGGAAGCAGAGTCTCACTTTGTTGCCCAGGCTAGAGTGAGTGCTGTGGCGTCAGCCTAGCTCACAGCAACCTCAAACTCCTGGGCTCAAGCAATCCTTCTGCCTCAGCATCCCGGGTAGCTGGGACTACAGGCATGCACCACCATGCCCGGCTAATTTTTTCTATATATATTAGTTGGCCAATTAATTTCTTTTTTTTTTTTTTATAATTTTTTTTTTTTTAAAGCACCGTGATTGTGCAAAATTTCTTTCTATTTATGGTAGAGACGGGATCTCACTCTTGCTCAGGCTGGTCTCAAACTCCTGAGCTCAAGCAATCCACCCACCTTGGCCTCCCAGAGTGCTAGGATTACAGGCATGAGCCACCGTGCCTGGCCCAGACTCCCGTCTTAAGGTACCAGTGTCCTATCTATAAGCAGAAATACAGTGCTTTTTAAAGGAGTGTTTTCAGTTTTAGGCTATTTTAACTATAGTCAATGGTCCTGATCAAGCCCTCCTCCAGGGGAGACAGTGTCCATTACTCTTGTCTGGATAATTTTGCTGAGCCATCCATCTGTGGAACAAAGAACAAAGGACATTTCCCTGTCCCTCTGATTCCTGGCCCCAGGCAAGAATGTAGATTTTTAATTCTCAAAAAGAGTGGAGGAGGTTTTAAAGAGATAGCAAGAACACTTTTGTTAAAGGGTGCCCTTTGCATCCCAACTCAAGTTCCCTATTCCTGTGAATAAGCACTGATAGATTCCACGGGCGGCCCTGGAAACACCCAGCCTACACTAGCTCTGAGGCCAGTTGGGTGGAACCAGCTTAGGATGGCTTAAGGTAGGAATAGACTCGGGAAATTGGCCTTCACTCTGCACAAACACAGGGAAGGCTGAGTTACTCAATGAATCGCCTGGTGAGCCAGCCAGGCAGGTTTGGAGAGTGTGTTAAATGGAGGGCAAAATTTGGGAGGCCATATAAGTGTAAGTCTCATTAGGAACCAAAACCTGCTGGGACATTGGCACAGACTTCTCAACTAGATCCTTGTGATATCAAAGTTCTGAGGTTAGGCCGGGCGCGGTGGCTCACGCCAGTAATCCTAGCAGTCTGGGAGGCCCAGGCGGGTGGATCGCTCAAGGACAGGAGTTCAAAACCAGCCTGAGCGAGACCCTGTCTGTACTAAAAAAAATAGAAAGAAATTAACCAACTAAAAATATATATACAAATTAAAAAATTAGCCGGGCATGGTGGCGCATGCCTGTAATCCCAGCTACTTGGGAGGCTGAGGCAGAAGGATTGCTTGAGCCCAGGAGTTTGAGATTGCTGTGAGCTAGGCTGATGTCACGGCACTTACCACTCTAGCCTGGGCAATAAAGTCTGTCTCAAAAAAAAAAAAAAAAGTTTCTGAGGTTAGAAGTAATTACACAAAGCACAGAGGAAGAGTCATTTGTCCTCAAGACACTAGTCAGGGAGTTTAACATGAATCACACTCAAATTATTAAGTCGTGTCTTAAATAGCTCAGGCTGAAACTTGATTTTTTTCTTTCCACAACTGAATTACAATACAGAAAACACGTGATAATAATTTGCTTTTGTGAGGGAGGTTAAAAAAAAAACTCTCTACTCTTTCCTCAAATTTGCACAATCACATCTAGACTTATTCCTATAGGAAAATAGCACAGGGGACAATAAAACAAGTCACTTCCATGACATCTTAGAGGGAAAGGATGTAGAGGATTCGGTTTTGCCTCATTCAGGCTTTCTTGGAGTGGTTCCCATTGAAAGAATGAGCCACTTACTCATCAGTGGCTGAGGCATTAGAAAGAAAATAGGAAATGACATTGTAGAAAACGTACATTTTTGCTGAGGGCTAAGGCAGAACATTCTAATAAATATATATCACAAGCCACATGTAATTTAAAAATTTCCTACAGGTCCATTGAAAAATGTAAAATGAAAGAGGTATGACTTGTATTTTAAATATATTTTATTGAAACTAATATATTAAAGTTAATGATATTTTAATTTTATTTCATACCAAGTCTTTGACATCTAGTGTATAGTTTATACTTACAGTACATGTCAACTGTAATACTAAATTTTTATCAGAAATACTTGGTATGTATTGAGGTTTCATAAAATGTATAGTTGAAAAAAAGCAAATTCATAACCAAGTTGTTCCAAACATACTTAAATGGTTTCCAATAAATTAATCTAGTGTCCATTTTTTAATTTAAATTAAAATTAAATTAAGGTCCTCAGTTATTTGTCTTCTCTCATTTTTCTTGGTCTCTCTTTTTTTTCCTGGACCTTTCTTTTTTGGGAGGGTGATTGTTACTAATTCAATCTCCTTACTTGTTGTTAGTTTTGCTGAGCTTTTCTATTTCTTCTTGAGTCAGTTGAACCAACTTGGGTTTCAATGATTCTCTCTATAGTTTTTCTATTCTCTGTATCATTTATCTCCACTGTAATGTTTATTATTTCCTTGCCTCTGCCAACTTTGGGCTTACTTGGCTATTTTTTTTCTTGTTTGTTACAGTAGAAGATTAGGTTATTGATTTGAGATCTTTGATAATACAAACAATTATGGCTATAAATTTGCCTCTCAGCACTGCTTTGGCTATATCCCATAAATTTGGGTTTATTACCTCCTTAGTTTTATTCTTACCAAATTGTTTCCTAACTCCCCTTATGATTTCTTTGTTAGTCCATTGGTTATTTAGAGTGTTTTATTTCCACATGTTTTATTAAAATCAGAATTTCCTTCTTTTATTTATTTCTCATTTTTCCATTGTGTTAAGAGAAGATACATTGTATGATTTCAAACTTTTTAAATTTATAGAGATTTTGGGGGGTTTTTGCCTAACATAATGGTGTATCTTGAGCACTTGAGAAGAATGTATATGTATTTTACTGTTGTTGATGGAATGTTCTGCATAAATATGTAAGGTCTAGTTGGTTGATAGCATTGTTCAATTTCTCTGTTTTCTTATTGATCATCTCTCTAGTTCTATCCATTATTGACAATGAGGTATTGAAATAGCCAACTAATGTTGAATTGTCTATTTCTCCCTTAATTCTGCCAGTTTTCATTTGTTTAGAGCTCTTATTTAGAGCTCTTTTATTAGAGCTCTAACATACACATACGTTTATAAATATTAGCTTTTTGATGGATTGACTCTTTTACCATTATAACATGTCTTTTGTCTCTAGAAACAATTTTTGTCTTAAAATCTATTTCATCTGACATTATAGCCACTCTTGCTACTCTTTTCATGGCATATATTTACCATTCTTTTCTTTCAACCTATTTAGGTCTTTAAATCTAAAGTTTTCTCTTGTAGACAGTGTATAGTTGGATCGTGTTTTATTTTCCATTCTGCCAATGTCTGCCTTTTAACTGAAATTGAAGGATTTAATCCATTTATAGTTAATGCAATTACTGATAAAGTAGGATTTGCATCTGTTATTTTGTGTGTATGTATACCTATATATTTATACGTACTCTCACACACATACACATATATAATATTACATCTTTTTCCCCCTTCATTACTTCCTCTTTTGTGTTAGATGAATATTTTCTAGTGTACCAATTTAATTCTTACTTTAGCTTGTTTTCCCCAGCTGTTACTGCCACCTCAGAAGCTGCCTGTGTTAGATAATTTCCCGCAGGGAAATAGTACTGAGTAAGCTCTGAGTCAGATCAAATAAAAACAAGGTAGATTTTCTAAGATCCGATAATTACAGTTTTCTGGGAATTGCACTTTGAGGGGAGCTCCACCCCGTTTTGCTCCCGCCATAGGCTGTACGCTGTTGGTATTCACTGTGATCACGGTTGTTAAGGGTATCATGGAGAGAGGGGACTGAAACTAGGGAAATTTAAGATACCATAAAGCTTGATGTTCTAAGATTCAGCCATTTAACTTGAAAAACACTTTCTGGATTGCTGCAAGCCTTAGTACTTTTTCAAAGTTCTAAGAAAGTAATTTTGATGGTTGTCAGTGTGTTGCATGGTACCGGCTACCTCTCTAGGCTAGAATGGGTCGGAGCAGGGCAGGGCTGAAGTTCTGAGGCCATTATGTCTCATTTTACCAAAACTGGGGGAAGAATGTAGGCATCTAATAGTGACAGAACAAGGAAAGGAGAAGGAGATTGAATTCTACTGTTTCTGTCTTGAATGTACCAAGAAAGATGTCCTGCTGGTTTTAAGAGGCATCCTTTGAGGCTCGGTTGAATACAGAGTAAGATCTAGGTTGTTACCCATCTCTTCTCAGTAATGACTGCAAAACCCCTGATCAGCCATGGGGCCACCAGCTTCAGTTGGCTCACGAGGCATCGTGTCCTGCAAGTACATCCCTGACCTTCAGAGGGTAGGCTGCAGACGTTTTCAGAAAAATGCTCTTACTTCAATTAGGATAGAACCAAGACTCGCTCCCAGGCTGTACTTTCATGTTTTGAACAAATTCAAAAACTTTGTTTTTTTCATCTGTGAGGCAAACTCTTTTGACATAAACATGACATTTATTTTTTTTTATTTTTATATATTTTTTTGAGATAGATTCTCGCTTTGTTGCCCAGGCTAGAGTGAGTGCCGTGGCGTCAGCCTAGCTCACTCACAGCAACCTCAAACTCCTGGGCTCAAGCAATCCTCCTGCCTCAGCCTCCCAAGCAGCTGGGACTACAGGCATGCGCCACCATGCCTGGCTAATTTTTTCTGTAGATGTTAGTTGGCCAATTAATTTCTTTCTATTTATAGTAGAGACGGGGTCTCGCTCTTGCTCAGGCTGGTTTCAAACTCCTGGCCTCGAGCGATCCGCCCGCCTCAGCCTCCCAGAGAGCTAGGATTACAGGCGTGAGCCACCGCGCCCGGCCACGTGACATTTATTGATTCCACAAAAATGTACTGAGCTCTGACCTTGTGCCAGGCATTATGCTAGGAGCTGGAAACAGAAAGCTACTGTTTGGTTAAAATTAGTCAAACAATGACAAACTAGCTCAGTACTGTCTGTGAAAAGTTGTGTTCGTGGCATACGTAGTAATACAACCTGCACTCCACAGTCCCTTCATTTAAAGTGAGGGTGGTCTTCCCTGCTGTGGCCTCTGGTCCAGGCACTGTTGATGTTGAATAGAGAAACCAGGCCCTGGATGCTAGCTAAACTATTATTTGTCAAACTGAAAAAAAAATCAAAGGTGAGAGTATCTGCAGTTTTACATGGAAGGGTTATTGTGAGCGCCAAGCCTGAGCCTCTGTCCCACAGAAGTTTGGAACTCCTGTCTTCAGACTAGATACACCCAGACAGAGTACGGCACGATTTTCACTCAGAGCTACGATTCTGGGTGGTTGGTAGTATCTAATTCCACTCCACACCTGGGCTAGGTGTTTGACCCAGATGCCCCTGACAGCCTTGGTATGACTAATTCTCTTCTTTTCCTTTAAAACGACGTTAAAAAAAAAAAGAGAGAAAAAGAAGGATGGTATGCACATCATGTGTTACCTGGAAATAAATAAAGAGATTTCTTAGGAGAGACAGGTGAGTCACCTAGTTGAGGAGCCTCCTGTTGGTGTTCAGGAGCAAAGTGAATGATTACTGGGAATGGTTGAGTCAGGAAGCAAGGAAATGTCCCTGAAGTCTTTCTCAATCCTCCTTCCGGAATCCTGACTCTGCAAATTCAAACCTTTGTTTTTGTTTTCTTTTCCTCTGTGAGGCAAAACTCTTTGACATGAGCATGACAGTTACTGATTCAACAAAAATGTACTGAGCCCTGACCCTGTGCCAGGCAGTATGCTAGGAGCCGCAGACAGAAAGCTACTGCTTGGTTAAAATTAGTTAAACAATGGCAAACTAGCTCAATACTGTCTGTGAAAAGTACTTATTCATGGCACGAGAAGGTGACCTCACCTAGTTTGGGGGTCAGGGAGTTATTCCATTTTCCAAATGTTCCAAATGAACAATTTATATGCTTTCATTCTTTCATTCATTCATTCGACAAAGTATATTGAGCAACAACTGTGCTAGGTGGAAGGAAAATACTCAGTAGGGCACAAAGGAGATAGCTCCCCAAGCTACCACGTCAAGCACTGTTTTCCCATATTACATTATGTGGGGAAATCAAGGCCCCAGATGGAAGGCAGGAGAGGCGGGAGCTGGGAGACTGACAGGGTGGGAAAGAGGCAGGCAGGAGTGGAGGCCAGTTCTCCTGATTTACCTCAAGGCTTTCTCAAGTGTCAAAATCTTGATCCCAAGAATCCAAAACCAATGATAAAGTAGATTTAAAACTAAATTTGTGGGCCAGGCCCCATGGCTCACACCTGTAATCCTAGCACTCTGAGAACCTGAGGCAGGAGGATCACTTGAGGTCAGGAGTTCCAGACCAGCCTGAGCAAGACCAAGACCCTGACTCTACAAAAATTAGAAAAATTAGCCAGGTGTAACTAAAGTAATGATATAAATTCCTCTGTGAAACATGGTCATCAAGAGACCCATTGATGTGAGGCGAGGTGCTTTTCCCCAGGGGAAAGTGTCAGCCGCAGTCCGAAAGGCGCCAAGACAGGCAAAGCTGCTCTCGTGGACGTTCCAGTGGCCTCACTCCAGTAGCACAATCCACGAAGTCGTGCGGCTGCTCACCGGCGGGTCCTCCGTGCCTGTCGGCGCCCCTCCCTTTCAACTGTGCTACTTTACAGCTTCACTAGCTCTTTAAATTTTTAAAATTTTTCTAATTCAATTTATTGAGCCCCGGGTTTCTCATCTACCAGACAGACTCCACTGGTTCAGAAACAACCGCAAGGAAAAAGTTGGTTAGAGAGTACGGGGTCTAATTTGTGCAGCCACGGAGATTTGCAAGAAAAGTTGCTTAACTGAAGGCTGGACCCAAACAGGTAGAGCACGTGGGAGCGAAGGTCCACTTGCACGGCGTGTGGGGTCCAGCAAGGAGGGGACAGACCAAGGTGCTCACAGAGACATTTCTAGGAGCCAGATTCCTGTTGACTCACTTCCCCGTTCCTCTGCAGAGTGTAAAGTCTTTACATTAGAGAAGAAGGGGCAGAGGAGGAAGAATTTAGAAAGCACAGGAGGGGGCAAGAGAGGCAGCCTGTCGTGCTCCAAGTACAGACTGTACCGTGTGTGGCGGAGACCTTGGCTGGAGATAAATGGCCTCTAGTGAAGGAGGAAAGTGATGAGTTTCTGAGAAAAGGCAGATTGGGGGTGGCGGTGCGGAATGTCTAGAGAGGGTCACAGATAGAAAGGCTAAAAATCCTTACTAAATCATGACAAGCTATTCAAGTGAAGAGTTGGGCTTCAGAGTCAGACTGCCTGGATTTTCCGGGCCCACCATTTAGGCAACATACCTAATGTCTCTGTACCTGTTTCTTCATTGGAAACGAGGTATCCTAATACCCCGCATCATAGGACTATAGGAAAGTAACGTATAGCACTGGTGCCTAGCCGATGCTCAAGTATCAGCTATCAATCAAACCATTTAGTTGGAGATGCTGTTTATATATTTTTTTCTTTTTTTTTTTTGTTTGAGACAGAATCTCGCTTTGTTGCCCAGGCTAGAGTGAGTGCCGTGGCGTCAGCCTAGCTCACAGCAACCTCACACTCCTGAGCTCAAGCAATCCTCCTGCCTCAGCCACCCGAGTAGCGGGGACTACAGGCATGCACCACCATGCCCAGCTAGTTTTTTCTATATATATTAGTTGCCCAATTAATTTCTTTCTATTTATAGTAGAGACGGGGTCTCGCTCTTGCTCAGGCTGGTTTCGAACTCCTGACCTCGAGCAATCCGCCCACCTCGGCCTCCCAAAGTGCTGGGATTACAGGCATGAGCCACCGCGCCCGGCCATATTTTTTTCTTTTGTTTATATTTTTATTTATTTTTTTTGTAGATGAGGGTCTCAATATACTGACCAGGCTGATCTCCAACTCCTGGCCTCAAGGGATCCTCCCACCTCTGCCTCCCAAAGTGCTGGGATTACAGGTGTGAGCCTCTGCACCTGGCCAAAATATGCCTTTTTTTTAAAGCAAATGCTGGAATCTGTTGTTGTAAGACCTATGGATAGAAGGTGCCAGCATGCAGCTTTGAATTTTCATCATGTGGGCAAAACGTAAAACTTCAAATCCCTTAGGTCCTGCCGGCCTGGGAGACGTTGACTCTCAACATCTGGTCTCGTCAAAGGACTTTCTAACATTATCTTTCAAATATTTTGGGTCATTCTGAGCCATTTGCTATTTAGCCAAATGCATTTCTTAAGAAATGTTTTATATGTTGTAAATTTATTCTATGTGTTTCTAATATGGTAATTTACATTTGTTTAATCAGTACTCTTTGGGAAGAAAAGCTTAATGGCCAAGGTGATTTTAGAGATCACCAAAAAGTAACTTTTTCCCGAAAGCAGATTAGAGGTCAATTTTATTGAATGTGCAGGAAGATCCCAAGTTGTGATACTTGCTGCATAAGCTAATCACTGCAAAAGCAAATCATGATTTTGAATAGCTTAGGGGCTATTTAAGGTGCTCCAAGATGAAGCTATCATTAGTGATGTCCAATGTCTCTTGACACAACCTTTATCTCTCCCCCTCTTTTCCTTATTTTATCTCATTACAATGACAGACTTGAATGAAGAAGTGAAGCCATGTTTCTTGTTCCTATTTTAAGAAATAAATCTTTTCAGGACGTATCTGATGAAATTGTTTCACAGACAGGTGTTATATTCTCCATATCTTTTTTCATGCTATAAATAGTATATGACACATAACGTTTCTTAACCTCACAAACCTTGAGTATCAGGAGCCCTGTAGAAAAAAAAGACTTCCCATCACTGGCCTGCTGTGCCCATGTTGAAAGCATTTTTATAAACAAAAACCAACCTATATTGGACAGTTCCTTCTCTGACCAAAAAAAGAAAGAAAAGGAAAAAAAAATAGAAAAAACAAAAACAACCTATAATAAATCACCTTGCAGTCTGACTTTTGACCCCTTCAGACAAAGTAGGGAGTTGTCTATATTTAAAAAAAATTGTGTGGCCGGGCGCGGTGGCTCACGCCTGTAATCCTAGCTCTCTGGGAGGCCGAGGCGGGCGGATCGTTTGAGTTCAGGAGTTCGAAACCAACCTGAGCAAGAGCGAGACCCCGTCTCTACTATAAATATAGAAAGAAATTAATTGGCCAACTAATATATATACAAAAAAATTAGCCGGGCATGGTGGCACATGCCTGTAGTCCCAGCTACTCAGGAGGCTGAGGCAGGAGGATCGCTTGAGCCCAGGAGTTTGAGGTTGCTGTGAGCTAGGCTGACGCCACGGCACTCACTCTAGCCTGGGCAACAAAGTGAGACTCTGTCTCAAAAAAAAAAAAAAAATTGTGGTCGGGCACAGGGGCTCACACCTGTAACCCTAGCACTCTGGGAGGCCAAGGTGGGAGGATCCTTTTAGGTCAAGAGTTCGATACCAGTTTGAGCAAGAGCAAGACCCTGACTCTACAAAAAATAGAAAAATTAGCTAGGTGTGGTGGTGCACGCCTGTAGTCCCATCTACTGGGAAGGCTGAGGCAGGAGGATCACTTGAGCCCAGGAGTTTGAGGTTACAGGGAGCTATGATAGGGCCACTGCACTCTACTTGGGGCGACACAGCAAAAAAAACCAAAAACCAAAACAAAACAAAAACCCAGGGGAGGAAATGAGAAGGAAATGAAACTAAGAAGAATCTTAGTTTCAATTGATAGATTCAAAGGGATTATATCCTTGTTTGTTTATTTTTTTTCTTACTTGGAAAGTGTTTAGCTAGTGAGCATGTCCAGTTGCCCCTGACTAAACAGGTCGCATCTTTGGACTTTAAGGAGAGTCCAAGTCATTCCAATTAGCCTGTAGAAATAGAAGTAGCATCTTGAACTTTTTAGTAGTGCTCCTCATGATTATCATTAATCAATGCTACAATTCATGGTTGGCGGCTTTTCTTCTAAACTCCCTGAGAACGGGGACCATATCCGCAATCCAGCACCAGCAGAGTGTCTAGCCCCATAATAAGTGCACGAGAAGCATTTGTTGGAGGACTGAATGAGTACTCCTAGGACAGAGCCCTGAGGAACATTCAACCCTGAATGTAACATTCAGAGTTGAGTAGAAAAGGCTGGGGTGGCACAGGCAAGAGAGAAGGCACAGTACAGGACGTGGGAGGAAACTAGCAACGTGTAATATTACAGAAGTGGGGACGGGAGCAGTTTGAAGGAGTGGGGTACACGGTGTATGATAAGAGCTGGATTCAGGCCAGGTGCAGTGGCTCACGCATGTAATCCAAGCACTCCAGAGGCCAAGGCAAGAGGATCAAATGAAGCCAAGAGCTTAAGACCAGCCTGGGCAATATAGCAAGGCCTGGTCTCTACAAAAATAAAATTAAAATTTTTTTTAAATTAAAAAAAAATGAATTTAGGGAATAGAAAACTTGACTTTGACAAGAGTGATTTCCATGGAGAGGTAGGAGTGGAAGCTAGATTGGAATGGGTTAAAGAGTGAATATATGTAAGGCAAGACAATGGAAGCAGTAAGTACTGATAGAAGGTTGGCTTTTTTTTTTCCTTTTTTTTGAGACAGAGTCTCACTTTGTTGCCCAGGCTAGAGTGCCATGGCATCAGGTTAGCTCACAGCAACCTCAAACTCCTGGGCTCAAGCAATCCTCCTGCCTCAGCCTCCCAAGTAGCTGGGACTACAGGCATACGCCACCACACCTGGCTAATTTTTTCTACATATTTTTAGTTGTCCAGCTAATTTCTTTCTATTTTTAGTAGAGACAGGGTCTCACTCTTGCTTGGGCTGGTTTCGAACTCCTGACTTTGAGCGATCCTCCCACCTGGGCCTCCCAGAGTGCTAGGATTACAGGTGTGAGGCACCACGTATGCCCGGAAGTTTGGTTTTTGTGGAGGAAAAATACTTAACCTATGAATTCTTGGCTTTGGGGCAATAAAAAAATTGATAAAGCTGCAAATATTAGAGAATCGGGAGAGAGGGGCTAAGTCATACCATATGTAGGAGAGGCACAGAGTGCTGGTGCTGGCAGGCGGGAGTGAACGTGGTGCCACATTATTGCTCTTGGGACCCGATTCGCCGTGGGTGACTTCAGACTTCTCTGGTCTCCTCCCTCCCAAGTATGTAGGAAGTTCTTACGGGAGTGTCTCTCCCGGTTCAAACAAACCAGCCTGAGCCAGCAAAATGCAAAGGACAATAACAGGAAATTAGAACCAGACTGAAATAATTCAGTATTTCAACACAGTAACAAACACAAGTATCGGAAGCTGCAACAACAGTGAAAGATAACCCGGCGGTACCAAGGGCCGTGATGTGGTCAAGCAGACGAATCTGCATTTGTGCATTTAACTAGCCCCCCCGGAGCTGGAAATCTTATATATGAAAAAGAAATAAAAAATAGACTTCAATGAATTTGGAGAAATAATAACTCAGACCTTTTGGTCTTATCCTCAGCTATGATCAATGTCAAAGATAAACAAAGCCAAACACAGGTTACAGCGATGAAGACGGATTTCGTTCTGTAATAACCACTGCAGTAGGGAGGAGGGCCCAGCAAGAACTGAAGAGGAAACTGACCTACCCTACCTGTACCTCCTTTTTCTTACTCTTCAGGGGCACTCTGATGATCTTTGCTCTACATTGCTACACGTTATATTTACAATTTGTCCCGGAATCATCATCCCTCGAGTTTTTAGATTTTAATTCATCAAATACCTTCAAAACATATTATCACTCCTTTTATGGTAGTTTCTCCATTTTTCCTTTGTGTAGCTTCTTCCTCTAGCAGTTTCTTGAAGAAAGTTCATAGAAACCATATTCTGTGAGTACTGGTATGTTTGAACTCTCTTAAATCTGATTATAAACCTTCCTTTAATATTTCTCCTTTGGAAAGAGTGCTCTGCCTCTTTCCCCTTTTCCTGATATTCCCATCTGTAGGGGTTTCCTCTGCCCCACCCGGGTTCACAAAGCTCACGAGAGGAGAGGGAATGTTGGCAGTGGCTAGCATTACCGCCACTCGCAGCAACAACATGCAGAGGCCGGACTCCTTGTGCCCACTCCGGAGACCCCTCCACACTAAGAGATAACAGACAATTGTGCCAGGGAAGTGTGGCAACAAGCCCCAGGCTGACCATGGGGGTCTCTTCCCACAGGTGCTGTGGCTCCTTACTGAGAAGCAGGAAAAATGGGAAGCTCTCAAAAAAATGGTCTAGCCTAGTGCCCATTAACTCACATTAAGGATTACACAAACCCAAGACTTGAGCCAGAAGGTTAACACCAGCCGAGTGGTTCAAGAACTGTAGGAAAGAACAAAGACTTCCAGATACTGTCAGAAATGCAATCGTTCCTGGGCAAAGTCCAGACAATCAGAGAATAATTTTATAGAGAAATGCCCTTAAAACATTTGACATTGGTAGATTATAAAAAAGTAAAAAAAAGAGGGGGAGAGGGGTGAGAGAATGATCCCAAACAGTTTGGAGAGATCAGATTCACCAAACAGATGTTGACTTTGACAGGCAACTTTCAAATATTGAGGACAAAGAGACTGTAAATAGCCCCAGAACAAGCAAGTGGGAAGAAAAACAAAACCATAAAATTAACATGATAGTCACTGAGCATTTGCCATGCACTTTGGACTGAGCCACCTAACCCTGCTAGGTAGGTACCACTTCCATTCCCAGGTGAGGTGGTATGAGCCCTCAAAATTCAGCCTGGATTTGAACCCAAGTTTGATCATGGAACCCAAGCTTGTAATCACAAACGCAACTCCAATTAATGTTTGCAAATAACTATCCATATTCCCAAAAAACAGTGATTAAGGTTTATGTTGTGTCTGTGATCCACGTCCACGTCTGTGATCTATTTACCTTTTGAGGCAGTTGCCCTATTCTAGTCCCATTCCATGTTCAGAGAAATGCATACAGGAAGGCTAGATCACTTGAAGAAGCTCAGAAAAACAATAGAAATTGCAGATGTATTTCTGACACCTTCATTTGTACAACTGAGTCTTAGAATATTATAAATAAGGGAACCTTCTTGCAGGAGAGAGCAGACCCCTACCACTTGGTTTCTGCTCAATTCTGGAGATGCTAAAGCTCAGCAGCCTCTGGGAATAACTTTTCCATCCAGCAGAGAACGGAGGACAGAGTACCCAGTTGCTTAGAGTCCAGTGGGTAAAACACAGATTTATAGATGTGCACAGTCCCAAATCCAGTTGATATCATAGTCCCCTTTTTGTCCCAGGCATCGGGAGCCTGACATTCATGGCAATATCTAAGGCATCACAGCTTCTCAGAATGCACCATATTGACTGCTTCTAGGCAAATTGCTTCTTTAGAGGTGTACAGAGATGTGGAAATTAACCAGATACAGTACGTAGATAGATGCTAACATAAAACAAGCAACTTTGGTCACCAGTCTCAATCTGATCCGATAGTGTAAAGCCTTCCATTTGAGGTATATTATCAAACACTTCACAGAACTCGCTGTAAAGTGCCAGGCTCCGGAGTCTTCATGACTCCCTAGAGAGTCCTTGTCAGCATCACATTGGACAGCTGGGCACACCTGCATCCTGCCAAAGGTCAGGGTGAACGTCTCCTGGGTGCTTGAGGTTTCCGTGCTTACCTCGGGCCTCGAGCCCAGCTGTGCCCTTTGAGCAAGGCCCCTCGAACAATCAGGGCAAACGCTGTAGAGAAGAAAGGCTCCCTGGCACCGTCACGCCAGTGTGCAGCAGGGAAATCACGGCCACAGGAGCTGAGGAAGGGAATCCAGGCTGTGCAATCAGAGCAGAGTGGTAGGGAGAGGCTGGGGAATGTCGCACTAGCCATGAAGACTGGACATGTCCACAAAGGCAGGAGTGCCCACTTAGAAGGATAGAGTCCACTTAAAACCAGGGTCAGGGCGGGCAAGTCCACTATTCTGGGTTAAGAGATGACCATCAGAGCCTAAGTGTAATTTAAAAGCAGCCACAGGTCCCTCTGGCACTTGCAATACTTGTATCATTTCTACCCTTTACTACCTAGGGTTCAGATCGCACTTTGTAAATTGAAAGGGAGCCAACGGGAGTTATACTGGTAGGCAGACTAGTACATTTTTCCGTATGTGCGAGCTAAGGACTGTGCAAAGGGTCAAGCTCTCCAGACACAGTGTGGGCTGGGCATGGGCAATCCAGGTTGAGGTCCCACCCCAGCCATTTCTGACCATGTAACCCAAGTCAAGTGATTCACTTATCTTTGCCTCAGTTTTCTCATCTGTATAAATGAATATCACAGTACCCACTTCACAGGCCTCTTAGGAGGACCAAACGCAAAACTTTGTTATCTACGAACTTTTGTATCTACTAACTACTGTATCATTCAGAGCAAAATAAAAGGAAATACCAAAAGCAACAAGGGAGAAGTTAATTTCTAGTCCATCGCCTTAACCGCGACTACGTGAGAAGTTAATTGCATCCGTATAGAAGTCTTGGGGTGGGTGGCGCAGAGCTGGTGTGAGTGTGCTTTGCCGCCCACAGGTGGCCGGGACCTGAGTTCCTGCCACTCCCCACTGGGATGTGGGCCTTGTGTTCTGGCCCAGATGGAGCTATCCACACACCAGGCAGAAAGCCAGGAAAGGACCAAAGGAACCAAAAGCACCTGCCAGCTTCCTTAAGGAACATTCCCTGAGCTGCCCCCCCTGAGGACTCCTGCGACTGGCATTTCATTGGCAAGAATCTAGGAAGCTTGGAAATGTAGCCTTTTTTCTAGATGGCCCTGTGTCAGCTAAAACTCTTTAAATGGGCTACCACAAATGAGGGAGAGGGGAGTAATTTCAGTAATGTCCAATGTTCTCAAACTTATCGTGGCTTAGAACAAAAGGGTGAAAATCCATCTGTGCCTCCCTGTTAACAGCCACTGTGGATCTGTCCTCACTGGAGAAACAGGAAGTGTAGGATCAAAGAGATTTCAGTAGGAAATAGACTCCCAGGCACAATGTGCTCCTAGCTACCAGGATCTGCACTTCAAAGTGGGTTCAATCCAGGGTCATCGCCCTTCTGCACACCTAAGAACGATAACTACCTGAAATTAATTAATTAAAAGTGGCACGTGAAAACTGCCTAGAAACACTCTTATGCAACTCTCTCAACCCTCTTACCCGTTCAGTGGAGGGACAGGTAAGCCCTGAGAACAGTCATGGTAGTAGGAGGCTAGGCATGGAAAGTAACTAGTAATCTGAATTGCTAAATAGATAGAAACAATGGGCTGTGACGTCATCTGGGGCCCCATACAGCAGCCCCATGGGCGTAATTTGAAAAGAAGCAAAACAGTTGTCTCAACAGTCAATTTCCAGGTACTAATCAACACCCACAATAACCCCATTAATTCTGCAGCAAATCCTCAAGTGGGTGACATTGTGCTTCCTGAAAATACTAAAAGGCCAAGGCATATACTCTGCCAGTGCCACGATAATCTCATCACGCAGCGAAAAACACATGCTGAGTTGCTTTTGTCAGTTTTGTTTTGAAGACAGGGTGTCAACTCTGTTGCCTGGGCTACAGTGTGTGGGGCGACATTACAGCTCACAGCAACTTCAGACTCCTGGTATTAATCAATTCTCCTGCCTCCACCTTTGTTGCCACTTTTAAAAAGCACCCACATTATCCCCCCAACACACACACACACACACACACACCCTTCTGCTTTTATTAACTTTAAAAAGGCAGGATCCATCCTGGGTCCACAAGTAATTCTCAGATCCTGCCACTAGGTGGCAGGAGTGATCAGCACCAGGAAGCTGATGCTCCTAATGGAACCAGCAAATGTCAGGATCCTGAGAGGGACCCCAAGACACCAAACTGAAAGTGTGTTGGCCACATGGGGGGCTGAGGCTTGGGATGATGTGACCTGCTCAGTGTCACACATGTATTTAGCCCTAAGGACTAAGCCCCGCAGTGACCTATGTCCTGTTATCCACCAGCTCATGCTCGACTGTTTTTAACTTGGAAGTATGTATATGTGTATGTGTATACATATGTTTTCCTTCCATGCTGTGTTTTCATACCAGGCACCCAGAGGTACTACTTTGCTGTGCTAATGCAACGTTAAAATCACCGTGGTTCATTAACCCACATAATTGATCTGTGTGCAAGGAACCATGCTAAAGTAAGATGTAAACTACTGTAACACAGAAGGAAGTATGGCAACAATACTGATATGCATATGTCATGTGTGTGCTGTCAGACGTTATTCATGCTTATTCAATCTTGTTTTTCAATAAGTGGAAAATGCAATACAAGTTGGGACTACAGTATTTTTTCCAAACTCTTGGGGCCAGAGACCTAACGTCAAAACCGAAGTCATCACCTGGCCTTTATTCAAAGAGAAGGTCAAAGCCCTGGGGCTTGCAGGGGGCATTTCTGACACCATTTTTCAGTGGACTTAGCAGAGAAAAGGGCAAGTTGGGATGAGATGGGAGAAAGACACCCCAAAGGAGATTAAAAGGAAACAAATCAGGTGTTCATCACTTCTGGAAACCATGGCCAAGGCCAGGACAGCCCTCCAAGGGGAAACCTTACTCAGTTTCTTAAAGTAAAAGCAAGACAGCTTCACCAGCAGGCATTTTTCTCATGGTCATTACTACCAGAGATTGCTTTAAACCAAACAAAGTGCATCTCAACATCTCATAAATCCAACATCTAGGAATAAAATTATCCAACCTATGGTTTACTACATTTTATTTCATTTTTTAAGTTGAAACCTGTGTGATGTGATAGAAAGGAGAGTGGAAACCTGCCCCCTCGTCCCTGCTCAGCTTATCAAAGTTGCCTGGCCTACATGAGGGCGATTGTCCACCCCGCTCTTTCCTTCAAGTGGGACCACAGCCATCCTTTCGCTCAGAGCAAAACAAAGCCAAAATGAGCTGCTACTTTATGAGCCGGAGGTGCACTAGCTGTTTCCTGGATCAGATGCCTCGTCTGAACACCTAACCTTTGCTTGTCTCATCCCTCAAAACTCTCCGGGGTATCATTCACCGAAGAATATTTGTTTCTTGGCACTGACATTTTATTTTTGCAATCTGTACTTTTACCTTAGGAAGAAGAAAACTGTCTTAAAAACCAGAACACGTCAGAAAACAACAACTCAATTCGGAACAGAGCCGTGCAAAGCGGGGAGCACGGAAACACCAAACAGGTATGTTTGGACGGTGATTGTGTGACTCCGGTGCCATGGTAACCGCTGTGCAACAGGCCCTTGCCAATGGCGGAGACAGAAAGCGTGACCCCCAGCCGGCGCTCACAGGAACAAATTAAGTGGTGATTATAGTGTGTAAGTCAGAGTCTCAGAGTCGGGAAGAAAACACACATGAGCAAACAAAGGGAATTTGGGTTTTTTTTTTTTTTTTGAGACAGAATCTTGCGTTGTTGCCCAGGCTAGAGTGAGTGCCATGGCGTCAGCCTAGCTCACAGCAACCTCAAACTCCTGGGCTCAAGCAATCCTCCTGCCTCAGCCTCCTGAGTAGCTGGGACTACAGGCATGCACCACCATGCCTGGCTAGTTTTTTCTATATATATTAGTTGCCCAATTAATTTCTTTCTATTTATAGTAGAGACGGGGTCTCGCTCTTGCTCAGGCTGGTTTCGAACTCCTGACCTCGAGCAATCTGCCTGCCTAGGCCTCCCAGAGTGCTGGGATTACAGGCGTGAGCCACCGCGCCCGGCCAGGGAATTTGTTTTCATTCACCTGTCCTCAGAGTTCCTTGATGGGAAAAGTACCCAGGCTTTGACAATTACGGACTCCAATATCCATTCCGAGGGCAAAAAGCAGGAGCATTTAAAAAAAAAAAAAATTCTGAATTTTAAAGTAGATGAGGCAGATAGAGGAAGGCTATAATTAATAAGTTTCTAAAACTGTAGCCATAATGACCTACAGTTCTTCAGTGGCACCTAAACTTACAGCAGTCTGAGGAACTCTGTTTTATTTCACTTTTCTTGAATTCTGGGCAGGATTTTATTTAAAGAGAGCTTGAAAAAGTATTGCAAAATTTGGGAGACAAAAGAAAAGGCTTGTAATTCAAGAAAAAAAAAATCAGTACCTTTTAACATCTTAGACCTTTGTCCTTTATGCAAACATACAGCCACATGCAAGCCTCATCTGTATTAGGGTCACAGTATGTAAATTACAGTATTAAGTAATTATCTATTTCACTTACTATATTGTTAGAAAATGGTCATGTTACTAAACATCCTTCGAGGAAAAAGAACACAGTGCTTAGGTTCACACGCAAACTTGCACAGGGATGTTTATGGCAGCTTTATTCACAATCACCAAAATTGGAAGCAACCTTGATGTCCTTCAGGAGATGACTAGATAAATAAACTGTGCTGCATCCACACAGTGCATTGTGTTCAGCATTAAACAGAAATGCACTATCAAGCCTTGGAAAGACATGGAGGAACCTTCAATGCATAGTAGCGAGTGAAAGAAGCCAATCTAAAATGGCTATATACTGTATGATTGCAACTATATGACATTCTGGAAAAGGCAGAACTAAGGAGATAGTAAAACAAGATCAGTGGTTTCCTGGGAGCAAGGGTCAGGAGGAAGTAGGGATGAATTTTTAAGGCAGTAAAGCTATCGTGTGTGACGCCGTCGTGGGGCATGCACGTCGTCATACATCTGCCCAAACACATGGAACGCACAGCGCGGAGAGTGGACCCTAATGTCAACCGTGGACTCTGGGTGGTGTTGATGTGACAATGTAAGTTCATCAGTTGAAACCAATGCACTGCTCTGGGGCAGATGTCCACAGTGAGCCAGGCTGTTAGGGAGAGGGGCAGGGGGAGGGGGGATGCACAAGGAACCTCTGCACTTTAGCTCAATTTTGCTGTGAACCAAAAACTGCTCTTTAAAATATATATATATATATTTTTTTTTTCAGTTCTTTGACAAACAAAAAATGTTTTAGATATTTTATGATGGTAAACAGGAATGTGAAGACCAAGGTGTAGCTACTGGATTTGGCAATAACGGGCCTAGGGGGGCCTTGGCAGGAGCCATTAGGTAAAAGCTCAGCCTCAGTGAGCAGAATGTGAGAAGTGAACACAAAAAAGGGAGGGCAACTGGCTGCAGTGCTCTGGCTGTGAGCAGGAGAAGGGGCAGGTGTCATGACTGTGGGGGTTAAGGAGGTTTTGTTACTATTGTTTTTGAAAGATGAGAAAGGGTTGAAAAATGAAAAGAGAAGAAAATAATAGTAATGTTAGCTACTTCATAGACAGTAGGCCACGTGGGGTGCTTTCCCTGGAAGGAAATAGTAGTTAAGATCATTTAAATAAAAACTTTACCAAACATTAACGGTAGGCAAGGCTGGGCATTAGATGTAAATAAACGAGTAAGACTCATCTCTACCCAGTCCCCAGCAGTACTGGGGCTTGGACTCAGTGCAGCTCGGAACTCAGCTGGTTTCTCTTCCAATTATCCTCTCACCTTCCTCGTTTCTGGGGTCCAGCCCAGAAAACACAGGTAATCTGGGTCAGAAGTACAATGGAGTTTGGCATCTAAGGACTATATGATTTTTGATGATCCTTTCAGCTCGGAAACATGCTCATGGTTTATTTCTATGATTTTTTTTTAAGATAATCAAAGGCCCTATTGGGTATGACAGAAAACAAAAGCTAAGATTCGTCATTATACATTTTAGAGCACACTCAAAACTGTTCCACATGTGTACACTTCTGCCCAGCTTCCACAGCCATTGGTAACAGTACCAGACCTATTGTCTGAGACATTACTGCAGAGTGGAGACAGGTAGGAAATCCTCTGCATCCTGGGATTATGGGCATGGATATCTGAGACGTCAAACCGTACCTAGAAAGGTTGTCCATGAAAAAATTAGCCCAGGCGTATACTTCACTCAGCTAATGAGAGCAAGGGCTGGCTGAGTAAGAGAAATACTCTCCTTTAGCCCGACTGAAAAGAAGGACCCTAGTTCCAAGGGGAGGTTTATCAGCTCTCCAAGGTGCCGGGCTTGCATTCATATCCATGGACCAAGCCTTGGGCTGCCAGGAAAATAAATCCAGCTGTGGTTTTAGTCCTTTGGCAACAGAGCCGGCGGCGTATTAAGGGAGATTTACGCAGCCTCTGTTACTAACTTCATTTAGTACTTGGCTGAAAACGAAGCTGGGGTTGAATGATTACAGTAGAGACTGGAGTAAAAAGCATAAATATGAGCCTATCTCTTAAGGAGAAAATACCAACTGCTCCTTTGGAAGGAAAGAGAGAATTAAATGTGATCCTGGGTTTTTTTGTGATTATAGAAGGAAACAAAATGTCTGTGCAGTAGATAATAGGAGCCATCTTCTTGCATAATAATTTAAAGGGACTTACTGAAAGTTCTTTGCCAGAGTTTTAGGCAAAGAAGATTG
This sequence comes from Microcebus murinus, assembly GCF_040939455.1. NCBI lineage: Eukaryota > Metazoa > Chordata > Mammalia > Primates > Cheirogaleidae > Microcebus > Microcebus murinus. The sequence goes on from NC_134115.1 coordinate 15,492,927, forward strand.
GGGTCCATTACGCGTAGGGTCCTCATTATCCCATCTCTGCTCTGATGTTTGGTTTCTAGGGTGAAGAGCAGGTTACCATTGAGCAGGATTCTCCAAGAAACAAAGATGACGTGGAGGATGACCAAGAGATGCACGAAAAAGGGTACAGTTTTTAAGCCAGGGAAATCACCATGCCTACTTCTTATTTGGCTTTACCACTTTGTTTTATCCCCACTTAATTTTGTACATCTCTTGTGATTTATTAAAGATTCTCACCACCACCACCCACTCCCAATTCACTCTCCTCACACAACACCATTTTCAGGAAAATTAATGGAACTCTAGGATGATCGATGCGGTAAGTTCAGCCTGCCGATGTCCCAGGAACCCAATGTCTAGATTTAAATTCACCCATGACAGTTTTATAATTAAAGGTGTAAATTATCAACAAATTGCTCCAGTCCATATGAAAGTAGTTAATTCATCTTCCTAATGTCAACAAATAGCGATAGATTTCTCAAAACCCAATCCACTTTAAACCCCAACAAACTGTTGCTCCTACCTTATAGTATCCCAAAGGTATTCCAGGTCTTTACATCCCTGTAAAGGGAGGAGAGACAAGATTATTTTATTTTGTGAAAATGAAGCTCAGAGGCATGATTTGCCCACGTCAGCTAGAGAGGATGGAGCCAGCTTATAATTTCAGCTTCTGATCCTAGTGCAGGTTTGTCTGCTGCTCTGCCATAACTCTACAGTATTTGTCCATTTTCTAAATTCCTATTTAAATTTTATTCGCATTCCTATGTCTTGGGGGAACTTAGTTTTCATGTTTCAGAAGATACCTCTGGCGTTGGTCAGAATGGGGGCTGAGAGTGCCTCTCACATGTATACCATGGTCAGGAGCCTGTGCTAAGTTTCACTCTTCATTTTACTTTATGAGCCTCTGAGGCCCGGAAATTCTCTCGAGTGTTCAGAGGTACTCAGGTTTCAGTGATGCTAATGGGACTGAAACAACCACCAGGAGGCCGGGAATGGTTCAGCCTAGATAACCAAATGACCAAAGGTGTCTCTTTCCAGCCACTTTACCTTAAGCAGAGCCACAGTCACATTTGCTGGAATGGACCATACCCATCCCCTGTCATTAGATAATCTGATAGAGTCAACCGACAGTTGATGGCCATACCCTACTGAATGTCACTCTGCTGCTGCTGCATTTTAACACTGGGTCTTCAACTCAGTAATGCATCATTGGCCTTTCCTTAATCAGACCATGAAAAACAGCCTTCACTGTGCTTGTGAGCACCCAGTGTCTTCTAGAGAGCTGTTTCTAATTGTCAGTGCACAGACTCACACACATATGTAACAATGGAAGTTTCATGAAAGAATGCCTATCATTTTTAGGTGTGACACACTCTGATGCTTCTTTCTTTCTTTCTTTTCTTTTTCTTTTTTTTTTTTTTTTTGAGACAGAGTCTCACACTTTGTTGCCCAGGCTAGAGTGAGTGCCGTGGCGTCAGCCTAGCTCACAGCAACCTCAAACTCCTAGGCTCCCGCGATCCTACTGCCTCAGCCTCCTGAGTAGCTGGGACTACAGGCATGCGCCACCATGCCCAGCTAATTTTTTCTATATGTATTAGTTGGCCAATTAATTTCTTTCTCTTTATAGTAGAGACGGGGTCTCGCTCTTGCTCAGGCTGGTTTGGAACTCCTGACCTCCAGCAATCCGCCAGCCTTGGCCTCCCAGAGTGCTAGGATTACAGGCGTGAGCCACCGCGCCCGCTGCTTCTGTCTTTTTTAATGGTAGATATCATATGTGGACTCACTAATGTGCCCCAAGGCACAGCTGTAAAATGCTGTTCAGATAAGCAGTATGCACTCCCATTTAGCTTATGTACAAAATCAGTGAATGCCATCGAGCACCTTAATACCCAAGGCCCTGCTCCTGGTGCTGCTGTGGCTCACACGCATCTACTCTTCAGGATATTACCATCAGTAATGGGTTTATGACAAGTCACAATCAAAGACGACAGTAAGAATAAAGAGCAGAGGAACGTGTCTGTCTGAAAAGATGCAAGAAAGCTTTCTAGAAGGACTTGAGCTGTGCCCTGAAGCCTGAGAGGGGGCTGAGTCCTGGACACACAGGCAGGACTGTTGGAAATGGAGTCATTAACCAAAGGAAGAGCAGGTCTCCCAGATAGGAGCCAAGTCCTTTGAGGTCCTGGAGACCGGGAATCTATACTGGGCGAGAAATGGTCATTTTAGAAATGCTATGCAGTGGCCTGGAAGTGGCAATGGTCAAATGTGCAGGTGAAGTCCTCCCACCCCACCTCAAGAGGGAGAACAGGAGGCTTCCAAGGAAAGAGGCTTCCCTGTGGACAAGGAGATCCTCGGAGAAGGAGAGGAGAGCCACTGTGGCTATGGCCCCGAGGCCTCTCCAGACACACTCCCAAGGGACCACTGGACACCATCCTCCCCAGGGGACGTGATGAGACATACACATTGCTCGTGCACTGCCTCCCTACCTGTATCAAAGCCCTGTACAGGGCCGGGCAGGGCGGCTCCCACCTGTAATACTAGCACTCTGGGAGACCAAGGCAGGATGATCACTTGAGCTCAGGAGCTCTAGACCAGCCTGAGCAAGAGCAAACCCCATCTCTACTAAAAATAGAAAAATTAGCTGGGCATTGCAGGGCATGTCTGCAGTGATTGCTTGAGCCCAGGAGTTTGAAGTTACCATGAGCTAGAATGACACCACTGCACTCTATGGCTGGAACGACAGAGTGAGACTCTGTCTCCAAAAAAAGAAAAAGCCCTGGACAGAAACCGACATTCCACCAACTCTAGAACTTTCTGAGAAAGCTGTGACAACCCGTTTGTTAACAGCCCTTAAATCCACAAAATCCTGCTTTGCATTTAATACACACCTAGCGAAGCCTGCCAGTCTTGAACTAAAGGGAATGACGATCTAAGACAGGGAACCTCCAGCGCGCTCAAACTTCGGGGAACCAGAAGGGATGACAGTTCTTTGGCTTTTTATTTATTTATTTTTTTAACAGTAAACATTTAATAAGCATTAATTAAAGCTAACAGAGGCTTTCATAGTGTAACGAGACACGCTCTCCTATGATTTGCTTCGGCTTTTGCTTGGTGATCCATGCCCCCTGCTGCCTTCCTGGGAGCCTGTTTTCTGTATCTCCCTAATCTCCCGGGGCTTGGCACACTGATTCAGTGAGGGTTGATCCAAGTCACGGCTGATTTTAGTCTAAGATGAAATGAGTTTACCATTTCTGTTTTGTGAGACACATGCTTCATGAATTTGCTTGCCTGCCTGTTTTACAAAGCCTACTCCCGCCTCATCATGCCAGTTTATTTCACGTTTTTGGTATTTACTTGTGGCTGCCTTTTTGCTTTTGTGTTACAGGTGTTTGGAAAGGAAGTACAATACAGTTTGCGATTTTTGTAGGAAACACAAAACCATTCTTCGGTACATCATCTGGGGCATTTTGTTAGCAGGTAATTAACAAAGGGGGTGGGGTACCACTGTCTCTTTTTGGGGGAAATCCCTCAAAGGTTGACCGGAGAGAGAATAAACCTTCTCCTGGACCTCACTGAGTCACACAGAGAGGCGGCAAGGGAAATCTATTAGCCCCTGTGTCTTGAGTCTCAGCTGAAGAACCTATGCAAATTGTTTATGAGGCCAGCAGCTAATTTTTTGAGTCACCTCTCTCAAGGGCTCATATGGCTTTCATTAGCATCACGTGGATTGGGGGGGGTGCAGTGGTTAATGCAAGCAATTAACGCTTTGTGTGAATGCAACCTGAGGAGCCCAGGGTCCTCCAGCCCACTCCTCTTGCCTGAAAGCAAGACAGGATATCTTCTGTTTTCACTCTCTCCAAAGCAAAGTGCTCCCCAGGCCGTCTTAAAGAGCACTCCTGTCTGTAAAACATGAGCATTGCCACCCTCTCCCACAGACATTGTCCCAGACCGCTGCACCACTGAGGCCAGTGGGTTTGCTGGCGCTCAGACTGCTGCAGCAGGAAACAGCAGGGTTGGCAAACTTTCTCTCTACCAGGCCAGAGGGTATTCTAGGATTTTCAGTATGGTAGGCAGAAGGTCAAAACCACATCACTCTGTCATTATAGTGAAAAACAGCCATAAGCAGACGGACACGGCTGTGTTCCCTCACTATATTTGTAGAATGCAAATATACAAATACAATTGCACTTGCCACCTACAGAAACATGTGGCAAGCCAAATCGATTTGACCTGCAGACCGTCTTTGCTGACCTGTAAGAGTAGGAAACCTTATTCTTATCCTCACATCTGCTCTTCAAAAGCAGCCACCTTGATAGCCCCTTGTCCTTGACATTCTGTGGCACTTAGAGACGTGGTCTATTGTTGGTAAGTCTATTTTCCTACTCAAGGTTAGGCCAAATGTGGGGTGCAAACCTGGGGAATCAATACCTGTACACTAGTGGTCGCTTCAACACATGGCCTGTCTCTGATAGTAGCTGCCCTGCCGAGTCCGAACGCCAGGGGGAAAATTGGTTAGTTCTAAGTTGCGAGGCCCAGTGATCAGGCCTCTAGATCCAGGAACTCAGAAGATCCTATAAGAAAAAGGACCTAGCACCCTGTCCTCCTAGCCTTCATGGTGAGAATCTTAGGGACTTGGTTTGGAAAACATCAAAAATGCCCATTGGAGAAGCCTGTAGCCAAATCAAGAGTGCTCCTGCCTTCAGTGGTCCCTCGATTAAACCTCCCCTTGCCTGAGCCGGTCCAGGCCGAGGCTGGCATCCGGCTAGTGTTGACGCTCAACATCTGCATTTGCTTCCTGGACAGGTTATCTGGCTCTGGTGATCGCAGCCTGTGTGCTGAACTTTCACAGAGCCCTTCCTCTGTTTGTGATCACCGTGACTGCCATCTTCTTCGTTGTCTGGGATCGCCTGATGGCCAGATATGAACATCGAGTTGACGAGATCCTGGCTCCCGGCAGAAGGCTTCTGAACGGCCATTGGTTCTGGCTGAAGTGGTAAATGCAATCGGTTCTGTTATTGCAGTTGGAAGGGGTGTTGTTCTTTTCTACCACGGTTCCAAGAATTTGTTCTGAAATCGCTTCCTCATTTATGAGGCACTGAAGCTAGAAACAACGTAGAGAGTGACCTGTTATGATGTCTTCATTTTACAAATAGGAAATCAAGGCCTAGATGAGGTGATGACTCATTTGAGATGTGTCCAAATGTCCCTGCAAACTGCCTTAATTTTCAGGTGTCATTAAATGATAAATGTTGTCCAAAGGATGTTAACCTAATAACTTTCCTGTGCTGTACTAGAAAGACAATTACATGCCCACGTATCAAGCATCAGTCAGGAATGCACAATAGTGGGGGGAGTTTAGTCATAGCAGGGGTGGCTTTAGCCCTCCCTCTAACCTGTCAGTGGAAGGGCTTCATGATAGATTGCTAATATCTGTCCTGGCAGGAGACAGGGGACAGCAGCACGAATGCCATCTATTTATAAAGAATTGGTCTATAAGTACAAAGTGCTGGAGATTGCTGACAACACGTCTGCAACAAGCTTTCATTTTTTGCAGATTTTCTCTTCTTACACAAGTCCACACATAGTCTCTTTAAAATGTGTTTTCAAAATGGAGATTATGGAGAACATATTCAATCTCAAATTTGGGTTTTTAACTTGTATTCCTGTATGGTTGACCATGTATCATACTTACAAAATTTTTGCTATTTTAAATGTCATGATGAATATAAATCTTTATGTCTGTTTCTGATTGCTGTAAGTCAACCACTATCTCATTCATTGCAATTCTTTGCTGACTAGTGAAGCCAAATAATTTTTCAGGCTTTCTTTTCTTTTTCTTTTCTCCTAATTTCCCCCCATGCTTTTTGCTCATTAAAAACTTATGGTTTTGGCTGGGCGTGGTGGTATGTGCCTGTCGTCCTAGCTACTTAGAAGGCTGAGGCAGGAGAATCGCTTGGGCCTCAGGAGTTTGAGGTTGATGACACCCCTGCACTCTAGCCCAGATGACAGAGAGAGACTCTGTCTCAAAAAAATGAAAAAATAAAAAGTTTTTGAGACTCTGCCTCAAGAAAATATATATATATATATGTGTGTGTATATATATATGTACATCACTAACTAGCACTTGACTTTTTGTGTAACCAACCAGTATTTTGAAATTGTGACCCGTGGAATGGGATTAAAATACAACTCAGTTTTTCTCATCCATCATCCTTTCAATTTGATTCAGCGGGAGCTATCTACCTGGTACTTTGTATAAAAATGTCAAAAGCCCACAACTCTTGTGCACACTCTTGGTTAATAGTCCCATGGTCACAGGCACATTTTGAGTATCAGGATGTGCATTCCCATACAATAATGGAAACTGTGAACTTGACCAAGAGTCCCATGTTTTCCTCCCCAGCTTGGGCCTGCATTTCCCCTTTGTCACCTGCCCCTCTGCCAGTCTCAAAGCCAGGAGAGAGATCAGAGCTGGGACAGTTCTCACAGACTGAGGCGGCCTCCTGCTCCGGGTGGGAAGCCAGCCCCCCTGGGAGGAAGGGCCTGTGCGTGTCCTGCCCTGAGTTCTCAGGGCCTTCCCTTGGCCTCTCTCTGTGGGACTTCCCCTCCCTCCAGGCGGCCCTCCTGGGTAGGATCCAGGACCAGCCTCTCTCCAGTGAGGCTTACGCGGGATCTAGCAGGAAATGTCCCACATCCTTGGCCTAATAAACTGGGGTTGTGTCATCCCCACACAGCACCCTTTCTGGCTCTGCGATGTGAGCAGTGAGTCAGCCTTGTCGCGCCCGCTAGACTCCCCAGGGGAGTCCGAACCTGGCTAAAGTCGGAGTCAGCTCTCTGTGGCTCTGGTGAGGTCCCCCAACTGCAGGGAACACATTTCAAGCTCCCCCTTGGAGGGAAGAAGGTAACACTTCACCCACCTCTCAAAACAAGAGGCGACAAATCCCGATACCTCTCTCAAAGACATCACTGGACTCTCTCTCTCCCCGCTTTCTCCTCTCTGACCCCTTTATATATCCTTGAACAGGCAAAGGGCCCAAGAGTTGTAGGGTAAGAGGGACACATTACTTAATTTTTTTTGGCTATTTACCATATAGCCAGAACCGAAAAGGGTCTGTTGCAATTCGCAAAAGCACAGCTTCGACTCAGACTTTTGGGGGGAGGGGGGGAAATAGGCATTTATTGAAACCTTAAAATCTGTACCCCCATAATATGCCAAAATAAAAAAAAATAAAAAAAAAAGCACAGCTTCCTGGCACCGGGGTGTGTTACTCTCACTCACGTTTTTTTTTTTTTGTTCTTTCTTTAAGCCTGATTACAGTTCTCGTGTTAGCATAACCAATGATGCCAGTGCTTCCCTTCCTGTTCTCTTAGGGTGATTTGGAGCTGCCTGAGCCTGGGGGTTATTTTCTGGCTGGTCTTGGACACTGCCAGGATGGGCCGACAGCACCTGGTGTCCTTCGGTGGGCTCATAATGTACATCACCCTGTTATTTCTGTTTTCTAAGCACCCAACCAGAGTAAGTATGAAATTGACCTTTTGGGTTTTTTTCCCCTCATATGTGAACTACTCAAAATACTGATTGTGAGAGAATTTAACGATTTTTCAATATTTTTCTTACCTTGCTGTGATTATTTGGAGTGGCCAGGGGGCTCTACTTCTTGAGCTCTCATTGTCCTGTCTGTTACTATTTCCTATTTCACCCTCAGTGATTTTCTGGTTGCACAACCAGGGAGACATTCTCTCCCTGTCAAGTCCGATTTCTATTCATGGACCCCCCCCCCCACCCCATCAACCACACATAAAGGGAAAACTCATCTATTTTGACCCAGATTTCCCCAGACCAGTAAATAATCTAATATTCTGCCATTGCATCCTACAGTTTATCAATGTACCACTTGCAACTTGGGCTTTTTTGTTCTGAAAATTTGTCCTTATACAGGTCTCCTCCCCCAGCCCCCCAAACCCGATTTTCATCCTTGCTCTGTCAGCCGGTAACTCATGAACTGGGCAAGAATTCTGATACACCGAGGCTCTTGCGTGTAACTCACAGTGGCAAACTCTGGAAGACTTTACCAGTTAAAAGACTGACCCAAGAAAAGAGCATAAATGACAGACCAAGTTCACCTAATATGACCCAAATCCTTTGCCCTGCTTGGGTAAACATCTCTGTTGTCTGTGCTTAATCACATGGCTCTTTTCAGACCACTCAGCCCTGCATCAAAATTGGAAGCAGATGAGTGTCCCTTCCCGCTATGCCCTGGGTCTGCATTAGAGTTTCTTGGTCCTTTTCACAGTGAAACAAGAGCCCCTTGACAGGGCAGAAAATTACTTACTTAGAAAATGTCAGATCAACAAACCTTGGACACACAGAGAAATCATGTTCTGCCTTTCCATTTTCCAGATGGGAAATAATTATATGTGTCCAATATTTGCAACATGACTAGGACAGCCAGATCCTCTCCTTTAGTGCACCTTCTTAGACCACTGTTCATGTCTAAGTTATTTAGCAGGACTTAATAGCTACCTACCTTTCGAGTGACGGCTACAAATTCAGGTTTAGGAAGAGGGAACACAATCCTGAGTTTTGAAAGATATGATCCTATCAAGGGATTCCACACGCATGACTGCTTTGGCCATCCCAAAGAAGATGGGTCACAGGCCATATCTGAGAATGCTTCCAAAGAAATAGTGATCCTTCAGACACATGCCAAAGTTAGCATTAATTTTCTACTAAGGTATACCTCTTGATCTTTCTGCATAGGTTTACTGGAGACCTGTCTTTTGGGGAATTGGGTTACAGTTTCTTCTTGGACTCTTGATTCTAAGGACTGACCCTGGATTTATAGCTTTCAATTGGTTGGGCAAACAAGTTCAGGTAAGTTTGGTTCAAAAGAACACCTTGCTTTTACATGGTGCATTGAACTTTTGGATGTAATCCTCAAGATGTGTTAGAAATAGGTTTGTCTGCGTTAATTCACCCAAATTTTAATCCTGTAGCGTAGGTTAAACAAATCATTTTGTTTATGTTAAACATGTTAATCTGTATAGTTTATTATTATTACTACTTCCCCCCACCTATATCACCCACTTTGTCACTCCCTTGTCCCTCCACCCTGCCCAAACGGCATTGCACTTCTAAGATGGTTCCAAAGACAGAGAAACAGGCTTCCCTCGCACCCAGTGGTAACCTGCACCACTCATGTGCCATCTCTGGTTTGCTGGACCACATTTGGTTCATTCTTTAGCTTCCTGGAATCAGACTGAATGTCAGAAATGCAGGTGTAACTCAAAAATACAATCCTATGCCATTCATTGGAGGGGGCAAAGCTGAGAACGTGAACTTTCCCAGTCTATCCAATAAGTTTGCTGGGTTTCCATCCTCTGCAGAGTCCTGGTTGTGTTACTGTGGACTCTTGAGTGGTTGTAACAGTCTTTCTTTTTCTTCTTTAACTCAGACTTTTCTGGAGTACACTGATGCTGGTGCTTCATTTGTCTTTGGTGAGAAATACAAAGACCACTTCTTTGCATTTAAGGTAAAGCCAAGCCCCCTTACTTCTCAGTCTTTGTAGATGTTCAGATAGAACTTAACTGACCAAAGCGAGGTACATACCTTGTCAATGGTACGCAACACATCGAGGCTCTTTTTTCGTTTACAGTGTTATCTGAAGTCAGTGAAGTGCACACATTGTACTTTGTTAGTGTAGTATTAAAGGAGACATCTAGAGGAAGTCACAAATATTCAAATTTGGGGGTGGGTGGGCTTGTAGCATTTACTGAGATACCTATGAGAAAAGTCATATGGAGTATCAGTATCTGGGACTTCGAGGAAAAGAACATTATGTTCCTGACAATGGTAGGCATGTTGCCAGCAGTGGCTGACGGGTCCAGGGTCAGTGACAGCTCTGCAGTGGGAAAGCCTCTCGGTCCCAGACACAGCTGGTCAACCACATCAACCTCTGTTCTTCCAAAGCCGTCTCCGAGCCAAACCTTTCCCATCGCCCCTTCAGCACAGCCTTGGCCTGCTCTGGGCCTTCTCCTGAGCAAAGGAGGCATGTTATTCTACAGGGGGAAGGCAACCTGGCCCCGTGACTGGGCACAGTTGGGACCTTCACGTACCCTGTGTGAAGTCCCTACCAACACTTGTCAATGAGTCAGAAAGATGTATTTGGGCTCCTCTCCGGCTTTCTTTTTTGTGGTGTGTTGGTGCTCATACACTTCTAAATTATTTTCTCACCTAGAGACTCCAAATTTCCCTCCAAATGTCCCTGGTTTCAGTTAGGCTAACTTTTATGTTGAATCTTTTTGTCAAACTGCTGATTTGGCTTTAAGGCTAAGATAACTGAGCCGTCTCTGGAAGATCAAGTGTTCACAGCGTGAGGCAGAAATATGCTTATATCACGAATTGAATTCAGAATTGGAAAAAAGTAAAGTCATAAAGAAAACAACTTGCCACTTGCCACAATGTAGGTGTCTTCAGACCTCCCTCCCCCTTCCAGGGCAGTGGCCTCCATTCTTCCCTCGGGTGCAGAATCCCTGCGGGAACATTACAGAGACAGCCCCTGTAACTTCCTCAAGCTTTTAGGCAGGTGCTTGCTACCCATTATGGCCAATAAAAGCCTCATAGTGAGCGAGCTCTGAATGCTAGCACAAAATGTCTTTTAATATGTATTATTAATAGGTTTTTCTAAATTAGATCCTGTACAGATTGTCCCCGGTCATTCTGTACTTCTGGTCGCAGCTTGTCTCTGGCCATTCAGCTGGGGCACAGCGCTGGAGGGGTGAGGTAGGGTGGAGCTGAGGAGTGGCCCAGCCCACGGCTCTGTGTGGCCGATGCAGGGTAGAAACCACTCCGTGTGGGAACACAGGCTGCTCTGAAGGCACCCAAAGAGCATAGGAAAATAGGATCTAAGAAAATACACTTTCTTTTATATTTTTATTTTTTTGAGTCAGAGTCTCACTGTGTTGCCCGGGCTGGAGTGCCGTGGCATCAACCTAGCTCACAGCAACCTCAAACTCCTGGACTCAAGAGATCCTCTTGCCTCAGCCTCCCAAGTAGCTGGGACTACAGGCATGCGCCACCATGCCCAACTAATTTTTTCTATATATTTTTTTAGCTGAGCAATTAAATTCTTTCTATTTTTAGTAGAGGCGGGTTCTCGCTCTTGCTCAGGCTGGTTTTGAACTCCCGACCTTGAGCGATCCACCCGCCTCGGCCTCTCAGAGTGCTAGGATTACAGGCGAGAGCCACCACACCTGGCCAAAAATACACTTTCTTTAACACAGAACTAAACTAGTTTCCAAAATGTAGTCACTTTTTTAGTGATTCATAAAATCAATAGATAAAATAATCATTAATTTTTAAATCTACAGGGATGAATGTTTACTCCATAGGAAATACTGTGTGGAAGCAGCCACCGTGCTTTCTGGGGTTTCTATAGCACCCCAGTATAAAATTTAAAGTTGCTCACAATTCATCTTGACCCACTCTGCTAGTTAATGGTGAAGCTCGTATTTTTTTAACGTCAGGACAGTAAGAATATTTGCTGGTGGCCTTAAGTTTGTTGATCTAGTTAGGATAAATCCTCCACAAAACTTCATTCCTTCTTTGAGTGAGAAAAGTTCATCTTGGTGATCTTAGTTCAAGAAGAGTTTCTAATATTTTCATGACGTTTCTGCAGGAGAAAAGGGGGCAGAGAGGAAACCTCACATGAAACCTGCGATGCAACTGGGCCCAACACTAACCCATGGCTGCCTCTGTCCCCCCAGGTCTTGCCAATCGTGGTTTTCTTCAGCACCGTGATGTCCATGCTGTACTACCTCGGGCTGATGCAGTGGATTATTAGAAAGGTACTGGGATGGGGAGGGAGTGGGTGGCAGGGGTAGAGCTGATCGTCTCAGGCACGAAGTCCTCAAAGCCTTCTACCTGGGTGTTTCCAAAGTGCCTTTCTCTTCCTACTATGACCGACCTACCACCACCACCACCACCACCCAAGTTATTAGATTCAGACACCAAAATTTTATCTTGGAAACTTCTAACAGGGCTTTGATTCGTGATCCATTATATATCTTCGTGATAGCACAGCAGCTACGTCTTTAGCCAAGGAACTGAGGTCAGATACCCGCCTGGGGAAAACAGTGTTGCTCCTTCAGCTTGGTTACCTGTGCCTTGTGCCTGACACAAAAGCCCTGCTTATCTTCAGGATGTTATAGGAGTAGACACTTCAGGTCCTGGACTTGCTAGAGAAATCAAAGCAAGAAGGACAAGCTGCTTTTTGCTTCTAAGGGAGCTTTATAATACACACATTTAAAAAAAAAAAGCTGAAGAGGTACTACTGGCCCAGCCATTGTGAGTCCTGCACTCATGTGTTTGTTAGATCAGAAAATGAGGAGATTCTTAAGCTAGTTGGGACGCACAAGATGGAGGAGTAGTGCACACAGTGCTTGGAGTACAGCCACACCCCTCCTTTGATCTCTGTAAATAAGTCAAAATGTACAAACAGAAGGAGAAAGAGAACCAGAGTATAGGTACCAGCAGAAGCCAGCATTACAGCAAGAGCTCCAGGGCCCATAATTTTCTGATTGTAGGTTTAAACATTCAGAATACTGCACTCATGTCTAAGCCAAAAAGAGAGACAGAATGTAGCAGGAAGTCTCCCATCCTCAGGTGGGTGCCACTGTCATTTGTATAGTGTTCAAAGTATACCCAGTGACTCAGACTTGCCCCGGAAACAGGATCTGATTGGCCTGCTCTATGGGCCCGTGCTCTGGGCACCATCTCCAGGCTGCCAACAGGGCTTGGAAGACCTCAGCGTTTCGACTCCAATGTAAAGATTCTTATCCCTACTTTGAAGCTTTGTGTATATGAAGAGTTGCTCGCTGACTTTGTCCTTTTTTTCCTTTTAGATTGGATGGTCAATGCTAGTTACCATGGGGTCATCTCCTATTGAATCTGTAGTTGCTGCTGGCAATGTGTTTGTTGGACAAGTAAGTTGTAACATCAAAACACACGATAAAACATCTTCTGACATGGATAGTCTCTTTCCAAAAAAAAAAAAAAAGCCACATAAGAAAATATTCCTTTGTTATTTCTTTTAGAGTAGATGTGGGGTGGGGAGAAATCCCATCCAAGAGTCTGGGCACGCCGCTGCGGAATTGGGTTCTTGAAAGTTCATGAAGAGTAACGAGGGTTGTGTCATTTGATTAAAGCACAGGGCTTCTCATATATAGATTCTTAACAAATCTTTGCTGCGTTTAGTGAGTGTTGACGTCTCTCTCTGGGCAGCTCTTCAGAGGCTAGTCACTCTTCCGCTTGAATGGACTTCGCTCTCTCGAAGCTGCAAACGTGTAACAGGCCGCCTCCCAGCCGGCACTGTCACGCCTGTGGCAGGGAAGGCGACGGAGAGGGGCTTCCCGCCAAGCAGCTGTGCAAATACTTGGGCTGGGCTCATTTTCAGCTTGTCTGGACTGGCCAACAGCCTGTCCTTGCTGAGCCTGAGGGAAAATGCTTTTAGCTTTTTCTTCCTCATCGAAGATTAGATTTTAGGCTACAATTTTCGCCTTCCTGATCCACCACATGGATAAAGACTCATTAGCCCAAAGTTCACTTAAGTAAAGAAATGGGATGCCCCAGGTTGTCTCTCAAACTAGCAGCATTGCACAGGGGGAAATAAGAAAGACATGGTGATAAGCTACTCATCTCTGGGGATACGCAGCTGCAGGCGGAATGGCACCACACACCCAGGAAACCAAGTGTGAATGCTTGCCACCACCGCTGCCCAGGGAAATTGGATTTGAAGCAAAAAAATCAAGTCACCCAGAAAAACATGGCCCCAAATCCCAGGCTCGCAACTGCTCCAGGCAGGCTGAGCCATCTGGTTGCTAAGCCCGGCTCGCTAGCCCCGAGCATAGTCTTAAGAGTGGGGACACATACTTCTTCCGCAGGAGTTAAAATTATTATAATTACAGTCATAAAACCTCTAGGGAATAATTACAGCACCATCGTGAGTTGATTGCTCCTACCTGCAGGCTAAGAGGGCTCCTGCACTGGGTTCCTGAGTAGTGTATAAATTGAGGCTCAATACGTTCAATCTTACAGAACAATTAGAAATAACGAGGAGAAAATTGCAAATTGCGTACAAACGTCCGTGCTACTCAGTTTGACTCTTAATACGCGGAAAGCACAGCTATTTTTTTACGGAGGCCGCGTGCACTCCTTCGCAGGATGCCAGCCTTTACAAATGCCCTCTGTTTGGTTCCTGTTCACTCATTAGAGAAGCATCCCTGCTTCTTAATGACAATAGGGCCTGTCCTTGTTTTTGCTGGTATTTTTCTTTTTCTTTTTTTTTTTTTTTAATACTTGTATCTCTGTTTCCCTGAAGTATCAGGAAATAGGGTTAAGGTGAAGTTGGAAGATGCGAGGTCACAGTGGCTTAGTTATCAGCAGACCACAAGGCCAGGCCACTGTGCACAGTCCCTTGGCCAGCCCTTAGAAAAGTGTACTGGGTCATCATAGAGTCCACTCCTAGGCTGGGTGGCCTTATATTACTAGCCTCGAAAATTTTGCAAAATTTGCACATGCCCGTAGATGCACGGTAACCTAGAGTTCAAATGGCACAGACATCGATAGTACAGCCTTGTCAAACGTGAGCATGCATCAGAATCACCTGGAAGGCTTGTTCCACTACAAGATTGCTGGCCCTGGACCTGCAGGGTTTCGAATTTAGTCAATGGAGAATTTGCATTTCTAACAAGTTCCCAGGTGATGCTGATAGGGCTGGTCTGCGGTTGAGGTTCACTCTTAGAAACGCTGCCTCGGAAGAATACAAAGTAGAAATGTTTTGAGATGGCATCTCCCTCCCTACTCAGGCTAAAGTGCAGTGGCATCATCACAGCTCACCGTAACCTCAGACTCCTGGGCTCAAGTGATCCTCCTGCCCCAGCCTCCCAAAGTGCTGGCATTACAGGCGTGGGCCACCACACCCAGCATGAGCATAAAATTTTGGGTAGACTGGCATAAAATTTAAAAAGGGACGTTTGATCTAGTCACCCTTCTTTGTCTCCAGACAGAGTCTCCGCTGCTGGTTCGACCATATCTGCCACATGTCACCAGGTCCGAACTCCACGCCATCATGACAGCCGGCTTCTCTACAATCGCTGGAAGCGTCTTAGGCGCATACATCTCTTTTGGGGTAAGAAGGTTTTAGAATTAACTCATGGAAAATTCAGGCTCCCTTTCTTTCTTCCCTTCGCTTTCTTCGCTATTGTTATGTCTCCCCCAACCCCACACCTTCTTCCCATTGACGGTGAAGGAGGAGGTCGAGAGAGTGTCCTTTTTCCTGTGTGGCAAAAGTTGGTCACTGTTGCTTCAGCATTTGAATGCAGGGACCCCTTGGAGCTTGTGGCTTCAAATCCTGCCACCTAAATGTGTAAATATGCCACCTATATTTACAGAATAAAAATAGCAAAATGTAATCATACAAATTCAGATTGCCCTGTTTCTGCAGATAAAGTTTTACTGGAAACCAGTGACTCCTATTCATTTGTCTAAGACAGCTTTCATGCTACAGAGTTGAGGAGCTTTGGCCCTCAAAGCCAAATATATTTACTCTCTGGCCCTTTACAGGACAAGTTTTCTGACCCCCTTGTCTAGAGCAATAGTTCTCAGACTGCTGCATGTTAGAATTTCCTAGGAGCTTTCAAATTCTCTAATGCTCAGGCCCATACCTCTGAGTAATTAAACCAGAATTTCTTGAGACAAGACCCAGACATTAATATATATTTTTTTTAAGACTTGTCAGATTCTAATGTACGGCCAAGATTGAGAGCTGGTCTGTGGTGCAGGGCTGGAGAATGTTCTGGTAACTGGTGCATGTGCCCCTAGACATGGAGCTTACAAGCCACACATGGATACAAAGCCCAGTGGAGAAGTGCAATAACACAGTCAACACTGTGGGAGTCAGGAGACCAGGATTTCTTACAAGAGAAGAGACCTTCATTCCAGATCTTCCTCCAGGCCTTGGAGAGCCAATTAGTAGGAAGAGGGAAGAAGAAAGGGGCAGAGGATACCTAGAACAAAGCAGTTTGAGTGGACCCCCAGATAGCTCGCTCTGCCCCCACTGCAGGCTGCTGCCTTGGAAAGAGTGCTAGGCGGGATGGAAATGTGGAGAGAGGGACTGATACTGGAATTCTGAAAGCATAGGGAAGAGAACCCAGAAATAATGTAAGGGGGGTGAGAAGGGGAAAGAGGGGACTTGCAATGAGGAAGATGGAAACAGTTCCTAGATTAGAAAGACTCCAGATCCATGCATATTGTGTAAAGACAAAGGCGATCAAGAGAGCCGAGGGAGGGTGGAGAGAGGGGTCTGTCCATGCCTGCTCGTGGACCCTAAGTCCTTTCCCTCCCCTGTCTAAATTCGAGTGACCTTTGGGCTTTAGGGACTATGGGAATGTTCGATAGGACAACAGAGAGGTTGAGGAATCGTCTTCAGGCTTTTTACCGAGGATCGGATTTTGGTTTTGTGAGTCTTCCCCGAGGATGTGGTCAGTTAACACAAATGCCTTCCTCGTCCCTCCGGCTCTCTAGGGGATGCCGCGACTTTGCTCACGGAGCTAGAGTTGCTCTTCCGAATCTCCAAAGAAATATTGCTTTCTGGCACGCAGTCGGCGCCTGCCCCATCTTTCCCCTTGTAAGTCTCTCGGGCCATTTCTCTGAACCGAGGAGGAAAGCTAACCCTTCGGTTTGCCGCTTCTGAAATTGCAGATTCCGTCCGCCCACTTGCTGACGGCCTCGGTTATGTCCGCGCCGGCGTCGCTGGCGGCTGCCAAACTCTTTTGGCCTGAGACAGAAAAACCTAAAATAACCCTCAAGAATGCCATGAAAATGGAAAATGGGTAAGTGGGACACATTAATTAATGACTACACAAGTTGAGGACGGGGAAGTCCAAATCCCAAGTACAGCAAAAATTTGATAACCGGAGAGACCAGTGAATTATGGTAGTAAATGAATTTCACTATGACTATTTAAACTTCACCAAAAAAAAAAAAATCTTGTTTCAACAGTTGAGGAAAACCTCTCTAAATACCTGAATGTGTATATATTTCCTTATCTGTTCATTGTAAAGCTGCAATTTAGTGTAATTATAGCTTAGCGGTCTCTGAGCCTTGGTTTGAGAGGGTTGCAAAGCCAAAGGATGACCAATTGTGGAGGTTCCTCTTTTGCCCCCCTTTTCTGTGAAAAAGAAAGAAATAAGAGGTAAAAAAAAGACCAAAGGATTTAGGGTGTTCAGAAGTATTTAAATAACATAATTGATGAACCATGTGTCTGAGACTCACTCACAACTTGTATGTAGATGGAGTCAACCATGACTAAAAAAGCAGCTGCCAAATAATTCGTAAGAATTCCACTTACGAAGTTAGCAAATGTGAGATTGACATAATACATTACTTACGGATACAGACGTTTAGGAAGACTGTAAAGAAAGAGAATGATAAACGTATTTTAGGGAGGCACCTCTGAGGTTAGAGGGGAGGAGACCAGGGAGGAGCACAAGGGGGATTCACAAGTGCCGGAGACGAGATGTTCCAGTTCTTAAATGAGGTGATGGATGTACAGGCTTGCTCTGACAACTCCTTGGTAATTCTGGAATCACTATTTTTTTGGCGAAGTGATTCAAGGAATCTCCTAGAAGCTGCGACACAGGGAGCGTCCTCGTCCATCCCTCTGGTGGCAAACATCGCTGTGAATCTGATTGCCTTCCTGGCCCTGTTGTCTTTTGTGAACTCAGCCCTGTCCTGGTTTGGAAACATGTTTGACTACCCGCAGCTAAGTTTTGAGGTATACTGCTACCACATTGTGCCCCTCTGTTTTCTTTACATCTATCTTTGGTTTAAAAAAATAATAATAATAATTTGTGAGCAGCCTTCCTGGGCTACCTGCAGTGTGGACTCTCATACATTGTAGAAGCTTCTCACCCGTCCCCCATCTTCCCCTCCCCCTTTCTCTGCCTCTATCACCTCCCTTCCCCAGCAGATAGTCATTCTCCCCTGACCCTGTCCCCACGAAAACAGGTTACTTCAAATGACCCAATTCCAGCCTTGAGCCCCGCTGGATAAGGATGGGCAAGAGGAGGTGAAGGGATTTCTGGGCCTAAAGGAGGCAAACGGGGCAGAGACACTCCTGAGGATGAGGCAGAATTAGAAACAAATCATTAATCTAACCAAGAATCTGTTAATATTTTGTGTTTTGTAGTTAATATGCTCCTACATCTTCATGCCCTTCTCCTTCATGATGGGAGTGGACTGGCAGGACAGCTTTATGGTTGCCAAACTCATAGGATACAAGACATTCTTCAATGAATTTGTGGCGTATGAGCACCTCTCAAAATTGATCGATTTGAGGAAAGAGGCTGGACCCAGATTTGTGAATGGTGTGCAGCAATACATGTCGGTGAGTAAATATTTTGATTTCTCAGTGCACTGCATCACATACGTGCATTTGTTGATTACGTGTGCTGCTGCTGTGTGTTGGGCACTGTGCCAGGTTCCTGGGATATGTCAGAACAAAACAAACCAAAAATCCATCCTCTCATGGAGTTCGTAATGTACGTAGCACCTCGTGACTTGTAGTTAATCATTGTGTGTGTGTGGAGAGAAACACAGCCGATCCTTATCACTGTGATAACTTTGGAGGACTGTGGGCACAACAGCCCCAGAGTCACAGGAGCTGGGACAGGAATCAGTCTACAGATATTCATCGAATGCCTTCTACGTGCAGCGTTGGGTACACAGGCCACAGCACTAAACAGGCCTCAGGTCCCCTGCCTGCGTAGGGCTGAGAGTCCAGCGATCATAACGGCCTCTTCCTCCCAGCTTAAGGCGTTCTATGAGCTCTGAGGAACTGCCCAAACGCTACATGGTTCCTGGACATCCTCAACTGGTAATAAGACACCATCACTACTCTCCAAGGGGGTGAGGGAAAGAAAAGCTCACAGTCTATGATCCCAAAACCTTGAGACAAGCACCCATACTTATGTCAGTGTTGGGCCGCAGAAATGTACAGCCCGTGTGGGGGAGAGACGACCGCTCAAAAAAAACTCAGAGTCCAGAGACTTGATGCAATAGCATGAGGTGGATTCATTTACCAGCGCGCGCAGGGGCGTACAGTGAAGCTGTCACACCAGCCCTTTTTTCCTTAGGATTTTTATAGACAGAAACCACACGCAGGTGGCTAGGGGTCACAGGATGGGGGGAAAGTTTCATGGGCTTTGACCTTGCACAAACATGTACCACATTAGCTAATGTCGGGAACTTCTAATCTTGGTCAGTAATTTCCAAGGACTAACGGCTGGGGAGTTACAGAGTGGCGCCAGCGAGGGGAGGGGGTAGGGTTGAGCGAGCGGAGTTTACAGAAGCAGAATGGCAGGTTAGATTTTTCTCCACATCAGCACTTCAGGTCAGTAGCCTGCCAGGAAAGCCTCAACCTCTGCCTGGGTTTTGGTGGGAGGAGGAACTCAGGGAGGCCATGTTTGCAGTTGAGTCTCCAACCTTTTTTCCCTGAAGAACAGAACATGGAAACTCTTAGGAAAATGGTGAACATTCCTGACCACCACCATTACTCACTGAAACAACCCATTTGCTATTAATGTCCCAGGCATATTTTTTTTTTTTTTTGAGACAGAATCTCACTGTGTTTCCCAGGTTAGAGTGCTGTGACATCAGCCTAGCTTACAGCAACCTCAGATTCCTAGCCTCAAGCAATCCTTCTGCCTCAGCCTCCCAAGTTGCTGGAACTACAGGCATGCACCACCATGCCCGGCTAATTTTTTTTTCTATATATTTTTAGTTGGCCAATTAATTTCTCTCTTTCTTTAGTAGAGACGGGGTCTCGCTCTTGCTCAGACTGGTTTCTAACTCCTGACCTTGAGCGATGCCCGCCTCGGCCTCCCAGAGTGCTAGGATTACAGGCGTGAGCCACTGCGCCCGGCCATGTGGTTGGTTTTAAAAGGAAAGGGGAGAAACAGCACACTTCCTAAGGTACTGAGACTGCTCACCCCTGAACAGCGTCGCCACCCCTCCCCACCTCCCAGAGACCGGACAGGCAGATTCACGCCCACAAGGCACACAGATGTAACAGCCAGCTCCAGAAGAGGGAGGCTTGATTTGTACTTTACAGTCAGGGGCATTTTGACCCACACATCTGATATGAACTTGGGCTCTGTAGATTTCCCTTCTCTTACATGTTCATTCTTCAACTAACCTCACAGTGGAGCTCAGCCAATTATCCTCATTGTTTAGATGCCACCAAAACCAGTTTGTTTCCCCGCCAAAAGTAAACAATAGGCTAAATTAAGTGAAATGTTTTCTATCCCCAACTGCCAGTTGCCCGGGGAGAATAGTTTTGTTAATGAGCAGAGCCAGCTCTTGATTCTGGCAGTGCTAAGCAGTTTTGTGGGAAGGTTAGTAAGAGGGTAGAGACAGAACAGTGGAGCTGATTTGGGCTTGGGGGTGAGCCCAACTGAAGCAGGCACAGAAAGGACATTTGGAAGGAAGAGCTCAATGGCCTCTACCATTGTTGAGTCATGATGGGAAAAGCATTTTGTTTCTCTAAATTTCTGATTTCCAACCAACAAAATGCAGATGAGTCCCAGAAATTTCTGCTTACCAATCTACAAATGGGGGAGGGTGTCCCAACAGTGCCCTGGAAACAGTGCCACACAATATGGGTCCATGAGTGAGACTCCAGGGATATCCATTGAATTAGGTCTACACCGACTTCCATCTAAATAAAATAAGAGGCAGAATTCTAGATAGCACCCATGTACCTAGAATGAGCCCTTTATCCCACATCTTCTCTTTATTAAAAGGCATAAAATAAAAAGTAAGTCACCCTCCTTATTTTTCTTCCACCCAGCTCTTCTCCCTGAAGCATATTATGTGCACTGTTTTTCATCTTGCCCTTTGCATATAGTAACAGGTCTCAGATACTTTTCCATATCAGTGCCTGTGACACAGCACCCTCTTGTATAGCACATGGTAATCCATCTTAACCAGCCCCTTGCTGATGAACACTGTTACCAATGTTTAACAATTAAAGGTAGTGCTATACAGTGACCAGGCCTGTACACTTAAGGCATCTTTGCTTTTATGCAAGGAGAGCTCTCTGTAGGGTGCATTATTAATGTTTTCCTAGTGGACTGCGTCTTTTTCCATCATATACTCTTGCACATTTGTGGGCAAAAGCAAAGTGAATCATCCCTGCCTCCTTTCCCTTCTCTTATAAAATTAATCATGGCCACATCTGTATGTTCCCTTACCGCAGAGCCCCAGAAAGGGAAAAGGAGAAGCTCAGGCCCTTTATGCCACCTCTCTCCTGCAATCTTGTAATTAGCATGCCTGTTTTTGAAGCCAGCTGAACTAAATGAAAAGCACTAGAAAGTGTGGGAAGAGGACAGCTTTTCCCGGAACGATGAACTGCACAAATACTTGACATTTTTTCCTGCCTGCTATATGCACACTGATTGAAAACATCAACAAAGGAGTTCTCAGAAACCATGAGAGAGAAGAGGGGCCTTAGAATCAACAAAAAACTTACCGTGACCACTTGAGTCTTGAATGTGAGCTTTCAAAAATCCCATTAGTGAAAGAAAAAAAAGATGCTGCTACTTTTGTGTGTAGCATTTGCTTGGTATGTTCCTTGAAACTAATC
The DNA here is from genome assembly GCF_040939455.1 of Microcebus murinus. Taxonomy (NCBI): domain Eukaryota; kingdom Metazoa; phylum Chordata; class Mammalia; order Primates; family Cheirogaleidae; genus Microcebus; species Microcebus murinus. Next base: position 15,514,646 of record NC_134115.1, read on the forward strand.
ATAGAATTTTTAGGATATTGGAAAAGAAAATTATTGCCTCAATTGCATGGGTACCTTGGTTACTGAACCCCAAAGGGGTCTGACCTAGGTCTAGTTATTTGCCATACAGAAAGCCAATTACTGAGACAACAAGGATTACCAAGGCAGAAAGAAATTTTTAATGCTAATGACATCATCCAGGAGAATGGAGGAAGCAGCCTCAAATCATCTCCCTAACAGAGGGTGGGGGCTTTTAAGGAGGGGCTACATGCATTGGGGCAGATTGTGTTGAAATTAACAAGGGGCTACCTGCATTGGTGCAGGTGAGTGAGGAGGGTGAGTCTCAGCATCAGGAGGCTTCCGGAGCCTTCGCGATGTCAACTTCTTTGTCTTGTAGAAATTGCACCGCTTTTGGGAAAAACTCAAAAGATCAAGTAGTTAATTAAAAGTTACAGGGTTCTGGTCATCAAGAATCTAAATCACGAGAGGGAGAGATTATAAAAAACATAAAGGGGTCATTGACACTGGTTCATAGAGCCAATTACCCCGTTGCCAGATTGGGTGTGCCTTTAGCGAGCATCAGAGTGGACTGAATCTTCCCATCTTCTACAGTCAGTCCCTCAACCGAGAAAGAATTATCTGGCCTAAGCAGCCCCTCTTGAGCCAGAGGGCCGTGTGCATGCTTTCACAAATTCCCCTTCCATCTTCTCCCTGCCCTTTGAAAGGGCTGTTCATTTTTCCACTTCGAAGCAGGCATCCTGACACCCTCACAGGGCGGTCAGAGCCGGGCCATGGAGGAAGAAGGCGGGCGCACACCATGGCCAGGCTGTAGGAAGCCCCTGTGATATTGGAGAATTTTCTTTTTCTTTTCTTTTATTTTTTTTTTACTCTTTGCTGCTATGGAACTGGGAGAGAATTTCCTTTTTACTAACTTAATTACCTTTGCATTATATCCCGAGTTATAATTTATATACCAAATAAAGGGTCCATTTTTGGTGTCACCTGTGTAATCATGACTACAATTAAGACATAGAACATTACCATCACATCTAAAAAATTTCCCTCACGGCCATTTGTAGTCAGCCCCCTTCTCATCTCCAAAGATCTAGTCCCAGGCAACAATAATCTTCCTTGCGCTGTAAATTACTTTTGCATTTTCCAGAACTTCATATAAATGGACTCAGCATTCATGTTGCATGTATTATTTTCCTTTTTATTGCAAAGCAGTATTCTTTTTTATGGATATCCACAATTTGTTTATCCATTTGCCTATTGAAGGACACTTGGTTTGCTTCCAGCAAGAGGCTATTATGAATAAAGCTGTTATTATTCATGCACAATCTTTCTGTGGGCATGTGTTTTTATTTCTTCTAGAAAAATTGCTGGGTCATACAGACAATGCATGTTAACTTGATAAAAAAAAAACTGCCATACTGTTTTACAAACAAGCTTTCAGTTTCCTACCTGCAACGTATAAAAGGTCTAGTTCCTTTATGTCCTTGTCAACACTTACTATTGCTGGTCTTTTTAAATTTTAGCCATTTCAGTGGATATATAGTAGTAACTCATTGGGGTTTTAATTTGCATTTCCCTGGTGATTAATGATGCTGAATATCTTTTCATGTGTCTGTTGTCCATTTGCATATATTTTCTGAAGGATCTAAATCTCTTTATCCATTTTTCCTTGAGTGTTTGCCTTCTTATTATCAAGATATAACAGTTCTTCAGATATTCTGAATAAGTCCTTTGTCAATTAAATGTAATGTGAATATTTTCTGGGACCAATTAGTATCTCCAGCAACTATTAATAGTACTGTACCTGGCACATAATAGCAGGTAGTTGGGTCATATGGAGTATTAAAAGTTATCATTGAGCAGGAAATTACATTTGCAGAAGCCAAGGCTACCAATCTCAAACCCTTTGTTGAGTCTCCGAATCCGTATATCCCCTTTCCGCTCTCTCTTAAAATTTTCAGGGAGATGATAAAAGGAGTCTAAAAAGCAGTGGGAATTTGACACAATGTACTGTGCATTTATTTGTCAATATTGATTCTGCAGTCAAGATGAAGCCCAGTTGGATGTATTAAGCTGGGTCAGATGGTGTACACATATGTGTTTGTGCTTGCTTACAGATTCGTTCTGAGATAATCGCCACATATGCTCTCTGTGGCTTTGCCAATATCGGTTCCCTAGGAATAGTGATCGGCGGACTCAGTAAGTGAAAAGAATATTCAACAACAGATGTGACTTAACCATACTGTGACAAAAACATGCTTGGGATCTCCATCTTGCTTTGTAATGTTATTCATGTCAGGGGGAAATAAAACCCTGCAACAGTAGTAAATCGCTGGGGGTCTATTTTTAATCTCTGCTCTACAAAGAGCAGAGATTAAAAATAGGTTTTTAATCTCTGCTCTTTGTAGAGGTTTTCCTTTGTACACCCAAGCTAACCTCAGGAAGAATTTTCTCAAATGTACAACTGCTTCTTCCTACCCAAGGGTGACACACAGGCTTCACCTTGCCTGCCAATGCCAGTAGATTTGTAATTCAATGGCCACCTGGAAAAGGATTCTGAGTGCCAATGGAAGTTCAGTGGAAATGTGCTGTGATTCATTAGTGACGTCTGCCATGGAAGTAGAAGTAGATGGTGGCAGTTGAGTTGCAGACCATCTCCTTAGCTGATCCCTCCTTACAATCCATTAGGACTTAGGGCTTGATTTTTCTGTGGAGAATGGAAACCTCTGAGCCTTTTGGTGGACAAACCTCTTCCCTTCTTCTCACACCATCCAGAGAACTTCTCTGGATGTAGAGTGCATCACGAAGCTCTTGAACCTTGCTTAGCTAAGTTAAAAAGGGAGGGAGTGGGGGTGTCAGATGACCTGAGACCCCAGCCCTAGGACAATTTTGAGAGACTGGAAATTTGATGTCTAATCACTACCCTCAACGTTAATCTCACATACCTCCTTCTGTGCTTTCCAGCATCCATAACTCCTTCCAGAAAGCGTGACATCGCCTCAGGGGCAGTGAGAGCTCTGATCGCAGGGACCGTCGCCTGCTTCATGACAGCCTGCATCGCAGGTACTGCGCCCTGTTCTCTGTGTCCTGGATGCCCAAAGGAGGCAGCTTTTGGGGAGGGGGGACAGGGAGGGACTTGTCAGCGTCTCCAGACTGCATAAGCAGCACATGCGGCTGCAGAAAGCTGAGAGTCAGAGCCTCTGTGAGCACTCTGGAATGTTCAGTGTGTGCAGCGTGGTGGAGACGCTAACAACAGAGAGTTCAGTGACGTCCTTGATTACTTAAATAAATGGCGCTCTGTCCCACTTCTAGGTATACTCTCCAGCACTCCCGTGGACATCAACTGCCATCACATTTTAGAGACTGCCTTCAACTCTAGTTTACCTAGCAATGCAACCAAAGTGATGTCTTGTTGCCAAGATCTATTGAGCAGGTATTGTATTCTTGGTTATAACTTATTTATACTCCGGTACTGTTAATAAAATCAGGCCTAAAGACACCATCTGCTTTTTAAAAAATAGTTTTGACTCTGTCTTTATTTAAAAGTAAGAACTTGTGCAGCAATTCTAACCACATTCGAGATACAGAATTCAGGTCTGTCTGCCCACCAAGCACATGACCCTAGCTGCTCCCCTCCCCTTTCCGCCTCCCCGTGGAGGGGATCGAGGCTGTCCTGACAACATGGTGATGAGCCATGGTGGATCAGAGACCCACCCACAGTTTCTACTTGCAGAATCCGACATCCCCATCCCGGATGCCCACCTTAATGGGCAAGTGTTTTATAAGGATTGTCATATGCTTTCTTTGTTCTGGAGGAAACAGAGAAAGTGCTGGGACACCTGGAATTTGAGAGCCAAAAGTAAATCCTCAGTGCTTTTGTCCTTAACCCACCTTAATCAGAATGTGAGGGAGGAAGTCGGCTTCCTGTCCTGTGCTATTTTTAATGCTTCCTCTTTTGTTCACCTACTGTTTCTGCCGTCTAAGGCTCAACTAACTGTTTCATTCTACTTTCCACCAGCACTGTTGTCAAGGGTCCCGGTGAGGTCATCCCAGGAGGAAACCACAGCCTGTATTCCTTGAAGGGTTGCTGCGAATTGTTGAAGCCATCAACACTTAACTGCAGTTGGATCCGGAATACATTTTGAGTCCAGCCACTTCTCCGGTGGAACTCTAAGCACAGAATTGTCTGCAGATTGATACTTCCATCATGGGATCTGCTTTAATTGCAAGGAAAGAAGAAAAAACATGAGTGAATGCTTCAGAACTCCATCTTCCTCCTCTTTGTTCCTTCCCAGCCCACCCCTTCCCTACTAAGAACTACTATGGTGTCCCAAAGTGAGGTGTCGTTTCCTGTCCCAACGATGTTTTCTGACCTTAGATTTCCAAAGCATTTCACTAGAATACAGGTATAAATGGTGGTACCAACAACTGGGCTGTGACTCACCCACACCCACTCCCTGTGCGAAGTGAGTCTCTAAGTAGTCCGGGGGACTCGTTTTAAATGCATCTCAGGTGAGGTCACTCTGCATGCACCCTTGCTTACCTGAAATAGCCTGAACTTGAATCTCACATGAAGGAAAACTAATCATCAATCTCCTACTGATTGGCTACCCTCAGGAAGTCCTGCAAAAATCAGAGTCCTTCAGGAGAATATACAGACCATATGAAAAGCGGGGTTTAAATCCCGTCTGCTTAGAGAGTTCTATCAGTCAGCTTAAGCTAAATTATGCTGCAGTAACAACCCAAAAACCTCAGTGGCTTAGAACTTATTTTTCACTAACATTACATGTTTGTTATGGTCAATTTTGGCCATAATCCACCCTGTCTTCATTTCCAGGACCCAGACTAAAGGAGCAGCCCCCATGTGGGGCATGTTCCACCACCCAAACCAAGTCCTATGACTAGTATGTCAATGACCATAAATGAACTATCTGGTCATAGGGAGGGATAGTGACTATTTTGCAGAGATAATATGATATACCACAAGGGTGTATGATATCCATGTCTCCGTTCAAGAAGTCAACCTTTCGTGGGGCATAATTGTGGACCTATTCATGTGAAAACCCGGTAACACATTCCCAGGGACAAGACTGGAAAACAGCTAGTCTTTAGTCAAAGAGCCACACAAGAAGCAGTTGAGATCTGAAAGCCACTGGGAATTCAATCAACCAAGAAGACATCAGCATCAGACTTGACTGATGGGTGTCAGAGTCTGTGAGGAAAATTCCAGAGATAATGGTGGGACACTCTTAATTAAATGCTCATCACCATTGCTCTCAACAGCATAAAGACCACATCATGTGAAAACAAACTCATTTGACGAATCAAAAGGTGATTCGCAAGGAAGAGATTCTGAATGTGACCTAATTTATTTTGTATATATTTTGTCTTCTGTCCACGCACAAGACTAATTTTTTTAAAAATCCATGTGTTAATAGTTGGGTTTTGTTTTTGCTGGTGGTGAAGGAGGAGGCCAAATGCCCAAAGGACTATTTATCCCTGAAGTACAATATACTATTTCTAATTATTGATCATTTGTATTAATTTTTCTTAGAACTCAATGTCACTTTTCAGTCTTTAGGCTTTATTTCAGGAACATATATGTGCATGCCTTTTCCTCATTCTCCCTTTTGGTATCAGGCTTCATAATAGCCTATGGCAGTGGTCCCCAACCTTTTAGGCACCAGGGATCAGTTTCATGGAAGACAATTTTGGACATGGAGGCAGAGCCCAGGTGGTTCAGCCAGTGATGCCAGTGATGGGGAGCAGCTGTAAATCCAGGCGAACTCACCTGCCGCTCACCTGCAGCTGTGTGCCCCACCACCAAGTTCCATGGAAGACAATTTGCCATGGACATGGTGGGGTAGGGGGCATGGTGTGGCACATCGGAGCTCTGTGGCCCAGTCCCGATGGTTGTATTTTCAGCTCTCCTTTATCTGCTATCGCTATTATTTTCTCTCTAATCCTCTTTAACTCCTTGCATTTTTCTACTCCATTTTATTCCCAAGAATCTCTTTAAGAGAATCTCTTTGCTGCCTTTAGTGTGGATCTCTGGCCAACTAATTTTTAAATTCTGTCTTCTGTCATTACTATTACTAAATATTTATAGCTCTTCTCTGAGCTTTTTTTATTTCAAAAAAACTTAATTTCTACCCTCTTTATTACGATTTCCTTTTCAAATTATAAAGGGCAATAGCTACTTGCAATAAGAATGAAGATTGTATATGTAAATGCATATATAACTAAGAAAAAGTATATACATAGGGAAACATCTTTGTCCCTAGCCTGTTCACCCTAGACTCTTTGCAGTACCACACCCCTTAGATTACCATTGTGAATTGACGAGCATGCTCTTCCTCTTGCTTTTGTCAACATATATAAGAATGTGGGCAATTTGTTGTTGATACACAAACAGAGTGAATCTTTACATGTTACCTTCAACTTCTTTCTTTCCAGTTGACAACAAACCGTGGACATTCCTACAAGTCATTATATATATTTCTAGCTCTCTCTTTCCCTTCTCCTATTTGCGTGTGTGTAGAATTCTACATAAATAAGGTAATATACATGCTGAGAGAGGGAGGGAAGTTAGACCTTTTATTTTCTTCTTACTTACTTTCCTCCCATTTCGCTGTTTCTCACCACATACAGGTAATGCATGTTAAATAACCTGATATGCAGCCTTCTGTACTTTTTTTCGATTTCAGGCCATAGCGTATTTTACAATCACCTATGTAGATTACTTTTCTTCTATCATAATCTTTGTGAATATTTTCAATTCCACTGGCAAATCTTTCTTCTCAAAGGGTTCATAATAGCCCATAGCATATTATGTATATGTATTAATCAAATAATTTCTCTATGGGCATGCATTTACTTTGTTAACAGGTTTTGAGCGGTTTCTTCCCCCTACTTTGAACACTGTGTATATATTTTCTTTATATACTGGTGCTTCTATTTTCTATGCCAAATGAAGGAGCTCAGGAAATTTCACACCAAAATATGACTCCTTGGTATAAAGAGTATTTTGGATTTCAGGCCCCTCCAGATCAACAAAGCACTGGAGGGAACTTTCTATCTGCATAAACTGGACTGACCTGATCAAAGGGGGCAATTGACTTCCCTTCCTCTCCCTGTTATCTTACTATATTGCAGGAAAGAAGATCAAGAATGCAACCAGACCTGGCCCAAATCATTTAAAACATGATAACCTGTCTGTCAGGTTAATTTGCAAGTCAATGTTTCCTCTATCCATTCATTCTCCCTGGCAACCCTTTATTGCCCCTAAACAGAATTACCTATACTTCTCATTCCCCACCCCCCACAAAAGGCATGTATAAAAAATATCTGAACTTCACTGGGATATTGGGTAATCACTATGTGATTCTGCCCATGCGCATGGTAAATACACCTGTTTTCTTATTAATCTGCCTTAATTGTGAGTTGATCTTTCAGTGAACCTTTGGGGGAAAGGGCAAGTTTCCCCTGACCCTTACCCAATGCCGATAGAGATATAATGCAAGAAGTAAGAAGCAGGTAAAAATATATTTAGCCCAATATATTGAAGATATTATTTCAGTGAAATATTTTACATTTTTATCAAACTAAATTCAAAATATGTTGTGTACATCCCAACTGAGAAACTAAATTTTTATTGGCAATACCTGATCTATTTAGATTTCATAGAATTAAAATTGAAAGGTAAATTCACGTGCCCAGGTTGTTCTAAACATGCTTAAAAGTTTTCTGATCATTGTAATGAGTATCAGTTTTTAAATTTAAATTTTAGTTATTTGGTTCCTTTATATTTCAAGTATTAGCGAAACTGCCTTTACGAATTGATAAAGGGGTGCAAGGCAAGAACTGTGGTAAGGGCTTGGCGGAAAAATAAGGCACAGGCCTGGCTAAAAATAATGGTAATAATTAGCCACTGTTTGCTTCTCTATAATTGCTGCTCTGGAGCCACATAGCTGGTGGTCATAAAGAGTCATAGCTTTCTCCATAGATAACGTCACCTTTTTGAAACCTAGGGGTAGCTTCTGATATATCTTCCAGGTCCCACATTTCCAGTGGAACTACCGAGCCACCCAGACCAGTTGCCCAAACCGAGGAACTGACTCAACTGGTCTTGTGACCCCTACCCAAGAACCTGTACGCAAAGAAGATAATTCCTACAACCCTATGGTTTCACCCCAAACATGGCCAATTAGCAGACTCAATTGCCTATGCCAAATTGTCTTTAAAAACCCTTCTCCCAAATTCTGGGGGAGGCAGATTTGAGACATTCCTCCCATCTCCCTGCTTAGCACTATGCGGAATAAACTTTCTCTTCAAATTTGGCTCAAAATAAACTTCCTTCAAATATTTCAGAATTTTTTCCGTTCACACTCTGCCATAAACCCTGCTGTCTCAGCATATTGGCTTCCTCTTGGGCATGGGCAAATGAACCTGGTTGGGTGGCCACATTGGTGGCTACTATAGTGGGCAGAGCTGTTCTATAGGATGATTTCCTAGGTGAATTTTTGCTGTCAATGTACAATGCCAGATTACTTTTTGAAGAAATATGTTTTGATTTTCACCTGCTTTGGTATGATCTTTCTGATGTGTTTTATTCATCTACCTCTGTGTATATGTGTGATATTTCTTTTTAAATGCCACATTTTAAAGAAATCATTTTAAGTGCTGATTTCTTATTAATACTGCGTATCCTTGAACTGAGAAGGGGGCATTATTCCTGAGCTATACTACGAGAAATGACAGTGAGACTAAGGGCCAGGCGAATGAGTTGGTGAGCCCTTTGAGTTTGTTTCCTCCAGAAACCTCATCAACACCCTATAAAAACTGTGGGTGGCTTTTGGCTGGCTGGTTTTTCCCTCCTCCCAGGGAAACCACTTAATGGAGGTTTTCGGTGAATGTTTTCACTGCTCTTTAGCAGACATAGAAGGCGGTGGACTGCTCGTGCCCCACAGTGTAGTGAGCAGAGACGGTGTGTCTATGCATTTGCGTGTTTTCTCGGCTGCTGTCTGAGTCCACTCGGTGCTGGCAGCGTGTGGCTCTCAGTCCATGCACCCTGACCTTTGTTTCAAGCCAGGGCTGTGACATTCACTTCAGAAACCTTTGCACTCTGTCTAGTCCCACCTGTGAAATTCAAAGTCCCCATCCTTCTGTGTGTCTTCACAATGGTACAGTTTTCACTAATCTGAAAGCCCCTTTTCATACGCAGTATTATGGTTCCAGATATGAGTGTTTCCTAGTTACGATGAAGGTGGAAGTTTGCTTTCCCGCTGCTTATTCTCAGTCTCTTTCTCCTTTGCTTTGCAAGAGGGGGGGTCGGGGGCGGGGAGGACAGGGCAGAAATGGTATCTCTTCACAATCCGGAAGCTATAGTTATAAACAAAGTCTCTGACCCCGGAGAGGCCTTAGGGTCTCAGCCAAGAATAGACTGGAGTCCTAATATGTGGAGAATTTTCTTTGATTTTTTTTTTCCATTGGTAAAGTCAACATATACAAGCAGTTAAGTCTATGTTACAAAGTCTTTGTAACTATGCAGGTTACTAATATGCATTTGTTTTGCAAATGCTCCCACCTAATTGCTTTTATATTTCTGTAGTTTAATTAGGCTGGTAGGGCTCTGGGAAGGGTTTAGGACGTACGCTTTCCCAGTGAGGATGATTTCCAATTACAGAACAATTCCAAAAGGCAGGCATGCTTGTGAAGAAGGTATTAAAGGCCAACAAGAACATGATGTTCCAGGAAGGATTAAACCACCCTGACCATACCGGAGTGGGAGCAAGGGACGTGATCATTCACATTTTAATCGGGCAGGAGCACAGGACTAGAGAACTGTGTCTGCACAGGTGCACCATATGGTGCTAATGAACCATATGGTCCTGAGAAAGACTACTTTTTACAGCCGGTTCCTTAATTCTGATTTTAGCTAAAGCAAGAAGAAAAGTAGACGATTACCCATTCTTTTTCTGGCTCTAAGGACACCACCACAGGCATGTGATAAGAATTATATTTTTCCTTTGTATCACAAAGGCAACGTGGCTGCCCTCTGGATGCAGAATGAGTACTTTCAACTCTGGTTGTTGGTGTGGCTACTTTGCATTTTCATTTTAGGAGACTCTAGAAATTAAACAATGAATCTGCATCAAGTCAGCCCTTCTTAACCATTATGCATTTTGCAAAATGGAAGAACAGTGGCTGGCATTAGGGAGACAGCCTATAGCCAGGGAACAGAGAAAAGTACTCAAATCACAACCTTGAAATCGAGTTCCCTGGCAACTGACAACCAACCAATTTGCCACGAGAAACCAGGATTAGGAAAAAAACTGACAGTCTTACAAAACCATATTAAGATGCAGAAGCGGGGCCTGCATTTTCCATGTAATGGGCATGCTTCTAGTAATATTCATAACATAAGAGGATAGAAGAATCTTACGTCATTCAGACAGTTAATGCTCATCTTTTCTCACCCCTTGTCATGGAGAGCCATCAAACCCATAGATTACTGTGGCTAAGAGTAGAGTTAGGCAGTATTCCCTGGTCTAAACTAAATCCTTTCAACTGCAGGGTGCCTATCTTATTCTACAATTGTTCATATGTCTGTCTGAGACCAGACTACTAGTTCCCATGTATCTCCAGTACCTGCTATAGGGCATCCAGTAGACATTAAGGAAATATTTGTTTATTCAATGAATAAGTGAATGAATGAAGTCTGAAAAATGGCTAATCTGCACATAAGCAAGAACAGTTAGGTGGATCACTGTTATAAAATCTCATCAAAAATGCACAATTATCTTAAAACTTGCAAATAATAGGCAAGTATATAATTGAGAAATTGAAAATATTCCTCCCACCTTAATCTCATTTCCCACAGTCAGCCACAGTTAATATTTTGGTGTCCCTGTTAATTTTTCTCTGTATGTGGTAAACAATACAGTAAGTTATACACTACCAAAATCGAATGAGTAGATGAGTCTTCTTTCAAGCCCAATGCCTGAACCACTTTGATCTTTTCACCTTCCTCTTGTCAAAATCAGGCAAATGACTTTGCTTGTCTTATAACATTAACCGTGTTGTACAATGATTAACAAACCAAATCCAGGAGACCAGCTTTCTCGACCATCTGCAATGCAAGTCTGCAACTTAGCAGTGTTGACCATACTAAAGCTAAATGGAATCATTAACGTTATCCCAATACCCAGCATAAATAGATGTATTTAAAGTAGCTGGATTCTTTCAGTATATATGAGCAATTGTTCTGCTATCATATCTGGAAAAGCTCTTACAGGTAATGGAGATCAAGCTGGTTGCTACTTTCAGCAGGTATGGGAGTGTGATTCAGAGCCAAGAGTCCAGCTCTGGAGCTGAACTGCCAGGGTTCAAATCTTGGCACCACCAGTCACTAGATCTACTATTTTGGAAATTTATATAACTGCTCTGTGCCTCAGTTTCCCCCGCAAAAATGCAAATTTGCATAAAATGCAAATAAACGTATCTCCTTCCTCATATTTTTGTGAGAAATAAGGTAAGTCATGTAAAGCACTTAAAAGAATGCTCACAGAGAAAGGCTATAAAATACACTGTTTTTCTTCATTGAGGTATAATTTATATTAATACATAGTATGTAAACACAGATTCTAGGTGAAGAGTTTGAAGAGTCATGACAAATGTATGTACTCATGTGACTACTGCCCCAGCCACACATATGTAGCTCGTTTCCATCATCTCAAAAGTTCCCTGGCACTCTTAGTCAATCTCACCCCCACTCCTCAGGCAAGCCTGATTGACTTTCTTTCCCCCACAGATTAATTCAGATAAATGGTTCAGATAGAACTTCACATAAGTGGATTTATACAATGCATGTTCTTTTGTCTCTTGCTTTTCTCATTTGGCATAAACATAAATTTTATCCAGTAGGTCATTCTGTCTTTATTGCTGAGTGATATTCCATTGTATGAATATACCACAATTTATATGTCCATTCTACTCTTGATGGACATTTAGGTTGCTTTCAGTATTTTGCAGAATATTTGTTTCTGAAAAATGTGTTATTTGCAGCACATTCTTTATGTGTTTCAGAATATCTGAAGCTCTGGAAATATAAAATGGGAAAATGTGAAGGCAACGTTTACATAAAGGTTTGCTCCCTCAGTCTTCTGAGCCTCTCATCTGTTGTTCTTCACAGGGATTTAGAAGATTTTTGCCTTCAGGCCATAATCTGGAAGAACAGTTATGATTGAGCCTCCAATGAGAAAAACAGGGCAAGGACGTTGGTACTTTGAGACAGGAGTTTGCCAATCTCCTCATTTGCCAATAGATTAATAAACTCCTCTTTCCTTCTCCTCAAATCCCTTCTCCTTGTTTTTCTGATGTGGCCTCACAGACAAGTGCAGAACTTTCAGTAACAGAATTTGGCATCCCTGGGTGGGCCCCGTTGGCGCCCCAGTGGAATGGCACTTCACAACTGCTGGAAGAGGCAGGGAGCAGCCCCAGGTCAAAGCCATAGGTCTTTGCAGGTAGGAGCAACCTCTTTTCAAGGTGAAAGAGCAAGGGACAGCCCCAGCAGGTGCTAGAGCCTGTTTTAGCTTTGGGGAACTCCCATCTTTGTATCCCCAAAGTAGGTGTGGCTCCCCACAGCCTGAACTGAGTTGAGAAGAAGAAAACAGATTTGGGAAGCATTGCAAAAGCCACGCCATTTGTAAGTAAAGTTTCTGGGAGGCTCCTGCTTCCAAATATCCCCATGGGAGCCCTGGGCAAAAGTGACAGTGGGGATTCAATTTGGCACTAGACACCTGGACAGAAGTGGTCCAGGGGACCCCTTCCCCTGGCCACCACCCCGATCCCTAGCACCAGTCATGCCTGGTGTTCTACGAGCCAGGCAGGAGGCGGCAAGGGAGGGGCCCGGTGGCAGTGAGGCAGCCATAGATAAATAGCGGCTGAGAAACTCATGGCAGCAGGCCCAGGAGGCAGACCAGGGCAAGCAGCAGGAGCACCGGGGTTGTTTCAGAAGCAGCAGAAGCTTACCTCTGGGGGCGGGGGTCACCACCAAGCTCCTGCTGGGTGAATATCAGGGCCTGGTGAAGTATGCAGGAAACTGTCATTGCTTTGAAGTTCAGGCTCAGCAAGCCTGCACCTTGTTATAGCATGGGCAAGAAGAAAGCTACCAAAAGTGAGTAAGGATAGTAAGTGTGCCACCAAAGTAATGGCTCTAATACAGGCCGTGGCTGAGCCCATATGGGTGGCCAGCATGACAAAAAGAAATCAGGCCACCAGCAGAGCTGCTAAGGAGGCTGCTGGAGGTGATCTGTTCCTTGCAGCCTTGATACCGTGGCTAGATTTACACCCCCTTTAATATTAAAGACTGAGGCTCTTTCACTTGGAATGACATAACTAAGTGGAGACAGGATTTTCACAGGCTCTTCTCCTAGCCAAAGCTTTGATTCGGCCTCTTATGAGGCACCTACATGAATACACACATTGGGAGTGTGATGCCTTCATGGATTTGGAGGGGCCTTATTTGACAGGACCCCGTTTGCAACTAGCTGTTTATGTGCTCAGGGTGGTCTTAGGCCAGAAAGGTGACCCACTACATGGGGAACCCAACATGTGGGGGTCCACCCTTCCAATGATTGACAGTTTCACTCGGATGCCTAGGCTCGTATCGGTAGATACCTTTTCAGGCTGGGTAGAGGTTTGTCCTACCCAAACAGAGAGATCGTCTGAGGTTCCGAGATGGGATCCTACCAGGAGCTGCTGGCCTGAGACAGGGCCTTCCCCGAGTTCCTGCACCCGTACGCCAGCACAGAAGAGGAGCAGGCCTCGGAGCACGGAGGGATAACAGGCATCCGCAGTCCTGGGGAAGAGGCCGAGCAGATAGAGAATGGCGTGCTGGTCATGGACGCCATGGACCACAGCTACAGAGTCAGCTCAGCGGGGACATCAGCAGGCACCCACTGTCACAGGACCGCAGCACATTTCTCGGAGCCCTGAGCGTTTCACAAAGGTGATAACGGACCCTCCTTTGTAGCGGAGGTAACCCGGCAAGTAAGCAAAGCTCCACACCTAGAAATTACACATGTCCTGGAATCGATACAAGAAACCCATCTAAAGTGAGACAGGGTCTTGCTGCTTGCCCAGTCTCCGATAAGGGTGGCCATTTAGAAGCAGGCTTAAGTTAAGCCCCTAAAAAAAATAGTTTACAAGAGACCCTTCCTAGCACCCTGAGGCAAGTATGGTCATATAACCACAAGCAAAAGAAAATAGAATATGTCAAATGAGTGGGTCAGTTGCTAACCACTATACATGAGTTTGTCTCTTTCAGGTCCCTGCCCCAGTTGGAAACAGAAAAGTGAAGGGGTCCCTATGAAGTGCCTCTAACAAGTCACACCTCATTGAAATTGTCAGAAGTGAAAACTGGGGTCCATCGTACCTAAGCAAAGAGGTGTAGCTCCCAGTGGAGGGGCCAGCCTTTAGGCGAGCTAAAATATCTGATTGAGAAAAAGAAAAAAATGAAAATGATGATATTTTGCTGGGAAAAAAAAAAAAAAGAACAGCAGGGTGGGCAGAGCACCAGGAGGTCACTCACGGCTGAATAGAGTGCTGATTAACAGCACTTTACTGCATTTTGAGAGAAATCACTTGGCTTTTCTAAGTCTCCAGTGAAAATAAGAGTTACATTAGCATTTGGCCTCATGTGGCTATAATATAGGAACATGAATAAAAAAAACAAGGAATGTAAAAAACAGCAGTTTGAAAATATTGTAGGAAAACCTGTTGCGCAGGCGCGGGGATCGCTCCAAAACAGGTTTTGCCGTGAGCAGCAAGTCACAGAAATAACCTGTCAGCTGAAAATTGTGTCATTCAGTTGCTACCGTACATACAATCCCATTTGTGGGAAAGTCTGGCCTGTTTTTGAAAGCACTTGTGTGAAACAAAGACTCCAATTCTCATTAGAAGCCCCCCACCAGAACGACCTGTGGCCGGTTGTGAAAAGGACATCTCCGACTGTTGAGAATTGCTGTATCTGCTGTCTGGGACCGTCCATCCATCAATCTCTGGACACGCGGAAAACAGGTTATCCAGAAAGTGAGGGTTTCCACAGCTACTTAAGCAAAATGGAACCAAACAGAAGGAAACAATATGTTCTTGGGGACCCAGGAGAGGTCCTCCGGTGCAGTCTGACTTGACTATTGTTTCCATAGCAACCGACTCTGGAGTCCTCAAACCAGCGAGATGTGTAGAACGTGATGTGCTCACAGGCAGCTGCAGCTGGATACTCAGAAAGGCAGAAAGGTCCCCCCCCCAAAAGCTACTGAAGTATTCAGAAAGAATCCAATCAAAATTCCATTTCAAATGGGCAAGGGGTTTGCTCTTTTCTGGTCTTCTAGAAGACATGAGGATGAAACTAATTTCTTAAATGTTTTTCTCCTCCCTCTTAACCAGTAATACCAGGAATATGCTTGAGGGGAACTGCATTCAGGTTATAGGTTTTTACAAGTGCCTCTGCTTGGGTATATAGCTCAGACACCCACCAGACGTCAATAGCAAGGAAATGCGCGCAGAGATCGAGGTAGTTTCCCCAGCAACTGGCTGAGAGCCTTCAAGGACCTGGGAGGACAAGGCAGAGAGAGATTAGGGGTCTGGAAATGGCCCCCCAATGCCATGTGTTGTCCTACTACAACGAGATTGGGGGAGGCACTGGGGGAGGCATTTTTATCTGTACCCCATTCTATAACAAGATTTAGAAGATGATTCATTCCAAAAGTAAACATATTTCTTGTAGAAAAATATTCAGAATCGTAAGAAAATAAAAACTTTACTCATGTCCCATTACAAAAATATAACAAGTGCTAATAACTTGCTATATATAGTCATTTCACACGTGTGTGAGTGTTTAGTGCTTTTTAAATGAGATCATTATTGTAATTTAGCTTGAGGCAAGCTTTTCCCCTTTCCTCCTTAATATTTCATGAACATTTTTCCATGTTAAATATTCTTCTACATCATCATTTTCAAATTGCTGCAGAACATTCCATTATAAGAGGTACCATAATTTAACTTAGCACCTATAGGTTTGCCACTATGATTGTTTTACATTTTTTCATGATTATTAACAAATATGCAATAAATGTTGTAGTCAAATCTTTCCACAAATTCATGATTAGTTTCTTATAGGAACATACAAAAAATGCAGAGACTCATAGAGACTTGTCTCCCAACAGTATGCTTCCTGTCTTATGCTAAGTTTTCTGCACAAAACCAAATGATCAGTCATGGAAGGGAAATACATCTCCAGTAATTAAAAGCCCACATTCTGCTGGCAATCAAGAGAGTAGTTGATGTTGCACATGATAAGCACATATAATTTTATCTCACAATTAAAATAAAATAAGATAAAAAGAAGGTAGTTGAAACATGACAGTGATCCTGGGCTTGTGTAGTTTTTCATGCACAAACCACTGACATCCACTTTGAGAAATCTTTCAGTAACTGACATACCAGTTTATCTTCATCTGATTTAAGATAGATACTCTAGCTCCAGTGTTGAAACTAAAAACAGTTTCTTTATTTCTTTATTTATTAGCTTTTTTCTTTATTTGTACTAAAGAAACAAAAAGATCTTTATTTCTTTAGTAGACTTTTATGCTACCAACCCAGATTCATTGAGTATGAATAAAACAAAAGCAAGTTTGAATGCTAATTTCCAACCATCCTTAGACTCGGTTCAGGAGGCAAGGAGGGAGGAGTCCTAATCCCCAGAGAATAAAAAATGATGGTCTCCACCACTACAGCTGGATACAGGGCTGATGGCAGGAGAGAGGTAAGCACTGTGGTAAGCACTCTGAGGAACTGGTTCTGTTTAACCAGCCAGGGAGTGCCCAGAATTTTACCAGCAAAAGCAAGATCCAGAATTGTGTGTTCTATCCCCTCAGTTTAACCAGGAAAGCAACCATTGATTTTCCTTTGCAGGGAGAAGGGCCAACTCTCTGTGTTCATGGTTCAGAAATGGCGACCTACAACACATACTGTTCTGTACCTTGCTCTTTTTTGCTTAATATTTCCTAGGATTATTTCTAAATCACTAATGAAGTCATTCTTAGTTTTTCTGTACATATTATGGGCCTGTACTATAATTTATTTAGTAGTCTTCTGTTTAAGTTATGTCCCATATTTTGCAAAACACACACACAAAAATGCTGCAATGAATAGCTTCTATATAGGTCCATGTGTGCAACTATATACTTGTAGGAGAAATTACTAGAAATGGAATTCCTGAAATTTAGGACATGTACATTTGTAATTTTGAAAGGTATTGACAAATTGCCTTCCATGGAGATTTGACTGATTGATATTCCCAACAGCCATACACAATGCAATAATTTACTAGGCTTTTGGAGTTTTGCAAAATGCAAAGGAAATGGTATCTCAGTGTTCTTTTAATTTACATTTCTTCTGTTTAATGAGGCTGAGCATCTTTCTGTATGTTTAAGAATCATTTGCATTTCTTCTAGGAACAGTTTATTCCTATCTTTCATCTATTTCTTCATTGGTTAAGTTGCCTTTTCCTAAGGTGTTATTTATCTGTTAAGGAGCATGACAATTTATCTGTGATAGAAATTACAAATACTTACCCCATATTGTCATTTGTATTTGTACTTTTTTGTCGGTCTCTTTTTCATAAAGAATTTTCTGTAAGCAAGGTGAATTTACATGCTAAAATGTTTCAATCTCTTTTATTCTGGCTTCTAGATTTTGTGTCATAGGAAGCCAATCCCCATTCTAAAGTCATAAAAGAATTTTCTCATATTTTCTAGTGGTTTCATGTTTTTTTTTTAGAGACAAGGTCTTGCTCTGTCACCCAGGCTAGAGTTCAGTGGCATAATCATAGCTCACTGCAGCCTTTAACTCCTGGGCTCTAGCAATCCTCCCACTTTAACCTCCCAAGTAGCTAGGACTACAGGCATGCACCACACCCAGCCAATTTTTTAAATTTATTTTTTGTAGAGACAGGGTCTCACTATGTTGGCCAGGCTGGTCTTGAACTCCTGGGCTCAAGTGGTCCTCCTGCCTCCGCCTCCCAAAGTACTGGGATTACAGGCATGAGCCACCATGCCTGGTCTGGTTTCACTTTTCATTTTCAAATCTTTGATCCATTTGGAATTTGTCCTAGTAAAAGGTGCAAGATATGCCTCTAAGTTAATTTTTTCTAGTTGGTTGTCCCAACATCACTTATCAAATACTGGTACAATGGGCCTCCATATCCAGGGGTTTAACCAATCTCTGATGGAAAATGTATTAAAATTAGGCCTACAATGGTTGCATCTGTACTGAACACGGATAGACATTTTTGCTATCATTATTCCGTAAACAATGCAGTATAAGAATGATTTACACAGCATTTACATTGAATTAGGTATTATAAGTCATCCAAAGATGATTTGTGGGAAGAAGTTCATAGGTTACATGCAAATAATACTATGCCATTTTATATCAAGGACTTGAGCATCTTCAGGTTTTAGTGTCCAAGGAGGTCCTGGAACCAATCCCCCACAGATACCAAGGGGCAACTGCAGTCTGTATGTTCCCCATTCATTTGAGGGAAGCCCCTTTTATCATATATAAAGTCCCAGTTACTGGGGTTATGTGGACTTCCTGTTCTGTTCCAATAATCTGTCTACCTATTCCAGTGAACATCAATTGTTTAATTGTTAAAAAGGAGATTACAATATCTGCATCAGAAAATTAGCCTTAAGAATTAAATGAATATAGACTATTTGGTCCAAAGAAGAGTTCAATAAATTTCAGCACTGATGAGGAAGAGGAGGAAAATTTCACCCACTTCACTCTCGCACAAGAAGTGCAGATATCCAGAGTGTTCGCAGATAATGACAGTCCAAGGTTCAGCCTTTTCATTACACTTTGAACTAAAGGCTTCTTTACATACAAAAACTAATATTATCAATGATCTTGATAATCGGTTTGAGATGATTTTAGTGAGTTTTTCACTTACCTAGTTTGAAAGGGAATTTCTAGGGCTGCAACCCCCCTGAAACTGGCCTGCCAAAGCAAATTGTCAGGTAAGACCGAGTTTGAATCCTGGTATAGCCATTTGTCTCTGGGACTCTGTTTCCTTATCATTAAAAGAGGGATGGGCACGGTGCAGGGGCTCGCACCTGTAATCCCAGCACTTTGAAAGGCCAACATGGGAGGAACACTTGAGGCCAAGAGACCGGGTCTCTACCAAAAAATAGAAAAATTATCCTGGTCTGTAGTCCCAGCTACTCAGAATGCTAAGGCAAGAGGATCACAGTTTGAGGTTGCAGTGAGCTATGATGATGCCACTGCACTCTAGCCCAGATGACAAAGTGAAACCCTGTTTCAAAAGAGAGAGAGAGAGAGAGAGAGAATTATATCTCCTTCTCATTTTGGCAAATAATGAGAAAGTAATACAAGAAAAGTAGCTAGCACTGGGCCTGTCATACAGTGTACCTTCAATAAATGTAGCTTTAAAAATGTTTGTTACCATTGTCATGTTCTTTGTTGTAATCATTACAGCTGATGGCTTTGGGTGGATAAAGACAAATAAAAGAAGGGTGATAAACACCAGATTTAGAAAGAAAGAAAAATAATCAGAATATTAAAATCAAAGCTACTTTCTAAAAATGAGATGTATTGCTGGAAGGATACACAATACACATCAAAAAATAAGGGATAAAGCAGGTAAAATAAAATGTTAACAAAATCCAAATTTACACTATAAAACTTTCAAGTTTGCTATATATTTGAAAATTTTTTATAGTAAAATGTTGGGGAAAATGAAAGGCTACCATCCCCCTCTACCTGTAGTTCTAATTTCACTGCAAACCTCAAAACACTCAAAGGGAAAGGATGATTGATTTTCCTTGAATCTAGGTATTTCACGTAAAGTGAAGAACTTGTAGCTCACCTCCTGGTCTATTTTTCAAGCTGCCTTTGTGAATATGATTCACTCTGTCCCCCTAAGATTCATACTTCTTATTTCCTGCTGGTCCAGCTGGCAGCTCCAATTTACACACACCTGCCACCAATATTGCTACTGTCCCAGAGTCTCCCCTCCCACCTTGTTTCTCTCAGGTGACCAACTCTGAGAGTCCAAACAGCTTTGCACCCAATAACAGCAAGGAGGAAGAAGTTGGGGTCTAGGATTGAAAGCCCTGCTTCGGGGGCATTTGGAAAGCCAAAGTCAACAACAGCTTTGTCCTGTTGCTATGACACAGGTGACTCTGTAGAGTCGCTAGCCTGGAAACTGACAGACAGGGATCAGTATGCACTGGTTGCCATGGCGAGGAGAGAACTAAGGATGTTTTCTCCATGCCCATTGGTGGCTGGCAGATCAGGTGACCAGATCTGCCAGAGAGTGCTAAGAGCCCCTTATCAAATCATTAACCCTAAGTTCACGTTCAACTGCGTGCAATGGCGTGAGGACCCAGCTTCACAAAAGAGATTGGGGAGGGAAAAGAGAAATGCCTGACCTTTCAGCAACCGAGAAAGTAAAGTATTTGAAACAAACCCTGTAATTTTTTTAATGACTTGTTCATATTCATTTTCAAAGGAAAGTTTAATGAACTCCATTTTGAAATCTTGTTCAACTTTGGGCAATCAGCATCTGCTAGTCCAAACTTGGTCAATATGCTGTCCCCAAACTATCTGTTGCATCAGAATCGCTGGGTGTCTGCAGTTTTAACTCTATCCCTAAGGTCATTTGTAGGCAAATTGAAGTTTGAATAATACTGCTCTAGGGTAACTATCTAACTTTTAAATCACATGGCAAAACCATGATTCTAGGCAGCAGTACCCAAACTTTTCACTCTTCCAGACCCTTTCTGCCATGCCCTTTCATTCCCATAACACTCCAAGAGTCTCATTCTTTGAGAGGTGTGTGTCGGCAAACAAATTGTATGTATCAAAAAACACTACTTTTCCTCTTTTTATCAAAGACTAATATACCTGCCAACCTGATCGGATAAGAGAAGCAGTGTTAAATACGTTGATAAAAATTCACATCGAACCAATAAAAGCTTATCTTGCTTTGCAAATTCAGCTCAGGTGAATGTATTTTGCTCATTGGACTCCAAGGTAAAGAAAATAGCTCCAAACTCATCAGTACTGCCTTTTCGGACACCAAGTGATCTGGGCGACATACGTTGGGATCTATAGAAACTGTTAAAGAATTCCATTGTGCCAAAGAGCCTTTTCTGAGCCTCTGCAGACTTAACATTAAACAGAAGCAATAACAGATCCATGCTCCTTTTAAGAAATTTAAGCCTATTTATTTATTCATTTACTTATTACCACCCTCCCTCCAGTATGCATAGAATTTAAAGTAATTTATAAAGATCCATGAAAGAATCTGAATTACAAATAGATGTAATACAGCCCACTGCTCCTCTCCTAAAAGCCTATCTCCCTTTCCTCTGCAGTCTTGAGACTCCTCCTTTTCAGCTAAAATACATGGTTGCCCACATTTCTAGCTGTCCCACACCTCGCTAGGCGTAGGCAGGTAACTAAGGTCTGGTCAAATGGGATGTAAATGTCAGTTGTGTGTGCAAGTTCTAGAGAATATCCTTAAAAGGTAAGATTAGTTGTGTCCCTCTTCTCTCGTATGCTCCTTCCTAGTGGCTAGATGCAGACACGATGGCTAGAGCCAGAGCAGCTATCTTGTACCATGAGTTAGAAGCTGGGTGTTGAGAAAGGCAAAGCAACACATAAGAAGTCCGGGTTCCTGATAATCACAAAGTTGCCATTCCAAACTTGGACTAGCTACTCAGTATTTTACCTGAGAGACAAAGAAGCTTCTATTTTATTTAAGCCACTGATATTAATATTTTCCATTCCTCATAGCCAAACTTAATCCTCACTACTAATTCAAGTGAAAGAAAAAGAAGATAGAAACATACAATAGAGCAAGAAATAAACAATTCAAAAATGTGTATCATAATGACCATAGATGTTTGCCATTAATGAATTGCCAATTTAGATTCAAGCTTTCTAGTGGTTGACGTGATCATAAAACTTTGAAGGACAGAGTTCCTTGTATCACAGGTTTATTTCTTTAATTTCCCAGAAGAAACACAGCTGTTCTGATGTTAAGAACAAATGTATCCCTAGTCTTTATAAAGAGGACATCTGTCATGTCATGTAATTAACAACTGAAACAACTTCCTTATGGTAGAAACAACGTGTTTCATGATGTTCACCAGTGGAGATCAGGAGAATCAGAGTATAAAAAAATTTGAAATTGCCTGTGTGCCTGTTCATGCGGTACACTAAACCCAATGCTTTCCCTCGTGCCTCACAAAGGCTAGGTAGGTAGTGACTTATGGAAGAAGGTAGTTCAAAAAGCCAAATTGTTGTACAATCAACCCATATCCACGCTATCTACCACCAGCACCAGCACCAACGAGACAGAGGTAGAATCACTATGTCCTCCCTTCCATGTACCCCATTCAACCTTTCTTTCTTTTTACGACTTTTCTCCTTCCATATACTTAGTGTTATTAAATTTTATAGGTAATGTAAAGCCTAGTAAAAGTGTGTGTGTTTGTGTGTGTTCAGGAGGGGAGAAACTCAGTGTGTGATTTTCCACTTCCAGTCTCTGCCTATCTCTGAATATACAAAACAGGTAGATAATGAAAAAAAAATTAGATACATAAGGCACAGGAACCAAAAATGCAAATATCTAACTTTGGGGCCATGCATCCCAACTGTGAATACAATGTGGCAAGTGTCAGCAATTTATATCTCATAAGGGAAAACAAAATGGGCTCCAACAGAGAGGCAGCAAGGTGGACATCCCCAAAGCCACAGGAGAAATTTTCACAATGCCCAGTGAGAGGCAGCTGATGGATCCTCATCCATCTCCATTGATTCTACAGCAGTTCAGGCAGGATCTTGCCCTCCTAAGTAAGACTTCCTAGTTTAGCCTGTCGAAGGAATGATATATGGGTATACCATGGGGAAATGAGTGGCAGTATGTACCACCTAACACAGACAATTATATGCTTTGCATCCTACGGGGTCCCTTTATCATTTTATGGCTAGGTTTTTTGTTTGGGTTTGGTTTTGGAGTTTGGGAATTTTCTTTTTTATTTATTTTGTTGTTGTTGTTATTTCTAAATTTTGTTAAGGTATCCTTTCATATAACCTGACATTGGCTTTGAGAAAAGAAGGATACACCAATTTTTGTTTATTTGTGTGTTTTCACCCCAGCTTTACTTATTTTCACGATGCAAATACCGCACTTAATGTTGGTAGAGTAGAGGGAGGCGTGGTCTACAGGACGCCTGGTCACTCCAAATAACTCTAGGCCCACCCACACATAACACAAAAGAAGTCCCCCAGAGAGAGTGGCTGAGCACCTTTCCCCCCTTTAATCTACATTAAATGCTCAATTCACCTGGCAGCTACAGGCTAAAATCTCAGAGCTTTATCACGCTGGTCTAGTTGTTATCTCTCTGTTTAAAGCTATCTTTTCATTTACATATTGAATTCACATTCAAGTTCTTTTGCCCACAAATGGAATCTCTAATTAGGATCAGCTTCATTTGCAACTATGCAGCAAATGGAAAAATGAGAGGCTTAGAGAACATCATTAACAGCAACTGCAAATAACCTTTTAATCAATTCTGGATATTTCCCTCCAAAAAGTCTCTCTTCTCTTCCACTTATGAAATAGAAAATTTTTGCCTGCCAGATTAGCAATAATCTCAACAACGTGCATAATAATAGCAATAATGGCAATTTAAAAAGTCGACCAACATCTGGGTAGATATTTTTCATTACAAAATGCTTTCATCTGCACTATTATCTCCTTCGATCTTACACCTGCCTATGTATGAAATAAAGTAGGTGGTTTGCTTTCATTTCAAAGACACAGGGCAGAAGGGCTGAAAGTGAGTTGGGATAAACTTAGGTTCGGGTCTCAGTTCTACAGTTTATCTCCTGAGTGACCTTGGACAAGTTACTTAATGTCTCTGAACCTCAGTAAATCTACAAAAGGAAGATAAAAATAATATCTACCACAGATGGTGCCATGAAGCGCAGTAACAGACGTGGTAACACTCGTAAAAGGCTGTATTAGTTGAGGATATGGGGGTTTGGTGATCTTCCCATGTGGAACCAGGAAGAACCTGGCCTCTCAGCAAGAATCCCTTTAGGAGCAGAACCAGGATCAAAGTTTCCAAAACTTAACCCTTCTCTATTTCTGCCTATCAGCTGTGTGTGCACTCTTAAAGAAGGAAAAGGAATATGGACTCTCGTTTGGGGCTGGGGTGCAACACAAACATTTTACAGTCAATAAAACAGTCTATAAATAATGAATAGAGCCCAGAGAATTGTGCTTTCAATTTCAAGCCTGGAAATGCCTGTTGCATATTGCTTTTGCCACATGGGCTCGGCCAAATGCAGCCTGAGCACTTGGGGGACAGTGCATTGCTGAAGTCACAGCTGGCCACAAGGTGGCAGGATGTCACCAGCAAGGACACTCAAGCCCAAACTTCGCTGGGGAGCAATCTCTTTTTTCTGGCCCAGGCCACCCTGTTGCCTGCTGTCTGACGCTCAAGGCTATAATACTGAAATATCCCCATCAACATCAGATGGAAACCTAAGTTAATCCCCAAAATTCTGTAAATGTCATTCTGCCTAACTGCTCAGCTCTTAGTCAAGGCAGTAACACAGGCATTTCATCAATCTTCACATACAAAAAGAAACTTCAAGGCGACCATGAACTTACTCCAACGTAAGTGACTAACTCTTTTTGTATGAATCCCAATTTTCAAAAGTATAATGAAATTGAAAAGCTTTAGGTTTCGGGAGCAATCTTCCAGAATCCCTGGAACTCTCCTATTTTAATATTTTCTTATAAAGATAAAAATATCTCAAAAGTCAAGTATAAATTACTTCTATGTAACTCAACTGCCACAACCATTTTAAAACCTGGATTTTCCTACCAGCCTATCCATTTCTGTGTTCTCTTTTCTCTCTTCTTCTGTATACAAAGGTGAATATTTAAGGACGATAAAATAATTTAATTACCAGCCTAACTACATGTAAGGTTTTATACAGACTCATATTATTTTAGAGTCAGACAGTAGCTGGGAGATGATCTGTTTTAATCATCTCATTTTCCCGAGGAAGAAGCTAAGGTTTCCAGAGGTTAATAAATTTGCCTAAGATGACACAGCTTGTCAGTTCAGAACTGAGGCTTTTGTCATCTCTCCAGATAGTTTGGGCTAATTTTGATTTTTTATTTAACTGTGCCAGGGAAGTCATGATTTTCCTTTACCCGATAGAATAGAAAGCTGCTAGCTAGCAAGGAGAGAAAATACCAGCGCAGTACTGTGCTGTGTGATTCCCACAGTTCAGCTTGGCTCTGCACTAGAAACTGCAATTAAGACAAAAAGCGTCTGAAAGGCATCGTGATTACCACAATAGCTAAAGCCCCCAAAATAAAAACTCTAACAGGTCACAGCCACTCAGTTGGGATGTGAGACTGAGGAAGATTCAGGAAGAAGGAACAAAATGCCTCTCTGGGGAATCTGGAGATCGGAGCCCTCTCTCACAAGGTATGACTATAAAGTAATATGTCTGATTTTGAAAGAAACACAACCAGAGCTCACACATGTGAGCGAGCCCCAGGTCCCTGGGGAGCTGCAGCAGTTCACACATGAACTCGTTTAAGAATTGCCTTCAGCATGTTCTCCTAAATACTGGCCACATGCGCAAATCTTGGTCACATGAGGGTGGAGTTGTTTCTGGAAAAGCTCCAGCGTCAACTCTTAGAAAAAAGGTGGTCGTTCAAGGTAGATAATCATATTTTAGGATAAAACTGAGTTGCATGTAGTCACTGAGTTCATTTTCCTTGTGGCTTAAATATTGGACCATGTATTTCATCTAATGAAAAAGATTTACCCTTAGGAAGTCAGTCAGAAAAATAACCTTCAGGTATGAACTAATGTTTGTGTTGCTGACTTCAAAATTAAGTCTTCTTAATTCTAATTCTTAATCATTTTGCATCTATTAATAGATTACTCTCTGTCTCCCAACCCACGTCTAAGTTCCTCCAGAGGAAAAGGCCACTTATTAGATTTAATCACAGGAAATTGCTTATTATTCTACCATCCTAGACATATAAAAATCACATGGGTCAAGCTAATACATTTAACAATATCTTAGTATGGAGGTAAAAAAAAAAAAAGAGTTCAATATTGTTAACGAACATCACCATGCTGAGATGGATCAGATAGACAATACTGAACGTTGGCATTGGATTGCCTGAGTACCTGATGCTGAACAGCCTCACAAGAGGTAAACATCAGTTTTTCTCCCTTGAGAGATCTACTTTTTATGCATTTAGGGTTTTTTTCGCCATCTAATTTAAACTGCACATCTTGAGGGTATAAAACCGTCTGCCAACCACACCTACAAACAGCCTTTCACAAACAGGTCTATTCTGTAAAAAAAAAAAAAAAAAAAAAAAAAAATCAGTCTTACCCTAGGCAATGATAATAACGTGATTACCCACATATTTGAAAGCAGGTTTGCTGATTTAGTCCCTCTAGGTCCTGGGACTTGGCCAGACGAGCCAGATGATCTGATTTGTGCCTAAGTGATTTCACTAAGGAACAGAGTGTCCCCTCGGCCTTCCCACCTCCCTCCTGCAGGGCAGATGTGACCTGGCAGATCATAGCAGAAGTTACTGCCCAAACAGCCATTTCCCCTCTGACTCTTCTCTTCATTTTTGTTTTTTTTTTTTACATAAATAACAATTTATTTTTATGTTTTTATTTTTCTTTTAATATATATATTTACTATAAAGGCAATCAATGAGAACTCTAAGGTTATTCTCAAAACAAAAATTTGTAAATATATATTGTAAATGAGACTTAGCATCTTATATCATCTTCAACATTCAAATTATTTCTGTTTTATTTATTTATTTATTTTTATTTCATCATATTATCGAGGTACAAATATTGTTAGGGTTACAAATATCCTGCATTTACCATCAGAACATGATTAGCAAAGCCCCTAAGGCATCGCAGGAGGCCAGTTCTGCCCCTCCCCCGGGGGCGCTCCACACCCGGGTTGACAGTCCTTTGAACATTACATAGTGTCTCTAATCTGGCTGGGAGAAAGGACTCCTTAGTTTGAGCATAGAACCTTCTGGTTATTATTTCAGCATATAAATGTCGTTTCGTGTTTGGGTGGGTCTAGAAAAACTGTGTGCCATCTATTCGCCTCTTACCTGATACACCTCTCAACTAGGAAAATAGGTCGCTGATAAAACCTGAGCCTCGAGGGATTGACCGGTTGATCAGTGGAACTGTCAGGACCAGAACTCAGTACCGACCTGGGCTCCCCTCCCAAGGCCCTCCCTCACTCCTTTCAACAACCATCACCAGTGGGAAGTCACTCCCCACGTTCAGTTACGTTGTGACAAATTTTAAATAGTTCAGCTGCACCTCAAAATGAAAAAGGCAGGACTGCATGGATGTGGAATTAGGGTCTCTGCTGGGGTCTTTCTGGTAAGTCTCCGGCGAGTCGGGGAGGTGCTGGCATGTCCTTTGTGCTAGCCTGGGAGCAGCTGGGCTGACCCCACGCCAAGGTCCCTTTTCATTATTGCTGCCTGGAAAGGTATTTCTTGTCTTTTTTTTTGTTTGTTTGTAACAATCTTTTGTGATCACAAAAGCAATATCTTTTCAAGATTAAAAAATTAGAAAGTGTTGATAAGAAAAAAAAGAAGATTAAAGCATCATATTCTTATTGCCCGAGATTTCCAGTTAACACCTATGCGCGTAATTCCTTCCACACTTTCACTCTGCACATATATATGTATTTTATTTATATATAATCAGTCATCTTTCCATGTCAGTAAATTTTCTTCCAATCTAATAACCTCTCAAATTTCTGCCATTGTCCCCCAAATATCTGTTATTGTGAGTTTAGCTGAACCAGCTGCCAATCCAGAACCACACATTGTATCTGGCTGTAATGTTTCTTAAATCTCTCTGATCATGAACACTCGTCTCCTATTGCACATCACTGAGCCCTTGAAGAGAGCAGGCCAGTTGTCTAGTTGAAGTCTCATCCTCTGGATTTATTTGCCTTGTTGCTTCCTGAGGTTCTCAGTTATTAAGTTTGTTCTCCCATCCCCATATGCCCTAAAAACTGGGAATTGGAGTCAAGGGATTCGATTCAGACATTTCTTGGCTAGAATCCATCAGAGAAGCTGTAGTGTGCTCCATATTGTCCCACACCAGGGGACACTTCACACTTAGCTGCTTGCCATCGGAGATGCTATCTATCATTGCCCATTTCTATTCAACCAGGATTTTGGGCCGTTACTTTGGCATATTATTTTCCAGACTCTAAACCTTTGTAGCCAATACCCGGGCCCAAAAACCATACCACAAATAAATAGCGCAGAACAGACTGAACAAGTTTGAGATCAAACCCAGGGAAGAGTGAGTGGGGAAGGGTGAAGCCGAGACTTTCGCTTAGTGCTCACAGCTGGAAGAAGGAGTCAATGCTACAGCATTCGTGTCGTGCCCTCTACTTTACAAAGTAATCAGTAGACGTTAATGGAGCTTGGCATAAACTCAAAAACCCCAAGGACTAGGGTGAAACTAAGCCACTGGTAGAGTCAGCAGTGGATGTTGTAATTTTTTTCCCCTGAAAAGCTCTTCACATGAGATCATCCAGGATTCTGATTTCTCTTTTAACACTCATTAGTCAAGGTGATAATAATGCCAGGCTCACCCATGCAAGCTCTTCGGAAATAAGAACTGACTTTAATCCTCCTCGGCGGAGTCTGATCTAAGTACCCGCTTGAGCTACAATCCCACAGGATTGAGTATTGTCGCAGCAACTAAGCAACAGCAGGGTGCCCTCCTACCTACTTTTTATTTCTCTCTCCATCCTGGGGGACAATAGCTTTGAGACAAGGACTTCATGCAGTTGAGGGTGCTTGTAGAGTGAACTCAGCCATAGCTGCTGAGTTCACTGTCAGATAGGGGACCCCAGATGGGTCCTTGCAGTTACATGTCCCATCAAGCGCCCACTGCCACTGTGACCTGGTGGTCTTGTTAGCCGCGCACAGTGCATCTTGTGTTGTTTGCTTTTTCAAGATGAGATGGGCACAGAATTTCAGACAGCAGGGAAAACCTGAATTTGTCAATGCTGTAAGTCAGGGGTCCTCAAACTACAGCCCGTGGGCCACATGCAGCCCGCCAAGGACATTTATCCGGCCCGCCGGGTGTTTTTGCCGCGCTCCTGTCCTGCTTAGCTGCCTACTCATCCCGGGCCCACAGTGCGCATGTGCGGAATGTGCCCCGCACTCTCCAACGGCCCTCCAGCGGTCTGAGGGACAGTGAACTGGCCCCCTGTTTAAAAAGTTTGAGGACCCCTGCTGTAAGTACAACTGGAAAACCTCCCAAATATGTTTGCCTCTGTGCCTCTGAGCAAAATGTTCACACAGTCTGAGACTGCTGGGATGGCCCAATTTTCAGAATAATAACAAAGATGCGCAATTAACCCGGATAAGGCAAATTGGCCCAGGACATGCGAGGGAAAGAAAATAAACACACACAGCCCTTGGCCAAATGGAAACTCAATCACTTCTGTCTAAACGATCCAGTCAGGTGAATGTTCTCCTAATAGACATCAAATTGAAAATTAAAAGGAGAAAGAAGACCACAGTGTTTAGAAAAATGGTTCCTCCGGGCTGTTCTACCTGCTGCTTCAACTCTGGGAAGGTTCTTCCAGACTCTGCTTTTCGTACAAGAACTTTATACGAGCAGCCGGCTGGAAGTGAGCCTGTCGACCTGCCATGGCCCTCGTTAGCTGCCTCTGACCGGTCAGAAAGCTGAAAATAGAACCTGGAGCCATTTTCTCTGCAGCTCAACTCCTATAATTCTGTGTCATTCTAAATATTAGCAGCAGCCCAGTTACACCATCATTTTAAAGTACTCATGTCTTTTTGCCTTTTTAACATCCCCCGACCATCACACTATGTTTCTTCAGGAAAAGGCTCTTAATGTAAAGAGTGAAGTGATTTTCTTTTTATTTCCTTTCTCCCTATATAACTAGGGATATTACTTTTTAAAAAATTTCTTGATGGCTCTTATGCTTAGTTAAAATCACCTGTAAAAATCAGTAGGGAAGAATAGAGTATTTCCTTAGTTACCCATTGGCCATAGTAACTAAAGTCCACAGAAATCCATTTCCCATTTCCTATTAAGTTTTTTAAAGCATTTAAAATAGTCACTTGGATGCTGTACAGTTTTTTTGCATCTCAACTGAACTTTTTCAGTCTAAGGTTTATAGCCTGCCCAATTTTTCTTAATTGCTCTATTCACTTAAAATAAATATTTTTAAATTTAATAAGTGAACTCCCAGTTCTGTTCAATAAACCAGTGACCTTTGAATTTCCTAACATGGGTCTCCTCTGAAGCTAGAACCAACCCTTAGGTTGATGGACACACACAAATTAAACTGTCTGCCCTGGAATATATTTTTGTTCCTGCCTTAGAAAGATTCTCTGCATTCGATGACAGACTTACTACAAACCATAGCTAATATTCTCCTTGGCTTGCCTTGTCCAGTTTTAAAGCTGATACAAATGCCCTCTTTGGTATCTTAGAATACCGTTTTCCTGTCCCCACCCACACCCCTCACCCCATCCTCCCTGTCTGGATCCTTAGCTTATGGAGTCTAACCCCAACTGGGCTGAGCTTGCCTATAGGCTCTCAAAGGTCAGACTTCTCAGGAATCTTATTTAAAACACAGATTTCCCAGCCTCTACTCCCACAGACTCTAATCCAGTGAGTCTTAGTAGAGGCCATGAACCTGCATTTTCAACAAGCTCCTGTCCCACCCCAAGCAAATGGTCCTTGGAATGCACTTTGACAAACACTGCTCCAAGAACTTTAATCTCCACAGCTTTTGACCCATGCTGTGTTCATTCATTTATTCACCAAATAGTGGCTAGGCACGGGCTATGGGTGGTATATCACTCGAGGGGGCAGATAAATTTCACGTGGGCCCCAACCCTCAAGAAGCTTACAGTCTAGCAGGAGAATTGAGACATGAACATAAATAGCCAATCAAAGGGAGTAAGAGACGTCATGAAAGAGAGACAGATAAAACATTATAGGAGTTCAGGGGAGGAGGAGGTAACATTGAGCCAGAAGGGAGGAAGCATGGTTTCATGGAGAGATGACGTGTGCATTAAACCTGAAAGTGCAAAGAATTTGTGCATACGCATGTGGAAAAGACGAGGGATTGTGAAGTACAGCATGCATGTGCGCAAGGCACAGAGTGGGGAAGGATGAGGCTTTGTGTGGTAACGAGCGAGTCCCTTGCTGTGCTTGGAGTGCAGGGCGCAGGCAGGGGTGAGGCAGCAAGGGAGCTGGATCCTTGCAGGGCTTTGAATCCCTGCAGGGCTTTGAATGCCAAGCCAGAGAGTGTGGTCACAAGTGAGAGCTTGGGGTACACCCGGAAAAGAGGTCTGCTGTGAGCAGAGTTGCAGGTGGCAACATGGCGGCCGTGGGCATCCACCCAGGGAGGTGGGAAGAGAATCCACTGAGCCTCAGCCCTGCGGTCCAGCCAGGAGCCTCATCTATTATTCCTCAGAATAAGACGTCCAGTGTAAGCTCACACCTGGCCTTGTAGTAACCCATTAACATTAGAAAAGGCCTAGTGCTTTTACCTGTGGGTTTTACCATCGCAGAGCCAGTAAGTGCTGCTTGAGATGGAAGGATGGGAACAAAATGCAGGGTGAGAGAGCTCCATGCTCTCACACTTTTCTCCTCTCCAGAACACACATGCTCCAACACACACACACACACACACAGGTTCAAAACCTATCGGAGTCTGAGCTGTACTCAGCTGAAAATAAGGACACAGTGGTATCAAGATTCGACTTTCCTGGTGAAATTCCCATACCCAGTTTAACGAGTAAGTTTTGCATACTGCCTGCCCGCTATATCCCAAGTTCTGAATCCACGGATTCAACCAACTGTGGATCAAAAATATTCCGAAATATAAAAATTATAAAAGTACAACAATTAAAAATAATACAACAAAAACACAATGTAACAACTATTTCCATAGCATTAACATTGTACTAGATATCTTAACTAATCTAGAGACGATTTAAAGCCTACAGGAGGATGTGCATAGGTTATATGCAAACACTCTGCCATTTCATATCAGGGACCAGAGCATCTTCACATTTCTGTATCCTGGGGTGGGGGTGGGGGTCCTGAAACCAATTCCCCAGGGACACTGAGGGGCAACGGAATGTGTATGGCACTGCATACAATTCTTTGTAGTCTGGGTGTGGTGGCTCATGCTTATAATCCTAGCACTCTGGGAGGACGAGGCGGGTGGATTGCTCAAGGTCAGGAGTTCGAAACCAGCCTGAGCAAGAGTGAGACCCTGTCTCTACTAAAAATAGAAAGAAATTAATTGGCCACCTAAAAATATATATAAAAAATTAGCTGGGCATGGTGGCGCGTGTCTGTAGTCCCAGCTACTTGGGAGGCTGAGGCAGGAGGATTGCTTGAGCCCAGGAGCTTGAGGTTGCTGTGAGCTGGGCTGACACCACGGCACTCTAACTGGGGCAACAGAGTGAGACTCTGTCTCAAAAAAAAAAAATTCTTTGTAGACTTGCAAGGGCTTTGCAACTTTCCCGCTATCTGCCCAGGAAAGAGCCAGACCATAAATACGAAACGTATCAATCTTTCTGCAGTCATACTAGCTCCACCTCCAGCATCCAGCCATCACCTCCCTCAGGTAGAGGTCCCCCCACTCTAGGCTGACTGTCCATCTGCATATCAAACAGTCCTGTGAAAATCCATAATTAGGGGGCTAATGCCTTTTGCACGCACTTCAGAATCACTGACAGCTTAGATTACATGAGCAAATGGCACCAATAAATTCAGCTGCCACCCTACTTTCACCTGAATCTAATCAGAAATACAAAACAACATGTGCCAGGGGTAAATGAATTACAATCAGAAGCAAAAACCCACGAGAGGCAGGTGGACATTGCGATTATTTGCCCAGGTGACGGGTCATTTCTCCAAGAAGTCTAATTAGAGGTGAATGACACGGACTTTTTCAGGGAAGTAGGAGGGCAGGAGAGTTTTTTCTGCTTGCTTTGTGACAGCAGCACAACCTTTAGCTAGTGCAATATGTCCCTTGTGACCTTTTTGCACATCTAATATTATAAACAGTCATCGTATTAGGAGTTAGAAATACAGCGCCCGCTGCTCTCTGCCGGTTTTCCTCCAGACAGCGAGGACATGCCAACAAATTAAACAGATGCATTAGCCGCCCAGTCCTGCAGCCAGACTGGTCCATTCCTTGTGTGACCTGGTAACTGTGGATCGTGCTTTAGGAGAGGACAGGAAGAGCAATCTGGATGCTGTGTCCACGTTTGTATGAAACGTGAATTGAGTCTCGGACATTCCCTTTCCTTTATTCGAGCATCCTCACGACAGGCTCGGTCTGCTGGAGTTTCAACTGCATTGTGATGCTTTCACACAACCTTATGAAGAACTGAAGGAAAAGGCAAACTGTTTGAAAATCTGATCCAACGAAGATACACCATGGGTGTTTTCTGCCCTGCCTCAGTGGAACGGAATAGTGTTGTCATTCATCTGTCAGTCCCATTCACAAACTGTCCCCTGCAGGGGTGCTGCCATCCTGGGGTGACTCCAATGCAGGTACAAATGATGTCAGATCCAAAGGGAATTGTTGACTCTCCACGAGTCAACTCTCTGGAGAGCTGGAGATAGTTGCTGGTCAAGGAAATAGCTGCTAGTTAAGGCTGAGATAACCAGGCACAACAATCAGGGATCTTAAGATCAGTTTGCAAGCTGGTTCCTGCTGGAGGAACAACTGGCACCTATAAAAACTGTCCCTTTTCTCCTGGGGCAAGTTGAGATGTCTTCCAAGTCTCCTCCACACACCCACACAGGCACAGCATAAATGCTCATAAATATAAATATAAATGCTCATGCAATATACACAACCATACGCATATGGGAATATGTACACACACAGACCCACACATAGACAACCTGCCACTGGCTGAAAAGAGAGCTAGAAATAGGGCTACCCTAGAGCACTGCTCTGGAGGGATGCTTTCAGCTGGGACAAATCAATCCTGGGTACCTCAGATTTCAGAATCCATCCAGGGCAAAGGGTCTAGAGCCATGCTGTCAGGATGGTAGCCACTAGCCACAGGTGGCCACTGAGCACCTGAAATATGGCTAGCCTGAGTTGAGATCTGAGGTGTGTTTCAAGTGTAAGATACACCTGGGACTTCCAAGACCTAGTACAAAATAATGTAAAATATCTTGTTAATAACATGTATATGATCAGACATTGAATGAGAATATGTTGCATTGTATTCATTTCCTATTGCTAGTGTAAACAAATCGCTACGAGTTGAGTTTTGTAGCTTAAAACAACACAAATGTATGGTCTTACAGTCCTAGAGGCCAGAAGTCTGAAATGGATCTCACTGAATTAAAACCAAGGTGCTGGCAGGGCTGCATTCCTTTCTGGAGGCTCTAGGGGAGAATCTGTATCCTTGCCTTTTCCGGCTTCCAGAGGCCACCTGCATTCCTTGGCTCGTGGCCCCTTCCTCCTCCACCATCAAAGCCAGCAACACCCATCTGATTGACCATTCTTCTGTACCAAGTCTCCCTCTAACCACAGCCAGGAAAAGTTCTCTACTTTTCAGGACTCATGTGATTAGATTGGGCCCAGATAATGCAGGATAATTCAGAATTACTTCTCTGTCTCAAGGTCTTTAGCTTGACCACGTCTGCAAAGTCCTTTTTGCCAAGTGAAGTAATATATTCACAGGTGGCAGAGATTAGGTGGATACATTTAGGGGCCATAATTCTGCCTACCACGCAGATATATGAGTTAAATACGATATGTTACTAAGATTAATTTATTTTTCTTTTTTAAAGTGTCTACTAAAAATTTTAAAAATTGCATGTCTAACATCGCATTTCTATTGGGCAGCGCTAGCCTTGAGCCTTTCTAATCCCCAACATTCACGACACGGACCATTTGAGGGTGCCCAGACCCTCTCTGGGGCACAGGAGTACAGCCCCAAGGAGACCTTCTCTCCTGGGACACAGTCACGTGGCATCTGCTCTGTGTGTGTGTGAGTGTCCTGTGCCTGTCTGCGTGGAATCATCTCCAGTGCTCCTGCTCACTCTGCAAATGTCCAGTTTGGATAATCCATTACACAGCTGCCCTACTCGTGTGTTATTTTTGAAGATGGACCTGCTCACTCACCATCAGTTAAGGGGCACTTCGAATAGCTTTTCTAGTGGTGGCGAGGGGCTTGCATCGATCTGCACCCCGCCCGTGGCCTTTCCCGCTCCTCCTTAGGGGTAATGGTCCCTTCGAGAGCTCGGTGGGCTGGCACACCTATGCCTGCAGGCCACAGCCAACCCCGTGGGCTGTCAGCTCATTGGCGTCTCAGTTTTTAAATTATACTTTGTTGTTGTCATTTTATAATTACAAAAACAGCACACTAATTGTAAAAATAAAATACTATAATAATCTGTAATGTAGAATATTTAAAAGTCCCCCATAATTTTCCATGCATAGCCTGATAGATAACCACTATTCATAGTTTGCTGAATATTCTTCCTTCAAGTATTTTCTTCTCTGTGCAACAGGTTTGGTTGAAAGTCTCAGTTCAGGGACAAACAAGCAGTCTCTGATGGGCTTTCCAATCCCATTCTGCATCTGGAAGACTTCACTCAGCCCAGTGTGCACGCAATCATCCAGTAATACTTAGTCCCCTCCAGTTTAAACTTAAGCTTGCTGTCTCTAGTCAATACTCAACGAGTTCAGGAAGTATAATTATTGGTGGTCTGTTCAAAACCTGAGTCCAGAGTTTACGCCTTGTCCAGGAGAAGCTGCTCAAAGATGCTTGAGACAGAGAAGAGAGTTTGAGACCTGCTCCCTCATGCCTTCTCATTTCTGTCCCAGCACTATTTCTATGGAGTGTGTGCGTGTGTGTGCACGCACACACATGTATGTGTCTGTATATGTGTATGTGTGTGCACATGTGTGCACTTGTGCTCAGGTGTTTGCATATGCATGCATGTGTGCATTTGTGCTTTTTGAGGGTACAATCCCCTTTCTGCTGGCCAGTGATATCCCTCTGTGAAGACATAGCCATTGAAAGTTGCTGTTGTCTGTTGGGCTGTCCCACCATGAAAACATCTGCCCAGCATGTTCTTCGGTAGGCAACACAGGCTACCGAGCAGTGGTCCTTCCTGGAGCTCAGAGAATGGCAACATCACTTCTCTCCCCTCTGCAGCCCCTGGTGACAGGTACCGTATCCCTTCAGGAGTGTTTGCCTTCCCACTTGACTGGCGTGCCTCCCCCCCACCAACCTTCTCGTCCTCTACACTGGCATCTCCCCCCTGCTCTGCTGTGTTCCCCTGTGTGCTGGGTGGGTGAGCCGAGACCACACCCAGCACCTCCAACCCCACAGTTCTTTAAGGGGCTTCACTTCCTGAGCCACCAGCAACTCTAGGAACAAGTCTGGGCCCTTTTCCTATGTTCTAGGATATGATGGTTAATTATAATGTCAACTCGACAGGGCCATGAGGTACCCAGATATTCAGTCAAACATTATTCTGTGTGTTTCTTGTGCATGTGTTTGGATGAGATACACATTCAAATTGGTAGACCGAGTAAAGCAGACTGTCCTCCATGATGTGAATAGCCTCATTCACTCAGTCGAAGGCTTGAATAGAAGACAAAGCCAGACCTCCCCTACCCAGAGTAAGAGACAATCTTTTCTGCCTGATGGCTTCGAACTGGAATATCTGCTTTTCTCCTGCCTTTAGACTCAACTCAAAACATTGGCTTTCCTGGGTCTTGAGTCTGGCAGCCTTCAGACTGGACTAAGCCACGAGTTCCCCTCAGTCTCCAGCTTGTTGACTCACCTTGCTGATCTTGGGACTTGCCAGCCTCAATAATCATGTGATTCCTTCTAGTAAGTTCCTTACAATAAGTCTCTTGAATGTATATGCACAAATTATTAGTTCCACTTCTTTAGAGAACCCTGACTAATATTCAGGGTTGCCCTCAGATCTCAGGAGCAATTCTGGCAACTTCTGAAAAGTAACATGTCAAGCACCTTCCCACGGTGGCAGGCTAGAGGAGGAATATTACTACCCCAGGAATCCTGCAGGCTGCCTCCCTCTCCAGCTGTCTTTGTAAATGGAGGAGGTAGTCACACACGTTCTTCTGGAACCCACCTCGGCAAGCCTGTGTAGCTACTCCATGGCAAGCTCCCTTTGTTGTCAGCTGGGGTTGACTCCCCAGCAATCAGGCAAACCTAGAAGAAACAGGAAAGGTTCTCCACAGGCATTCACACCCTCCTATGTATATCCTACCATATTTTGCCTCTACAGGCTTCTCTCTGGGAGCAAATTCTCCTAGGCCTCAGCATTTACTTATAAACAATAAATTCAATTGTTAAATAAAACATGCATATGATTCTCAAAATTTGTGTAATTGCAACTTATAGGCAAAAGCCAAAAACAAAAAACAGAAAAAAGGAAACTGGGCAAATCTTGCACAGATTAGTCCCATGATAAACAAGCAAGCTATAAGTTGTCCAAGAAGGAAATGATGCCCCAGGCCACTCAGAGGTTGCTTTTTGCAGCACTCACTTGTTGGCAAGACCAAAACATAAAATAAAATTCGCCAGAGATATTAGAATATGAGGTCATGAAAATTGCCGAGAGAGAGAGACAGAGAGAGAGAGAGAGAGAGAGAGACTAGGAGAGAGGAGTGCAAAGATAAATCCTCCAAAGAACCAACCTGGGAAGTCAAAAATCCAACAAATATAAGTTCTGAAAAGAGAACAGAAAAAGTAGAGGGAAGGAAATTATGAATAATCATTACAACAATGGTAATACATTTCAGAATGAAAATCCTCAGCATAAGGAATGAAAAAAAGAACCATGAAAATGGAATTTTAAAACTGAACCTTAAAAGAAGATTCTAAAAGCTTCCAGAGAAAAATAATGACTCTTGTGCAAAGAACTTGCCATCAAAATAGCATCAGCTAATGATTAATCGAGAAAAATGGAAGAAATGATATTTCTAAATATGTTCTCAAAAACCTACCACATACCCTTTTAAGGAAGCTAATAGAGGATGTAGCCTAACAAAATAGTAGCTGACACATATAGCACTTTCTGCCTCTATTCAAAGGACTTTACATATGTTAATCACCACATTCCCAGGACATGGGTACCATTATTCTCTCCATTTTACCACTGAGGAAAATGGGCACAGAGAAGTTAGGTTTGCTTAAAAATCTCAGAGCTGTTTATAGTAAGTGGCAGGCCAGGCACTGTGACTCGCGCCTGTAATCCTAGCACTCTGGGAGGCCGAGGTGGGCAGATCCCTCAGGGTCAGGAGTTTGAAACCAGCCTGAGCAAGAGCGAGACCCTGTCTCTACTAAAAAGAATATATATAATATAAGAAATTAATTGGTCACCTAAAAATATATAGAAAAAATTATCCGGGCATGATGGTGCATGCCTGTAGTCCCAGCTACTTGGGAGGCTGAGGCAGCAGGATTGCTTGAGCCCAGGAGTTTGAGGTTGCTGTGAGCCAGGCTGACACCATGGCACTCTAGCCCAGGCAACAGAGTGAGACTGTCTCAAATATATATATATATATATATATATATATATATACATATATATATATATATATAGTAAGTGGTAGAGAAAGATGGGACTAAGCTAAGAATAAAGACAGGGAACCCAGGGAAAAGAGATTCTACCAGGAAAATGGTGCTAAAAAGTCTCAGGATGGCGCCAAGTGTAGCCCAAGTTGGCCACTGAACAGCACACATTGAGCACACATAGTCCATTCTGGGGCTGGAGGATGGAAGGTTCTGGGCTGGAAGTCTGCAAGGGTGAGGAATTGGTTGATAAATTTTCTGATAGATTTGACTATTTGGAGAATGAAATTGATCAATGTGTGACAGATCTGGTTGGGATGGAGTCACAGTGCACTATTTGGCTCTGCAGCTAAGACGCAATGATGTAAACACTGATTATTCATTTTGTAAAAAACGTTTTGATACAAAGAAAATAGGAAGAAGGAAGGAAGTGTGTGTGATGAGAGGCAGAAAGGGGACAGTGTAAGAAAGCCAAGCCCTTGCGAGGATTTAGAGAAAAACAGGGAGACAATGAAAAATGTCTAAAATCGATAAATCAAGAAATGACATTTATAAACATATCTTTACTTAAATGTTAGCAAATAGTAGAATCAAAAGCTAAAGATTTTTTAAAAGTATTTGTCTTTGGGAAGTGGAACATGGTTGGAGAGAGATGGAAAATTTTAGTACTGCATAGTTTTTTAAAATATATATTAAGAACCAAATTTTATTATTTTTTTCAATTATATACAAAGAGAAAGATGACTAACAAGAAGCATGGAAGAAGACTACCAACCCCAAGTATAGGGGTATGACTTATTCTGAATTTCCCGAATTCAGATATGTTAATGACTTTTAAAAGATGTTTGCATACATGGTATAATATGGAATGTGGAATATTAAGTAGGATAAAGCATTAAAAAGTGTAAAACATACGCAATCATTAAAAACATTGTATTTAGTATAAATATATCATGCAAATCGATTACCCAACCATATGCCTGTGGCCCATGGAGTTAGCATTTGGTGTTATAAGATGCATGCTTAAATTTTTTCCTTTAAACCTTTTTTCATTTTTCTAGATTTTCTTCAATTAAAATGTGCTGTTTTTCTAATGAGAAAAAGAGTTTAAGAGTAACTTTTTCAAAGGCCTTTGGTAATATATAACTAGATTCGGAAATTACTTTGATAAAAAACACAAATTTAGTTTAAAAGGAAAGGATCGAAAAGAGGGCAATTAGTTTTTAAAAAGAACAGAAAAGAAAAATGTCCCTGTGTCATACAAGCATATTTGGTTTCTCTCAGTGG
Organism: Microcebus murinus; assembly: GCF_040939455.1. Lineage (NCBI taxonomy): Eukaryota > Metazoa > Chordata > Mammalia > Primates > Cheirogaleidae > Microcebus > Microcebus murinus. The sequence continues at coordinate 15,554,733 of NC_134115.1, forward strand.
CTCAAACCCAACAGGACACGTTCCAGAAGAATTTATTTCACATGTCCTGTTATACTGGGACCCATCAAATGCCACCCCAAATCGACAGGCCACGGGCTGAGGGAAATGCTCTGGTTCCTAGGGACTGCTCGGCGTGATGGCATCTGCAGTGACAGGAAACAGAAAGGAACACCAGGCTGCCCTGCCCAATGTGTAATTGCAAGAAGAAAGGGAAGGAGAAGAGCGTGAGGCGATGGCAACACTCCCCCCTCTGCAACTGTTCCCCTCGCACACACAAGGAACCTACGAAAAGCAACCAAGAGGCCCACAAATGCATCGTCCTGCTTTTCTGGGCCCGTGGCATGGCTGTTGCTCGGAGCCCTGCGGGGAGTTTCACGTCAGAACGTCCTCTTGATGGAGCCGTCTTCCCTCGCCCGTAATTTACTAAAATGCCAAAAATCTTAAAGCAGGCTGGCAATGGCTCCCTGTAACATTTAACGCGCGTGCGACCTCGCTTGTGTCTCCAACTCCCTTTAAGTACTTTTAAAACACATTATCATCTCATCTCATTTTACAGCAGGGTCTTGAAGAAATGCCATTTCTTGAAATGAAATGTTACATGAATCGCCGCTGCAAAGTGCAGTGACGACGCCAGCTGAGTGCCGCCACCCCACAGCACGCACAAAGGCAGGAAATCTCCTGCTCTCGACACCGAGGAAGGCCTGCCTGTCTGTTACAGAGTTCCCAGCGCCAAGGGGCGCCCTCAAAGGGACACGGAAATTCCTGCCCAAAAGTAGAATGCAGATTTCTGGGTCATCCTGGTACGTTCCCCAAGTCACCACACAACCACCGGGCCCAAGTTTGGGGAAGACTTTGAAAATGCCCCTGGGATCCGGGGTGTCTTTCAAAGCCATGATGCTGCCTGGAATGGAGGAGTGTGGCTTAGAACCGCCCCTAGAAAGCCTGGCTCAATACTCAAGAGCACTGAACCTGGCGTACCTGGGTTAAGAGTCAAAAAAAGACTGCGGAACTGAGATTGAAGCAGGACCTCTAGATCTTCGGGCAAAATCTTTCATAAGGGGTCTCCAGTGATAACCTAAGGGTCCTGGGACAAGGGACACGCTCTGGGGAACCCCCAAAGGCCCTGGGAGCCCCAGAATAGAGCAGCACCAGCCCCCACGGCATAAAACCACAGCAGACGTTCTATGGTATGAGCTATAAAAAGAGGCCCCAGGATAACCTGGTTCTTCCCGAGGTTGTACCCAGCTCCTGAACTTGTCTTCCAAAGCCACCAGATTCTGACCGACAGCGATCAAAACCTTCCCCCACGTCCTGTCTGTGCCCTGAATCAAACTCTAATGTTTTGCCAAGGGCTTCACTCGCCCCCAGCCCAGCCTGTGCTCTACCTCCATCCCTGCCGCCTCTTGCACCCCCAGGGGTGTCCAATGCCCCAGCCGGGTGGCCTGACTCTCCACCCACTCCACCCCACCAAGTCTGGGACCACTTTCCCAGGCTGTAGTCTGCCAGACTACACGGCAGCTTCCAACTGGCCCCCGAGACTAAATGAGTGCTCACCTGTCCACAGGGGCCCTGTGTTCAACCGCATTGGGTGCTAAATGGTGTCACGTGTTTTTATTGCCTCAGACACCCACTCCCCTGACTTGGTGGAAGTCCAGTGTCTGTCCCTTTCCCAATTTCACTTCCCTTCCTTCTAATCCTCCAGGGCTGACAGAATCCGGAGGGTCCACCATTGTTCTGCCAGGGGCGGCCCCACAACCAGCTTCCTGGGCAGCCCTGCGACACTCCCCCAGCTCCCAGGCCCGGCCGCTCCAGAACACTTCCGGTCGCCCCAGGTCCTGTCACTCAGGAGCCAGCCTCAGCATTCTGCAGGACCTCTCCACGCACTCAAGCCTGAACTGCTGCACTTTTCAGGCCCTAAATTCCAACTCCACCCTGGGGCCCACTTGCCTTTCCAACCCTGGAAATACGAAGTCTTCATTCACTTGCTTTTCGTTAATAAGGGGCCTTAATTGCCAATGAGAAAGCATTTGATGATCCCTAAAGGCCCGACCCCACACCCTAGGACAGGTAAAAATTGTTTTTACATTTCTTAAGGGTGAAAGGAGATCAGAGCATAAAATCAATTTAAATACACTATAAGCACAATTTTTAAATATCGCTTCTATAAAATGGAATTCTTTTATTCCATTGCATGTGCATGTGTTTATTCATCAAACATTTAGAGCCTGCTCTTTGCCCAGCAAAACGCGAGGTGAGAGGGATACAGAGAAGAGAAACATAGACCTTCCCCTCTAGGGACATCTCTGGAAGTATCTGGAAAGCCGCTGGCCAAGAGAACACGCCCACCTACTGTGATGAAAACCTGTTTATTAAAATTTAAAACCACTTATTACTTGTCTGTAGGCACATAATGTATATTTCTGTGTCTTAAATTACCTGTTGGTTGCTCTGCTGTTTAAAGAGAGGATTGTGGATAAGATTTCCTTAGGGTAGAGCTCACGAGTACCCAGCGCCAGTAATCACATGAGTTTTCGCAGACTTGCGCCTGTGGAACTTAACACTCCCTCATCTACAGCACTTGATCCCTCTTACAGAATTACAGGAGGCAAGCCTGCAAGTCCCATGATTATATTTTACAGAGAAAGAAAAGAAAGCCCGGGGAAGTTAATTAATTTCCAAGGAAGTGGCTAATCCACAGGGAAAAGGCTCAGGTCTGTAACCAGTGAAGCACATAACATACATAGCAGCCGCTCGCCCCCAATTCACAAAACTTTTATGTTCCTTCCCGGAAGCTGAGAGAAAGCCGAAGTGCTGGGCTGCTGAGGGCAGGGGGCGTGGAAGGTGGTGGGCGTTGTGGTCATCAGAATGAGATTTACCCAAGGAGCTCAGGAAGCTTAAGCTTCGCACCCTGCACCCGCACAAGCTCCTTAAAAAGGTGACCCTTTGCAGACATTCCAATTAGGAGGCTGACTTCTCACCTTGTGATTCCTTAGGATCTATTTTTTCATTCTCAATAAATATTTGTTGTTAGCAAATAAATATTTGCTGGACTTTTAAAAATTATTTTTTCTGGCCGAGCACGGTGGCTCATGCCTGTAATCCTAGCACTCTGGGAGGCCGAGGCGGGAGGATTGCTTGAGGTCAGGAGTTTGAAACCAGCCTGAGCAAGAGCGAGACCCCCATCTCTACTATAAAAATAGAAAGAAATTAATTGGCCAACTAATATGTATAGAAAAAATTAGCCGGGCATGGTGGCGCATGCCTGTGGTCCCAGCTACTCGGGAGGCTGAGGCAGGAGGATCGCTTGAACCCAGGAATTTGAGGTTGCTGTGAGCTAGGCTGACGCCAGGGCACTCACTCTAGCCTGGGCAACAAAGCGAGACTCTGTCTCAAACAAAAAAAAATTATTTTTTCTTAAATAGGGCACCCAAATTGTATAAGCTCCAAGCAACCTGGTTTCTCCACTGGCTCTCAGCCTACCGTTCTCTGTCTGTTCAGCAGGGTTAGGGTGGTCACAGGGCGCCGAGACACAGAGAAGGGAACCATCTACCCTCACGCAGCCGGGGGGGGGGGGAACCCATATGTAAACAGCACTTCAAGTTAATAAAAAATACCTATTAATTGACTTCCAACGTGTCAAAGAATAAAACGAAAACATGCAGAGCTTAGGGGAAAAATTTCCAGGCAAGGGAGCACCTGTCAGTGAGTAACTTAACTGAGGAACTGAGAGAGGGGAAAAGTCAGGGGGTTTTAAGTGTGACAAAGGGGCTTTCATGGTGGTCATGCTAATTAAGGATTGAAAACTCTGCAGAGGATCGAAGTGCCTTTTCCTCAGAACCCCAAATAAGGGCTCTAGTCTAAACCTGCCCCTCCCTCCTGTCCTCAGCCTCCTGGCCCCCTGGTGTCTCTCCCTGTGGCTCTGCGTAGCATGGTGTGTCTCACCCCTGCCTCGAGGACCTGTGCGTACAGCAAACTTGGTTTTCCTGAGCCTCTCTCTTGCCTCCTCTTGTGCCCACACCTGGCCCCCATCACTTCATTATTAACATCCGGCACTAGTGTAGTACATTTGTCACAATTATGAAACAATTACATGAGTATTAGCTTCAGTCCAATTTCACGTTAGGGGCACTGTCTGTGTTGTACAGTTCTGGGGGTTTTGACTAATGCATAATGTCATGTGTCCATTACAGTGTCATACAGAATAATTTCACTGCCCTAGAAGTCCCCTCTGCTCCTTCTATTCATCCCTTGTCTCCTCCCCCTGAAATCCTGACAGCTGCTGGTCTTTTTACTGTCTCTATTGTTTTGTCCTTTCCAATACCAGCCTATTTTCATACTCTTCCCATCGAGAAATTGAGCCTATGTCTGCCCCCTCTTGACTCTTTTTTCTCACTTGAATCTGGGTGTCCTATGAATAGGACAGAAATGACATTATGTGACTTCTGAGGCTACATTATAAAAGGCCATACAGCTGCCACCTGGTCCTCCTTGGGTGCTCACTCTCGGAATCCACCGTGCTCTGAGGAAGCCTAAACTGCCAGAAGAGAGACCCTTGTGGAAAGGAACTGAACTCTCAGGGGACACCAGTACTAACTTGCCGGTCATGTAAGTGAGCCACCTTACAAGGGAATCCTGTGGCCCCAGTTGACCCAGCCCAGCTGATGCTGTGTGGTACAGAAATGAGCTGTACCAGCTGAGCTCAAATTACAGATACATGAGCAAAATAAATAACTGGTGTTTAAAACCACCAAGTTTTCGGGTGGTTTGTTATGATACCTAGGTGGAACATCCAGCTATCTTCTGAGGACAGAATAAATGTTTCATGCATCTTTATATTTTAAGCTGCCATCGGAGGTCTTTAAGTGTGAAAGGCTCTTGATATTTGTTGTTGATGGTGATAAAATAAAAATGTAAGGCAAACATGGTAAATCCCAAAATCCAAGAGCCAAATTATCATGGCATTGGGAATCTGGAAGGAGCCTTAGCAATCATCTAGGCCAGTTTCCCCCAGATGATGGAAATGCTGAGGCCAAGAGACGCAAAGTGCTTTACTTAGAGTCACATGACAAGTTAGTGGCCAAACTGAGACTTGAACCCAGCACTCTATTTGGAAAACACAAGATTAAATAAAAACAAGTTGTACTTCATGAAGCAAGTAATTAAGCTTAAGGATTTTACCAACTGAAAGGGTACTCACCTGACCATACGTTTTTTAAAACTTAAAGAATAGATCAATTTAGAGACAGCAAGATCATATAGGAGTAAAGGGACTCGAATATTTGAGGACCCTACTCCTAACACCCACATTGATATTAAGGAGTTTTCATGCCTCCGTTGTACCTTTTTCCTAAGTGATGGGTTGACTAATGTCAACCAACAGGAATATAATGATTGTTTTGTGTAAAACCATCTTAGGCTTTGATTCTCACTAACGAAGCGGTTTTAACTGTTTTGGGAAATGATTCTTTATGAACCTTTACTGATTTGTGTATCTTATGATCAAGGCACCTTTTGTTCTGGACTACCTTTTCAGGGATGTTCGTGTAGTGAACACCCTTGGAAGACGGAGAAAGTCAGCTTCCTTTGGAGCTGGGCAGGCAGCTTCTTGTACACTATAAAAGATTTGTGTTCCCTAAGCTCGGGGTTTCCTCCCCTGCAATGCAAGCACTGCATGTGCAGACATCCATCTGGATTCATCTGCATCACCCTCATGGGACTTGGAGGCAAGGGGCACTGATGCGGTATGTTGCTCATGCTGCATTCTGTGCTGTGAGTAATGAGGTCCTTTGTCTCTGGCCCAGCAGTCTTGTGTCTTCTGCCACCACCCATGAAACGGTGGCAGGCTATGCTAGCTTGTTAGCTTCAAAGTAGGGCAAACTCTCAGAGCCTTTGCAGTCCTTACACTCTTTCCTTTTGTGATGGAAATGAGACCAGATCAACAAAAAGAGGACAGAGCTTTGCAGTAATGAACCTCACAAAATGTTAGCCCTCTGTTTTAGGGTCTGACAAACTTGTAAGTCTTTCCCTTCTCTGGAATAAAATGTACCTGTGTCTTAATACCTTTAAATCCAATGCAGCTGTAATTTCAGACCACTAAAGACAGAGACCAGCAGAAGAGGTGTTTCCAGGGGGCCAGTTTTGAAGCTACAGCTCTAGGGGCCCTCATGGCCCAGGCCCTTCCAAAATCTTAGGAAAAGCTCTGCACGCATGGTCATGTGTTTTATGAAGTGTGCAAAAATAAGATTTTGAACTTCATTTGGTCAATTCCACTGTCTGTTTCTACTCTGACTTTTCTTCCTTCACATTTCCTTTTATCTAGGGTGGCTTTGGAGTGGCCACAGGTATTTTGGGGGTACCATTCAAGAGGAGCTGGGGTTACGTGTAGCTTGAGTTTAGCTTGGGACATATTTACACATCCCACAGTCACATCCTGTATGGTTTGGCCAACCCTACATAGGGATGGCTTCCAGGAATAATCCTACTGCCCTCTGTGCCAACACACCCAACATCCTGGCATGAAGACCCCTGGCCAGAGGCTGTCAGGAAGCGAAAGGGTCCCACAGCACCTGGCACTGTAATGAGGAGGTAGTGGAGGAAAAACAAGGACTGAGATGCCCAGAGCCAGAGATGCCCAGAGCCGGAAACCAGTGTGGGAAATTCTTTCAATCATCAGATGTATAAAATTGTAAGGGAGGACTCCAGGTCAAAGTCCACATATTAGGAATACTGAGTGCAACAGATACAGTAATGACTCTACCATACACTTATTTTCATGTTTGTTAGAAATTGTGCAAAATGAATTTATCAAATTTCTTGCATTTATAGGGCACAACAGTAGTACAAACAGTGGCTGTTTGAGGTGCCATGTTTTATGCATCCCAAGGTGTCAGACTATATCTTAGCACATGTGATGTATCCTATCCTGACAAAATCTGACAGCTCCTACTGAGATGGCATGCAAACTTTGCCACCAATGCTCGAAAATGGCCCGGAATAAAAAAGAAGAGAAAAAAACAATGTTCTGGTGACAAAACCTTGTACATCTTCACCAATTGACCAATGGAGGTAGTCGAAGTGTAATTTGATTACCTGACTGTATAACACAAATGAACTCAGCAGCAATTTCAAAATGCATCTGAATTGTTCATGGGGACCTTATTTTCAAATTCATTTTATATATTTTTATATTGTTTTCAGAATTACCAATCATACCAAAATAACTATAACAAGAAGGAAACATCCTGGTGAAAGCCAGTAATGTAAATCAAAAAATGAAAATTAGTAGAAGCTTTGAAGTGTCAAAAACTCTTTTGTTATTATAAGATAATGGAAACGAAATCCTTTAATGGTCAAAATCAAGAAGATAGGTTTAAAAAAATCACAATAGCTGATAAAATATAGATGAAAATTAAAATAGAGGAAAGACGATTAGGAAAATCAGGACACTCTAAAACAGGAAACAAAAGGAGGAGAAGTGCAAGTTATTATAAGGAAAATGCAATTTGTACAGATAATAGAGCAGCATGAGACCCACAGCTGCTTCATTTTAATGAACTTGGTGACTTTGCCATGTGTTTCTTACAATGAACGTCTAGCTAAAAACACAGGGGGAGAAAGTATTCTAGAAGGTGTTAGGCACACAACAGGCACACCTATTATGTCATTTTCTGCACTTCATGAAATTTGTGTTCTTTATCACCAATTTCTTTAAAATTTGTAGTTTGTTGTGATTTCCAATTCTAAATATTCACGTTGATAACTAATTTTGTATTTGTAATTTTGTACCATTTTTATTCAAGAAAGCCAGAATTATGTAAGCTTTAGGCTCCACCAACCCTAGACCCAGCTCTGGAGGCAGCTCATCCTGTTTCAAATGCCCTTTATCCCCTGTCAATCAAAGCCAAAACAACATTCAGACATTATCCTCCACCCAAAGGAGAGAAGATTTGGTTGTCTAAAAGATTCTGGGCTAGCGGGGAGACAGATCCAGGTGACCCCGGAAGCTCACTTTCTCCTTTGCTTTTTTGGGAGTTGCATGAATGGTGGCAACCAGAGTAGGAGCATTAGGTGAAAAACAGAGCACGTCATCACGTGTTGATTGCTTCTTATACCTTTCAGGAAGACTCAACAACAAATGGTGAACTCAGGCTCAGGCTGGCCAGCTGGAAAGCAGAGAGCAAGAGAAATAGAGTTATGCCAAAGCAGGTGCTTGCTGCTGTGTCCCTTAATCCACAGATCTAGCTGACTGAGGGTTGAAAATGGCAACTGCTCCTGTATCCAGAGTCTAATGCCAATTGCTGTGTTAGTCAGGATCTTCACTGCAGACAGCAGTATCTACCTTAATTTAAATGCAAAGGGTTTTAAGGATATGGAGAGCTCACAGGATTGTTGAAAAGGCTGAAGAAGCAGGCTGCAGCTGTCAGGCAGCTTCCTGGATGGGTGATTTCCACTTGCAGAGGCAGCAGCTGCTCAGTGTCGCGGTGTGGTTTTGGAAGGTGTCCTTGAGTTACAGTCAAGGGTCACTCTGGGCAGAATTCTGGCCAATGTATCTCACTTAAAAGCAGTGGCGATAACCTATATGTCTCATCTTTTGCTGTGAGAATTAAAAAAGATCTTTCCAGAGCTCAGCTCTATCACTAATGTTTGACCCTCTTTGGGGATTTTCTCAAAGACTCCCCATGATAAAAGCCAAGACCATTGAGGAAAATGATATTTGGAAAAATATCAAAGAATTAGGCAGTGCCATGGGCAGGAATATCTGTCTCGACTGGTCCCAGAGGTAGTGTGAGAACTAATAGCCATAATAAGAACAAAGATGGAATCATTTAAATTCCACCACGCTTATTATTTCTATTCTCCTCTCATTCCCTTCCATCACTCTGCCTCACACTACCACCATTCTCAACAAAGCTGGAAAAAATTGTGCCATTAAACAGAAAAATTTTGAAAGTATTATGTTTACCACTGGAGGTCTCTTTCCAGGTAGGGATGTTTAGTCGACTGTAGTCATCTTTAACAGTAGTCAATTTTGTATTCTTCAATATTATAAGGCAGAATTTTTAATGCCTATTTTGGGAACATATGACAAATATCCTGTGATATCAATAAAACACAATAGGTTCTCTGGGTTGTGGACGGGAACTGCTGTTACAGATGAGTTCAATTTCTGTAATTGTATAAATTCTTCATGACACAACAGATTAGCAGTATCTCTATTATCAAGGGCTTCCGATTTTTGATTGGGGGTATTTGCATATCCTTTACACAGACTTTCCATACATAGGTCAGCTCAGATTACTTGCTAAGGCTGTTTCAGAGAAATTGTATGAACACATGTTCCTTCTATGCTTGGCTCATCAATACTTCTAGCAACTGACCTGAGAGAATTTGGTTCAGTAATTCCTTCAATGGGCTCAAAAGTGCAAAAAATTCTTTGCAGAATTTCGTCCTGAGTACTGACATTATTTTCCCTTCTGGAATACTTTTTCTCTTACAGAAAAACCTATCAGCAAAATTTTCCTGGCTTTTCTACCCCCCACCATGGCCCTTCTCTGAACTTCCCTGGGAGGTAGTAAACACTTAGCAGATTCCCTAGAATTTGCTTTTCTATCCTGGCACTGAGTCCTTCAGGTGCTGCTTGTGACAATTTTACTCTGTGAGCTTAGCTAAGCTGGAACTATGCCTCCCAGAAGTCATTTCCCCATGTGGTTCCAAGTTGGAATTGTACGCAAGGGAAATTTGCCTGAGATTGGGAAGCCTGAGATGAAGCGGCAGCCATCATGCTTGGAAGTTCAGGGCGGTGTCCTGGCTGATCTGCTGGCTAGTCTTGTTTGCAAGGGGCAGCAGCGGGGTATGCAGCTCCTGCAGCTCCAGCCAGATCACCTCCTTCTGCTTCAACTAGTCCCAGGCCAGGCACGTGTCCAGAGAAAAAGGCAACCCCCTCTCCGACAGGTCACCAGCACTGGAGTTAGATGCAGTGAAAGGCAGATCCAGGCTCCACTTTGAGCCCACGTGTTCCACTTGTCCGCCTTCTGCTGCTTCACATCCAGCTTTTCTTCCCAACTTCCTGCCCTGCTAACCTACAGCAACTCCAGGCTGCCACCAGACAGCTCCACTCCGTGGCCCCTGGTTGGTGGCTTTTCTCTGATGCTCTAACCAATCTCCTTCCAGAACTGTACTTCCTTAGCTCTGGCACCATCGTGTGAAGTCTAATCCTTACAACAAATCCCTCATTCAATACCACTCACTGCTGTTCTGCTTCCCAGGCTGAGCTCTCACCTGTGCCCTCCTGCTGAGAATGATGACGGGCACAGAATGACAAATGAGCCACATAAGCCCTACCCCAAATCTCAGTTTGTTAATTACTGAAGTCAAACCAAAATTCCCTCCAGAGCACTGGCAGAAACCAAATCAACACCGGAACACACCCTGCTCCTGAGAGTTACCAAAAAAGTCTTCACATCTTTTATGCTCTCTGATCCAGCCATTCCACCCTTAAGAATTTACCTCAAGGAAAAAGTTATGACCGTAAAACACTTTGATAAAGCATTTGGTGAAACTTCCAAGGGACATATTTGAGTGAAAATAGATGGTCCCCACACTGCCGTGTCAAGACGGTTAGTTCTGCTGACTGCGTAACTTTTTGCTTTGCAGACTGAATGTGCAGAGACGAAAAACTCTGAACTCTGGACTTTACAGAGGACACTTGGAAACTGTGCCTGGGGAAGGGAAAAAAAGAAAAGGCTATTGTCTGGAAAAGAGAACAGAGGGTCGGAAACACAAATAGCAAACGGCTAATGATCCTGAGTTTCTACTGTGATTCACCATGAAACATTCGTGTCTTATAATTTGCAGTGGGGCTGGCTCTATTTGGAGACAAGTCAAAAGCACTGAGTCCTGCTTCAAAATGCTCACAGGGCAAAAAACCAGAACAAAACAAAAATCGAGAGAGAAATATGGGAAACAGTCTAAATGTTGAGCAAGTGGGAATTATTTGAACAAATCATGTCATTTCCAAACAACAAAATACCAAGCCACCATTAAAAATTATATTGTTAAAGAACATTTAATAATATGAAAAAATATCCTAACTGGAGAGAGCATATTTCAAACAGAATGTAGAGTATTAGCAAAGGAAAAAGATAAAGAGTAAACACCAAATGCTGGCAGCTATGGCAGATTAGGCTGATTTTTATTTTCTTCCTTTTATTTACTTGTAATGTCTTAAATTTCTATCACAAATATGTATTAATATTTCTTTTGTAACAAAACAAGACCAGCAGCTGCATGCATATTTTGCCCTATCTGGAAGAGCTAAAATTAAACTTCTAAGTTTATGCCCTAAAGAAACTCACGTGCACGTAAGAATTATGCACTAGAATGTTTAATTCAGTATTGTGCCATTTTTATTGTTTGCTTGTTTTTGCTATGAAAATTTTTAAACGTATACAGAAGTTCACAGAGCAGTTTAATAAGTAAGCTCCTACGTTCCTGTCACTCAGCTTCAATGATAATCAATTTATGGCAATCTACTTTCATCTAAACCTCTCCCACTCACCACCACTCTTGCATTATTTCAAAGCACACCCCAGACATCCTATCATCTCATCCATAAATACTTCAATGTGTGTGTGTGTGTGTGTGTATACTCAAAATACTCACATGTATACATATCTCAAAAATAAATCTTTTTTAAAATAACCAAAAAATAATAATAATCATAATATTACATCTAAAACAAATAACAATCATTTCTTAATATTTTTAATTATCAGGTCAGAGTTCAAATTTTAAATTTTTTTCATAAATGAGATCATTCTTAAAACAATTGGGATTTTGAAAATGATTAGGATATGTAAAAATTATTGTTAAATTTTTTAGACATGATAATGATTTTGTTTTTTAAGTCTTATGCTGAAATACTTAGTGATAAAGTGATTTATTATCTGAGATTTGCTTCAAAAGGGAGTAACAGGGATACAAATGAAATAAGAAGAGTCATGAGTTGCTCATTGTTGAAGCTGAGAGATGAGTACATGAGGGTTTTTAACACTATGCTCTCTGCTTTTTTTATATATTTAAAATGTTCCATAATAAAATTTTTAAAAAATCAGATCTATAGAGTATATTGTTTATGCATAGAAATATAGAAAGAACAAAAAAATAGAAAGGAAATATAAACACAAAATTAAGGATATGGTTACCTGGAGTGGGGAAGGCAGAGGGTTGTTGAGATATAAATTATTAGAAATATTCTAGCTCTTGCTTGCAAGTGACTTTTACGGGTTTTTTAAAATTAAAATACTGCATGATAGATAACAGAGGGTAGCCATTCACGTTCCATGCCAGTATTGTGGTGTCCCATACCAACGATTATAATTATTCCAATTCTGTGCACTTGAGAGTCAAAGGAAAAGAAAGAAAATTACATGGCGAACAGTGCACGCTCACACACACACACACACACACACACACACACACACACACACACACAGAGCTTCAGAAGCAAGGCTTACCCCTGCTACACACAGCACTCTGACGTCTTCTATTCTCTTCCAGTTCACTTGATTAAAAATTCTAGTCAGGATTCAATAAACCAATTTCCTGGCCCTCGAGGACCCACACTGGACTGTGTGATGATTAGAGCCTCTTCAAATTGTCGCACTCTAAAAGGCTGGCGTGGGTTTAATCTATTCCAAGGCATTAGACCTGATTACAAATACCAGCAGTAAAATGGGGGCTTCCTCTGTATTTCTATCTAAGAAAATACAGGGAGCTGCTCTCTCTCGCCGGGGCCCTCCTGGATTTCATAAACCATTTGTATCCTGGGGACTCTCACATTCGTATTTCCAGCCTTGACCTTTCCCCTGAGCTCCAGGTATCCAACTGAGGCGGAGGTGCCCCAATGAAGGGAGGAAAGCCCTGCACTGAACTCACCGAGTGGGTTCTTGGCTTTGCGCAGGAAAGAATTCGAGGTGAGCCGACCAGCAACAGAAAGTTTATTGAGATAGAAACAGACAATAGGTCCTACTGCACAGACAGAGTAGGGGTCCTCTCTGAGCAGGAGAGGGACCCCTTATTGTTATATTCGAGATTCGCAAGGATGCAGGACTGAGAGAGAGAGTCACTGAGGCTGTAATTATCAAAAGGAGTTTCATTGTCTAGCTTGAGCTAGGGTCTGAGCCCCCAGAGTGCCAGCACAGTGGCCTATTCTTCGGACAGGGACCCTCCTTTGTGTGCTAGTCCCCTTTTATAACTCAGTTGTTTATACACTGGTTATGCATCCACCCCCACAGTGATTCTTACTTCATCCTGCCCCTGATAGGCTCTAACCTGTTCCGGGTCCTAGCTGAGAGACTCCGGTTTCCACATTCTTTGTCTTTTTCCTCTGCATCCCATAATATACTCATAATGCCTTGCCGTTAGCAAACAAGCAGTAAACAGAAGCTGGAAGGTGTCCATTGTCCTTATAGTCCAGTATCGTACACTTATGAGGAATGGTAACGTTTTTAAAAGTTCAAAAGCCACTTTGGGGCTGGGCACGGTGGCTCACGCTTGTAATCCTAGCACTCTGGGAGGCTCAGCTGGGAGGATCACTCAAGGTCAGGAGTTTGAAACCAGCCTGAGCAAAAGTGAGACCCCGTCTCTACTACAAATAGAAAGAAATTAATTTGGCCAACTAAAAATATATAGAAAAATATATAGAAAATTAATTTGGCCAACTAAAAATATATAGAAAAAATTAGCCAGGCATGGTGGCGCATGCCTGTAGGCCCAGCTACTCAGGAGACTGAGGCAGGAGGATCGCTTGAGCCCAAGAGTTTGAGGTTGCTGTGAGCTAGGCTGACGCCACAGCACTCTAGCCCAGGCAACAGAGTAAGACTCTGTCTCAAAAAAAAAAAAGCCTTTGGTAAACAGCTGTACATTACTAGCATCATCTGAGGTCAGACCATAAAGGTTCATCATAAATTGCAATCACAGAAAGGTAAACACAAACAATTTGTAAGGTAACCTGGCTTAGTAATTCATCCACCTTCAGGTGGTACTGGGCACCAACTTGCTGGCTCCTTCCTTGTTCAGGGTGTCAGCGTCTGGTATTGGTCAAAATGTCTGCACTTAGGCTCTCTTGACCTTCCTTTCCTGCCCTATCCCTACATTACAACCACCTACATAACATTTCTACCAGTATATCTGATATTCCTCTTAAACCATATTCTGGATTCTGCTCTGAGTAATAATGGTGCCATTGATGATCCTGGTATACAGATCAAAATCCCTGCAGTCATCCTTGACTTCTTTCCTTCTCTCACACCCCACCTTCAATTCATCAGCAAACCCTTCCTTCTCTTCCTTCAAAGCATATTCCAGATCTGACCACTACTAACTACTTTCTAGACCATTGCTACCACCTTAGTCCACCCTGTCAACTCTCAGAGTTCCTAGAAGGAACTTTTCTTCCTTTCACACCTAGAATATTTCCCTGACCTCCAGACCTCATCTTGTGCCAGGCACACCTCCAGATCACAGGTGCGTGCCTCTGCTCCCTAGCAGGGGACAAGCAGAGTGACAATAGTGATAGGAGGACAGGGCTGTCCCGGGTAGAGTTCCTCAAGCAGCCACCCGAACACGCCCAGGTGCCTCCCACCCTGTCTCCCTCCAGTGCATCATCTCTGACTTTGAAATTCTCCAGGACCCATGCCCACCTGTTCCGTGACAACCTAATAAACCTTCATCAACCTAATCCCCCCTTTGTCCTTCAAGGGTACCTCATAATTTCTGGACCACTGATGGCACTCCTGCTTGCTTTCCTTTCCAGTAGAAGTGTGGATTCTCTTCATACAAACACATCCTTTGTGCCATTTCTAGAAATGCTGCAAAAGAGGAGACATAGATGTATGCTTAATATGACATCACTCACCGTGCTTCACGTTGAGCTCCATGCTCCGAGAACTTTGCACTCCTTGCAGCTGTCAAACGGGAGACGCCCTCTCTCTCTTTTCATGTTTGTCCTTTGCACATACTGTTCCCTCAAAACACAAGACTTTCCTTGCACTGTCACTGCCCAACAAACACACAGTTGCTTCGCCTGGTTAATTATTATTTCGCCTTGGGGTCTCAGTTAAGATGTTACTTCCGCTGGGAAGCCTTCTTTGACCTCCTTCTCCCAAGACTGAGTTAAGTGTCCCTCCCACTCTCCTCGGCTTAAGTATTGACTTTGGTGATTATCCATTGTTTAGATCCAGGCCAAAGTTCTCATTTTACATATTCCTCAGGGGAATAAATTAATTCCCAAAGGCAATGCTTACCCAAGGTTTCAAAGCCAATTAGTGACTGACCCTGGACTAGAATCCAGGTGTACTTCCTTCCAGTTCAGTCCTTATCTTCAGCAACTGACCCAGGCGTTAGTACAGCACTGCACTTCTCAGATTTCTGGATCTAACCATCTGGCTTTTCTCCTCTATCTTCCTACCAGATTATTAGGTGTCACAGCAGTGCTTTCAGGGAGCCTGACCTTAACCATTCCTTGACCCCCTCCATATTTACCTCTATTCCATTGGTGGCTTCCAATCTGCCATTGGCCTAGAGAACAGACGATAAAATAGTTTATGTAATAAGAACCCAAAAGTCTGTTATTGAAGTGCATGGATTTCCGTGCATCTGTTTTGTGCCATCTAATCAGACTAATAGAGAATGCTTTAGAGCTTTCTTAGTATTAAATATTAGGCTATAAATTAGATATTGAGTTCCTAGATTGTGAGTCAAGACTAGGACAAGGTCTTCTTTATGCCTTTATTCTCCCCTTCTTCGCTGCTTTGAACCTTTAAGAAATTTTTAAAAATCTATATTCTTTCTTGTCATGCAGGATATACACCATGTTGCTTCAAGACTCTGAAGTGCCATGCTGCCCAATGCCACATGACTGCTCAACAGACAAATAAAACAAGTTTATCACAGTTTGGTACATTTGTCTTATCAACTTATTCCAAACTGGAATAAAATTTAAAGTTAGAAAGACTGAGATAGGATAAAATATCACCCATCTACTACCAATAAAAAACAACTATATATGTGGGATTAAAAGTATTATACACATGCAACACAAATGTGCACATAACAGAGCTTCTTGACTTGCTGTAACTCATCTCATCTTTATCAGAGTCCCCACTCCATGAGGTAGGGATGGCTGAGGTGGGAACTTAAGCTATTCAGAGTATCTTAGTTTCCTAGTTTCCTCTTGGTTTAAACAATCTCTCTCTCTCTCTCTCTCTCTCTCTCTCTCTCTCTCTCTCTCTCTCTCTCTCTCTCTCTTTGAGACAGAGTCTCATTCTGTCATCCAGGTAGAGTGCAGTGCTGTCATCTTAGCTCACTGCAACCTCAAACTCCTGGGCTCAAGTGTTCTTCCTGCCTCAGCCTCCTGAGTAGCTGGGACTAGAGGTGCACACCATGATGCCAGGCTAATTTTTCTGTTTTTAGTAGAGACAGAGTATTGCTCTTGCTCAGGTTGGTCTCAAACTCCTGAGCTCAAGCAACCATTCTGCCTTAGCCTCCCAGAGTGCTAAGATTACAGGTATGAGCCACCGCGCTAGGCTAAACAATCTCTTTTAGAAGCTATCTCTTTTGAGTAAATGCTCAGTGTCATGGTTTAAATGTGTCCCCTAAAGCTCGTGTGTCAGAAACTTAATCCACAGTGCAACAGTGTTAAGAGGTGGCACCTTTAAGAGGTCATGAATAGATTAAGATCATTATCACATGAGTGAGTTATCATAAGAGTGAGTCTGTTACAAAAATGAGTTCAGCCCTCTCTTGTCTCTCGCTCTTTTGTGCACTCTCTTGACCTATGCCTTGTACCATGGAATGATACAGCGGGAAAGCCCTTGCAAGATCCCAGCACTATCCTCTTAGACTTTCCAGCCTCCAGGACCATGAGGCAAATAATCTTCTAGTGTTTATAAGTTACTCAGTTTGTGACAATCTGTAGCAGATTGTGATAATAGCAGCAGAACATGGACTAAGACACCCCCTATTCTGCCCCTCCCTCACCTTGGGCACAACTATACTGAGGTCCTCCACCAGCTGAGTCATGGCATTGGCTTCTGGGAAGCTGTAGCCCCTCCCCCCAAGGCAAAAAAAGCACCAGGGAGACTGGGGAGACTCTGCTTCAGTTGGAATCAAGAGTGGCTGAGCCCTCGCTCTGTGCCAGACACCATGTTAGCATCTGTCATGTCAGTTCTGCCAAACTGAGTGGGACACAGTCTCACCCATCAGAAACTCCTAGAGTGATTCTACTGGGAGTGATGACACTCCCACTCACACACACACACACACACACACACAGCTGGAAGGGATATAAGAAAAGCACAAAGTGACAGGGGAATTTAGAAGTGAGAAGTCACATTTAATCGGAGAAAAGCTTCATCTGTAAGACAGACCTATCTCTTTGTGACCTCTATATCAACAGAAGACAACATTTATGACACATCATCATTTTCAAAAATTGAGTCTCCTATATTGATTATGCCCATTACACCTGTCATCATGAAGAAATGCACTCAAATTTCCCAAGTTTATGTGAATCATGTACTTCATTTCCTAGCTAAGACACCTCAGTCAGTGTTTGATGAGACTGTCACAAAAAACCTGGGCTCCCAGCTGGAGGCTACCAGGGAATGCATTGACTAATCCTTATTATTTTATTTTATTTTATAAACACTTAGTATTTTTAATATTCCAGGTATTATTCTAAGAACTTTATAAATATTTACTCACTTAATCCTCACAAGCACCCAAAGGGAGGGTTCAATTACTATTCCCATTTTACAGATGATAAAACTGAGGTACAAATCAATTATATAACTTACCCCAAATCATATCTATAACACAAGGTGGGCCTGGGATTCAAGATCATGCAATCCATGCTCTAAACCACAACATTGCTTTTTGTTTGTTTGTTTGTTTTTGTTGTTGTTGTTGTTGTTGTTGTTTCGGAGACAGAGTCTCACTCTGTTGCCCAGGCTAGAGTGCCGTGGTGTCAGCCTAGCTCACAGCAACCTCAAACTCCTGGGCTCAAGCAATCCTCCTGCCTCAGCATCCCAGGTAGCTGGGACTACAGGCATGCACCACCATGCCTGGCTAATTTTTTGTATATATTTTTAGTTGGCCAATTAATTTTTTTCCATTTATAGTAGAGACAGGGTCTCACTCTTGCTCAGGCTGGTTTCGAACTCCTGAACTCAAGAGATCCGCCCATCTTGGCCTCCCAGAGTGCTAGGATTACAGGTGTGAGCCACCGCGCCTGGCCTACAACATTGCTTATTAACTTAATCACAACAGTCCTCTGGGGTTTGATCTATGATAGAAGATGATTTATCATGGGTCTCTCATGTTACTATAACTCTTTGAGCAGAGCCATGACTCTCTTTCCTCCTAACTATTGTTTTAAGGATGTTTGCATAGTGAAGAGCCTGTGGAAGACAGAGATGTTGTCTCCCTCTGGAGCAAAGGGCAGACATACTTTCTGCCCATTATCAAAGATTTAGGCTCCATGAGCTCAGGATTCCTCTCCTGCAATGTCATCAACAGGTGTCATCTGATCTTTTTCACACCACCCCATGGAAGTTGGGGCTCAGAGGACTGGCATAAATGCTGACATTCTAGCTACTACTATAGCTGTGAGTGATAAAGTCCTTTGTCTCTGATCCAAGAGTCTTCTGTCTTCTGCCAGCAGCTATGAAACTGTGGTAGGTGAACTTGTTAGCTCATGAGTAGTGTAAAATCTTCACTGTTCTTGACAAGTTATATCTCCAATGTGAACACAGATCAGCTTCATAGAAAACCTTCGAAAGACTTGTTTGAGCCATGTCTTAAGTGGTGGAGATGAAGGGCTTCTGGCAGGAGAATGACACGTAAAGTTGGGAAAAAGGGGTATGCATGACACTTCAGGGGGTGGCTCCAACTTCCAGCCTATCCAGTAAGTTCTCCATTGGGGAGTGAACCTGTTTTTAGATAAGTCCCCTTCCATAGCTCCCAGGCTCTCTTTAGAAGCCACAACATGGTTTCATTTTTCTACTTTCTCAAATTGACCACCCATGAGCTAAGAAAAATCACATGCTGTAATTTTGATGCTTCCACAAACATCTCTGATTCCTGTGGCTCCTGGGTATCAGGCTTGCTGAGGATAAGCATCCAGGTTCCAGCAAGAGCTGATAAAGTCTGTGACAGCCAGGAAGCAGCCCTGTTCATCAGGGCACCAGGTTCTTCTTCATGCCGCAGGTGCACCTGTTGCAGTAAAACATCTTGGGGCTTAACTGATATCAACTGTTAATGGTAATGCCCACACTTAGGATATTGTATCCAACCTGACTGTGTAAAAAAAAATCTCTTAAAGATTAAAACCTCTAGCAATATTCTTATGTTTGATTTTGGGTTCCCCCAAGAAGCAGAGCCTGAGAAAAGGTGTCCAAGTTTGTTTTGTGCTGCTCTGACAGACTACTATGGACTGGATAATTTATAAGGAACAGAAATTCATTTGGCTCACAGTTCTGGAGACTGGGAAGTCTAAGATCAAGTGGTCTGCATCTGATGTGGCCTTTGTGCTGTGTTATCCATGGCAGAAGGCTGAAGGGTGAGAGAGAGGAGAGAGAGATGTTGAACTCACAGCCTCAAGAGCTTTTACAATCAGCATTAATCCATTCATGCAGGTGGAACTCTCACAACCTAAAACGTTTTTGCTGAGAGAGACAATATAGCCACCAGCCGGAAGCATCTCCACAGAACAGGACCTTTCCTTTTGGGGCCCTTCAGCTGACTGAGGGGTACTCAGATGGTGAGCTCCCTACCCACCAGCCCTCCTAGGTGCTGCTGGCCTGGTGATCCCAGGAGAATGGGGCAGACCCTGAAGCTGAGAGGCATCAACCCAGCTTGGGCTCCCCATGGGTGAATTAGGACTGGCACTCCTTTCCCTGGTGGGGTCAGGGATTGAATTCTGGGGCCCAGAGATCAGATCTGCAGACCAGATCCCGTGTACCCAGGTCTCTCATTGCCAGGGCCACAGAAGGGATATTCGTGAACGAGCCTATTAAAGTGTGTGTGCCTTCAGGGGCAGATCAGCGTCCTTAAGGGTAACTCTCCTCCGAAGGAGGGGCCCTGCATCTAGGCTAGGTGGCGAACCTGCACAGGGAACCTCCTGGCCTGCATCACAGCCAGGGGAGACCCAGTGGGGTGAGGTCTGGCCTACTGGCAAAGGCTAGGAGAAGCTGGAGAGTTGGGGAGGGTGGAAAGAAGTGGGCCCCACTCCAGACTGTGGGTCTCAGACAGCTCCACCTCCATACGCAGACTTTCTGACTGAGCGGGGGCCATTCCAGCCCCTCCCTGACAGCTTTTCCCAGAAGCAGAGAATAGAACTTGACCCCTGCTAACAGCATTTATGGTGCTTAAGGGCAGGCTTACCCAACCCAGCTCCACCCAGACTCACTCCCAGATGAGCCCTCACTGAGGGAGAGAATAAGGACACATCTGGAAGTCCCAGGGCCCCACCCACAACCTGAGGCACTAGAGTGCCTCTCCAGAAGAACAAGAGCTGGTTACAGGACACAAAAACAACAGTGTAGCCTAATCCTCCCAGCAAGCGCTACCTACTGACAGGGAGGACATTCTGTACACCCTTTTACGGCATTTACTGACTCATCATGCAGGGTGTAGTTAAATCTCACTCACAAACACCACCTACTGGCTCAGAGACTAAACAGGGAGTGTCATTATCCAAATGAAAACCTAAAAGTAAGAAGGAACAACTGATCCAGATGGGAAGAAATCAGCGAAGGAACTCTGGAAATATGAAGACTCAAACAGAAAGCACACCCACAAAGAGGAACACCAGCCCCTTAGAAATGGACATCAACCAAAATCACACCACTAAAATGACAGAAGAATTTTCAACGTGGATCATAAGAAAATTCAATGACTTGCAAGAACAACTGGATAACCAACACAAAGAAAACGCAAAACGATTCCAGGGCCTGGAACAAAAATTCACTAAAGAAATTGAAATAATAAAGAAAAAAATAAAACAGTGCCTATTTTGCAGAAATTATTCCACAACATCAAGAAAGATGGAATTCACACCAACACATTTTATGAAGCGAATATAACCCTGATACCAAAACCAAGAAAGGATGCAACAAAAAAGAAAACTACAGACCAATATCCCTTACGAATATAGATGCAAAAATTCTCAACAAAATCCTAGCCAATCAAATCCAGATGCTTGTCAAGAAAATAATCCATCACAAGCAAGTGGGCTTCATCCCAGGGATGCAGGGATGGTTTAACATACGCAAATCTATAAATGTAATTCACCATATAAACAGAAGCAAAAACAAAGGCCATATGATCCTCTCGATAGACGCAGAAAAAGCATTTGACAAAATTCAATACCCTTTTATGATAAGAATGCTCAACAAAATAGGCAGAGACGGGGCTTACCTAAATATGATACAAGTCATATATGACAAACCCACAGTCAATATCATACTGAATGAGGAAAAATTGAAAGCATTCCCACATAGAACTGGAACAAGACAAGGTTGCCCAGTATCTCCACTTCTATTCAACATAGTGCTGGAGGTCCTAGCTACAGCAATCAGACAAGAGAGTGGAATTAAGGGCGTCCAAATGGCAGCAGAAGAGATCAAACTCTCACTCTTTGCTGGTGACATGATATTATACCTCGAAAACCCCAAGGATTCAACCAAGAGACTCCTTGAATTGGTAAACAAATTTGCTAAAGTCTCAGGATACAAAATCAATACACAGAAACCAGAGGCATTCATGCACTCCAACAACAGTACAAGTGAGAACCAAATCAAGGACTCAATTCCCTTCTAAATAGCAACAAAGAAAATAAAGTACCTAGGAATATATTTAACTAAGGAGATAAAAGACCTCTACAGGGAGAACTATGAAACACTAAAGAAAGAAATAGCAGAGGATATAAACAGGTGGAAGAACATACCATGCTCATGTGTCAGCAGAATCAACATTGTTAAAATGTCTATACTACCCAAAGTGACCTACATAGTCAATGAAATCCCTATTAAAATACCATCATCATTTTTCACAGATATAGAAAAAGTAATTTTACACTTCATATGAAACCAGAGAAGACCCTGTGTAGCAAAATCAATATTAGGCAATAAAAACAAAATAGGAGGTAACAATTTACCAGACTGCAAACTATACTACAAGGCTATAGTAATTAAAACGGCTTAGAACTGGCACAAGAACAGGGACATTGACCAGTGGAACAGAACAGAGAACCCAGATATAAAACCATCCTCATATAGCCAACTAATCTTCAACAAAGCAGACAAAAACATACACTGGGGAAAACAATCCTTATTCAATAAATGGTGCTGGGAAAACTGGATAGTCACATGTAGAAGTCTGAAACAGGACCCACACCTTTCACCTCTCACAAAAATCAACTCACGCTGGGTAACAGACTTGAACCTTAGGTGTGAAACTATTAGAATTCTAGAGGAAAACATTGGAAATACTCTTCTGGACATTGGCCTAGGCAAAGGATTTATGAAGAAGATCCTGTCTCCAGGATTGGTTAAAGGGCTCTAGGTCCAGACTTGGGGGATGCCTGGGACAGGGGCTGCTCGTGCCCAAGCTGGCACGAGGTTTTCAGTGACGTCGCTCAGAATCTCCGTCACTTTCTCCCATACATGAATAGGGCTGGCATAAGCCAAAGATCAGTCGCAGGGGACAGAGAGAAGGAAGCTAAGGGGAAACACAGGGACAACCTGTGGCCTTCAACACTCACTTCCATGAGAGGAGGGCTCCACAGGGTAGCCGCCGCCGTCCTTTGTCCTTTGCCTATGGAAGGCTCTCAGCATCCAGAAAAGGCAGACGTTTGCGAGCAAACGGCAGCAATCGCCTTCCGCCCCGCCGACCACCCGCCCGCGTTCTGCTGTGTGTCTGCAGACCCCCTCGTGCGAGCAGCTTCGTGACTTTGGCCATATATAGCACCGCCAGCTGAGCAATTGATTATTAAATATCTTTCTTCAAATAGAGTCCCTTTGCATACACATGTGTTTATTAACAAAGGAAATTTGGCCTCTTTACTGTAAATGCAAATATAATATCATTGGCCACCATGAAAACAAAACAGTGTTATTAAATTCCAGCCAAATCTTCTTGCCCACTGTGGACTGTGGATCTGAGGGCTGCTGCCACTCTCTGTTAAAAGATAGTCCCAGCTACTCGGGAGGCTGAGGCAGGAGGATCCCTGGAGCCCAGGAGTTGGAGGCTGCAGTGAGCTGTGATGAGGGCACTGCATTCCAGCCTGGGTGACAGAGCGAGGCTTTGTCTCAAAATAGAGAGAGAGAGAGAGAGAGAGAGAGAGAGAGAGAACTTGCTCTTTGATTAATCAGAAGGACTGAAACAGGCCTGGGAGGGGTGCCCTTCTCACTCTGTGCTTCGGACCTATCTCTGGGAGATGGTGGCCTCTGAACATTCTGGTTTCCCTGGCTCACTTCATGCTCCTCCACATCGCTGGCCAGGGCCCCACATGCCTAGAAAATTTGCAGCAGAAGCAGGTCAGCACCAGAGCCGAAGCCCTCCCAACCCCTGGGGGGTGGTCGGCAGGGGTAATGGAGGGAGGGACAAAGGGAACAAGACAGGACGAGGGAAAGGGAAGCACACAGAACTCACCACCGCCCCTCGCCCCTCCGAGAAGCTGCGAGAAGCTGCAGCCTCCTCGCCTTGTTCACAGCAGGAGGAACTTTGAGCCCTATTGAACGCAGAGCCCTCCTGGCCGCCCTCCTGATTGACTGCCCCGATCCTGTCAGCACCACCATTTGGACTCCCAATTTAAGCTGCAAAAAAAGATTTACCCTTAATTAAAAGCCAAGCTGACCTTTTGGAAGGCTTGTCTCTGGAAGAAAAGAACTGACTTTTAAAGTTTAATAATTCCTAATAAGTTCCATAACCATAAGACCGGTGTGTGCGTGCACTTGAATATCTGATGGCGCCCCCGGTAAGGATGTCATACAAACCCAGGTCACGTCTTCCGGAGCCCAGATGTGAGAGGAGCAGATGGGAGATGGCTGTGCACAGGGCAACCCAATGGCACCCCTGTTGACTTCAGGATTGCAGCTAGCCCTTGGGGGGCAGAGGGCGGTGGCGATTGCTTTGTGTCCCAAGAATCCACAGGAAAGACTGTGCAATGCAAGATGTTGAAGTGAGGGGGGCTGGGGCTGGTGGAGGAGCCTGAGGGTGGTGGGGTGTCATTTACCCTTGGGATCTATTCCCACACTTAGGGGGTTCTGCTTTATGTATTGATAAGAAAGCAGCACATTTCCAGAGAAAAAAGATAGTTTGGACTTACGAAAATCTGAGCCTCATTCTTACCTTTGAAATATGACTAGAAAAAGGCAGAGACAGGCAAAAATAGAAGCAAATATGTCTTGAAGACAAAAGTGGAATTAAAGGTTTCGTGTTCAGTGTATCTAACCAGACGTCAGAAGGATTTGGTTCTGCGTCCTGCCCGTAGGGTGGTTGTGACAGCGCAAATTATCATCTCTGGCTTAGAGTCTTTGCTTGCAAAGAAGAGAAATAATGCCTTCCCTCTGTCAATCCATTTGTCAATTGTTTTCACATGCATTATATTCAACACTCACAATAACTCCGTTGGTGCAGACACCTGAGAGAGCAGGTATCATTGTCCTCATTTGACCAATACGCGCCCAAAGACCTGGGGCCACCATTCCAGTTCTGCTACCTGCTGGCTATGGGAATTTGGACGGCTTACTAACCTCCTCTGTGCCTCAGTTTCTTTATCTGTTAAATAGGAATAAAATAGTACTTATTTTATAGAGTTGGTGTAAGGATTAAGTGGGGTAATATACATAAAATGTTTAGAAAAGTCTTAGTACTTAATAAGGTTTCAATGAACATTATTAACAGTTCTTCTAGACTGAAGTGTCAGACCTGGGATTCTAATCCAGATCTTCTGACACCAGGGTAGATCACTGATTAAGAGCATGAGCTTTAAAGTCTAGCAGACCAGTGTGCAAACCCCAATTCCACAACCTAACTGTAAGACTCACTTTCCTCATCTGTAAAATGGGGAAGTGAAAATAGCACCTACTGCATGCAGTTGCTGGGAAGATTGTACACGCTCAACACTTAGTAGTTGTTTTCACCTTCTTTGTTATTATTCTCTGCTTTCTACTCACTCACAGAGACGTTGCCAAAACCAACTGGATGGATAAGAACACTGTACGATCTTAAGACTAAACACAATTCTAAGACTATGTGATACAGTTGCTCTTCAGTAGGACAACTTTTAAAATAAGCCATTCAGGAATTTCCTGCTAAAGATGGACAATTAGACATCCTCATCCACTTTTGCTCCCTCCTGAAATCCCGCACCCACCCTTACTGCCTGGTACTGCCTCTCTGTCAGCACAGTATTGACGGGAGCAGTTAACAGTCCTTCAAATTTTTTAGAATGGAGAAAAATGGCAAGGAAATGTAACTGCCAATGAGTTGGGAGACAAAAGAAATAAAATGAAATACAGATTTATAAAGAAGTATGAAAAGTAAAAAGAAGGTTACATTAATAGTGGTTTTTAATTTTTATCGTACAAAATTTAAAACATATACCAAATGATAGTTTAGCGAATACTCATATTTGTATTATCCAGATCCAGCAATATCAAGATATAGTTAATAGTAGTTTTGAAATAACAGTAATAATGTACTGAATGCTCACCATGGGCTAAATATGTTCTAAATATTACATACAGGTTGTCACAGATTAAAAATGGTTGAAAGTTCTTTAGCACTATTCCCATCAAGAAAAAGTCGGCTCTCACATCAACTCTAGCCTGGCCCTGTGACATGCTTTGGCCAACAGAAGGCAGCATAAGAGACACTGTGAGCCTCCAGGGCCAGGTCCGGAGAAGCCGTGGTGATCGGTTGGACATGTCAACTTGGCTAGGCTACAGAACCCAGTTACTCGATCAAACGCTAATTTAGGTGTTGCTGTGAAGGTATTTTGTACATGTCATTAAAGTCCATAATCAGTTGACTTTAAGTAAGGGAGATTATCCTAGTCATCTAGGTAGACCTGATCTCATCATTTGAAAGGCCTTAAGAACAGAGCTGAGGCTTCCCTAAAGAAGAAAAATTTCTGCCTGTGGACAGTCGATTCACCTCCCGCCCCAGAGTTTAACGCCCGCCCTTCCTGACAGCTTGCCTTGCATATTTTGGACTTGCCTAGTCAACCCACACAATCCCGTAAGCCAATTACTTGAAATAAATCTCTTAACGTGTATCTCCTACTGGTTCTGTTTCTCTGGTGGAACCCAAACTGATACAAATTTTGGTACTTGGAAATGGGGTGTTACTGTAATAAATACCTAAAAATGGAGAAATTGCTTTAGACTTCGGTAATGGGTATAGGGTGGAAGAATTTTAAGGAGTATGATAGCAAAAGCCCAGATTGCCTGGAACAGATTTTTAGTAGAAATATGGATGTCAACAACTCTGCTAATGAGGAATTGGAAGGAAGTGAGGAGCATAGTGGGGAAAACTCACAATCCCCTTGAAAATATTTCAATGATCATAAACTTGCTATTGGTTGAAATGTGGACATTGAAGGGCATTGCTGGTGAGGGCTCAGAAAAGATGAAAAATATGATATTAAAAACTGGAGGAATTGGGATCCTTGTTATATAGTGACAGAGAGCTTAGCAGAATTATGTTCCATAGTTACGTAAAAAGCAGAACTTATAAATGATAAGCTTAAATATTTAGCAAAGGACATTTCTAGGCAAAGTGTTGAAAGTATGGCCTGGTTGCTTCTTGCTGTTTGTAATAAAATGAGAAAGGAAAAAGATAGATTGAGGGAAGAGCTGTTAAACTAAAAGGAGCCAGAATTTGAGGATTCGCAATATTCTAAGCCTATCCAAATTGCCAAAGACACTAAAATTAGGATATTTAGTGTCAGGGAAAAGTGCTCTGGAGAGAAAACCATGGGTATGGCTGCACAACCTTTTGTGAGTGCCTTGCAGCATCAAAAGTTCCGATTATTCAACCACACAGAAGGATTAGGCATTTAGCTTGAGGAGATTAGGCACACGACAGCGGGATTCCCTGAGCCGTCTCAGCAGAAGCCAGGAAGAGAGAAGGGATTATCCAGAAAAGATTGTGGAAGAGCCTCTTGTCTAAAGAAGTGTATTCGCAAGACATACACAGTAGACTGACAAGATCTGAAGAATGCGTACCAGCATGAACACATCAACTTGAACTGAAAGGGATAAGAAGAAGATGAAAAGGCTGCCAGACTCCCAAAATTCCATAGGAAAAGTGGACAGGCTGTCTGCCTGTAGCATGGGGGAGAAGCAGAGGAGTCAGGAATAACTCAAAGGCTTTTGGCCTGAACAACTGCCAGGGTGGAGGTGCCAACAGCCACGACAGGAGCATGGAGGAATCTGCTTTCTTATGGGTGATAGGGAGAGTTCAAAATCATAGGACTCAATATTTGTGATCTTGGATGAAATAACAGTTTCTTAGATAGGACAGCAAAAGCACAAGCAACAAAAGAAAAAAAACAGTTCAACTGTATTTCAAAACTAAAATCTTTTGTGCTTCAAAGAACATCATCAAGCAAACAGAAAGAACAAATGCAGAATGGGAAAACATATTTGCAAATCATATATCTGATAATGGACTTGTCTCTAGAATATGCAAAGAACACTTACGACTCAATAATGAAAAGACAACTCAATTAAAAATTGGGGAATGGATTTGAATAGACATTTATCCAAAGAAAATATACAAATGGCCCATAATCACATGAAAAGATGATCAGCTTCATTGGCCATGAGGGAAATGCAAATCAAACCCACAATGAGATACTGCTTTATACCGAATAAGATGGCTATGATCAAAAAGACAGTGACAATGGTTGGCAAGAATGTGGAGAAACTGGAATCCTTGTGCACAGCTGGCAGGAGTATAAAACAAAGTGGCCACTTTGGAGAACAGTCTGGCAGTTCCTCAGAAGGATTATACACATATATTAACATATATTATACACATACTATTATACACATATACTATACACATATTATACACATATATTAACAATTACCACAGGATTCAGCAATTTCACTCTTAGGTAAGAGAAATTAAAACATTATGTCCACACAAAAACTGCTACATCAATGTTTGTAGCAGCATTAATAACAATAACCAAGAAGCATAAAGGACCAAAATGTCCATCAATTGACAAACGAATAAATAAAATGTGGCATATCTGTACCATGACATACTATTTGACAATAAAAGGGGATGGAACACTGATTCATGCCACAACATGGATGAACCTTGAAAACATTATGCTAAGTAAAAGAATCCAGGTACAAATGACCACATCTTGTGTGATTCCATTTATACATAAATTTTCATAATAGACAAATCTACAGAGACTGAAAGTAGATTACTAGTATCCCAGGGCTGGAGGGGGTGGTACCGGTGGTAAAATGGAGAGTGACAGCTAAAGAATATGAGATTTCTTTCTGGAGTGACAAGAATGTTCTAAAATTGACTGTGCAGATAGTTGCCCAATTGTATAAATGTACTAGAAACCATCGAATTATAACGTTAAATGAGTAAATTGTGTGGTATGTGGATTATAACTCAATAACGCTTTTACAAAAGGAAAGAAAAACCATGCCTGAGGTCTACTCTGTGTTCAGCCATGTGCTGGGATGTGTGGGCTCCAGATATATAACACATTTTCCTGTTTCATAGTTTGGGCAATGGAGGTGGGTCAGGGGTCACAGTGAGGCGATAGTCGGTCTCAAGCAGGCTGGGTTGTGCCTTTCTAGCAGCAGACACCGGCCATACTCATTTGCCCTGGGCTGAAAAAGCAGGGGAGGGTGTGGCAGATAGAACTACTCAGCTGCAAATATATGTTACTTTTTTGGAAAAAGAAGGATAACTCTAAGGGCAGAGTTGTGAGTAGAGTCTTGAGCCACAGAGGATTGTTTCTAGGCTTTGAAACCTAATAGAGTGTTCCCACTTGGATTTCAGAATTGTTTGAGACTAAGGATTCCTTTTTTCCTTCCACTTTCCCCCCTTTTGAATAGGAATCTCAAAGGCCATTATCCAATTCCTGTCCTGAGATTGTATTTGGGGAGCAAACAATCCACGGATGGAGAGGAATGTTGCCCCAGGACGGGATCATACTTAGAGTCTCAACCATACCTGATTTAGTCTATTTAGATCAGGCATCCTCAAACTACGGCCCGTGGGACACATGCGAGTGTTTTTGCCCATTTGTTTTTTTACTTCAAAATAAGATATGTGCAGTGTGCATAGGAATTTGCTCATAGTTTTTTTTAAACTATAGTCTGGCCCTCCAACGGTCTGAGGGACAGTGTACTGGCCCCTTGTTTAAAAAGTTTGAGGACCCCTGATTTAGATGATGAGATTTGGGACTTTTGGGCTGATGGGATTTAGATGAGATTTCCAACTGTAAGTTGATGCTGTAATGGGCTGAGAATTTGGGCAAAGTTGGAATGGGGTAAATGTATTTTACATGTGAGATGGACATGAATCTTGGGGGGGCAGGAGGGTAGAGTACAGTAGGTAGAATAATGGCCTCCCCAAAGATTTCCACACCTTAATCCCCAGAACCTGTGACAATGTTGCTTTACATGGTAGACAGAGGGACTGCAAGTGTGACTAATTTAAGGATCTTGAGCTGGAAAGAGTGTCCTAGGTTATCCCATGTAATTCTGTGAGTTCTTATAAGAGGGAGGCAGGAGTGTAGGGTCAGAGAAGGAGAAGGAATGATGGGATGATGGAAGCAAAGGTCAGAGAAAGGACAGATTCACAATGCTGCACTGCTGACTCTGAGAGTGGGGGAAGGGACCTTTAGAATCTGAAAAATTCAAGGAAACAGAATCTTCCCAAAGCACCCAGAAGGAACGCCTCCTGTCAGCACCTTCATCTTAGGCCCCTAAGACCTATTTCAGTCTGCTGACCTCCAGAACTGTAAGATAATAACTTTGTGTTGTTTTAAGCCACTACATTTATGGTAAGTTATTTCAGCAGCAATAGGAAACTAATACAGAAGCGTTTAGGCTTCTGCCTTCATTCTCTTAGAAGTTGGCCACGAAGTGAAAAATGTTTGACTCCCCTGATAGACAGAGAAGCCACAGGGAAAGAGAAAGGGCCTGGAGGGCCAGAGACAATGAAGAGAGAGAAAAACATACCCAGACAGTCCCTAGCCTTTGTAGCCATACTTTTGAGGCATCAGTCATGTGAGTAATGTATCTTGGATCCTGAGGTTCAGTTGAATCATCCCTGCCGTACCACGCGGTGCAAAGACCAGCTGTACCACGCTCGGGCTGCAGAACCATCAGCAAATAAATGGTTAATATTAATTTAACTCTCAAGTTTTGGGGTAGTTTTTTATGCAGCAATAAATAACTGAAACAATATGATATCCTTTAATGCTCATCACTAGCCAATGAGATAGGGACTAATATTTCCATTTCACAGATAAATACACTAAGGCTTAGAGAAGATAAACTAATAACTTGTCCAAAGTCACAGTTAGCAAGTGGAGCCAGGATTTGATCCTAGGCAGCAAGATTTAAAAAGAAAAACACCTATGCTCTTAACTTGGAGGATTTCATATTATTTAGCCATGACCTTTAGTTTTAAGCATCAAAAGTTCACCTTGAACTAACTTTATTTGATATTTAGTGGAAACTTTTATAATAGCAGGAAAATCTGAAACAAGACCTGAAACTAAGTCTTGATGGCTGTTAAAACTTGTGTGTATGTGTGTGCGTGTGTGTGTGTGATGCATTTTTACCCAGAAGTGTTGTTTTCCTTCTGTCAGGCTTTCTCCAAAACTTTAAAAGTTTTAAGGCTAAAAATGGCTGCATCATGGCAGAAAATATAGCTATAGCAGGTCATAGACTCACATCTTCTGACTTTGCCTTAAAATAAACAAAAACAAACAAAAAAACATCGAAGACTGCCTCTGGCCCCAATTAAAAACTCTTGGAGAAGGATTCTAATTGGTCCTTCATGGCTCAGGTGCTTGCCCTTGGAGCAAAACACAGCTCGAAGGAGTGAGATGTTTAAAAATATGGCAGCTCCCGTTTGCACATGGTTTACACTCTAGAAAGGAGAACTTTCCAGGAGAAGGCGGGGATTCGTGTGCTGATCTAGTTACACAAGCAGCAGACACCCACTTCAAACAGAAAGGGCTGGGTTCAAAGATGCAAAAACCATGTCAATGAAAGACATAGGGAGATCAAGGTGGGGGGGGGTCAAAATTCAGAATTACCATTTTTAATCTAGGATATCTGCCCAAGAGAAATGCGTACTCTATGAACTCGCATAAAATGCTTTCAGAAATGTTCCCTCTTTTTTTTTTGAGACACAGTCTCGCTCTGACGCCCCAGGTAGAGTGCCGTGGCGTCAGCCTAGCTCACAGCAACCTCAAACTCCTGGACTCAAGCGATCCTACTGCTTCAGCCTCCCGGATAGCTGGGACTACAGGCACATGCCACCAGGCCCAGCTGAGAAACTCTTCCTCTTGATTGTATTTATAAAAGCCTTCCTAGTGAGGTGGAATCAGTCAGCCAGAAGCAAACTAACACAACAAGCTTGGCCCTTGGCAACCAGAAGGCTCCAGGCAGAAAACGGTCCAACACAAAACAAGACAGGACAACTGGCTAATAAGCCACATAAAACCCAGAATTTCCAAGCCAGAGGAACCCCAGAGCCCCTCTAACCGTTTTGCCAACCACTGACCCTTGCATATACAGCATCAGTGTAACTACTTAGACACATCACTAATTACTTCCCCAACTAGAAAGTCTGAAAAGAAATTTTCCATACAACCAGCATCCCTCCTCCAGGCCCCACCACAAACTAAGTTCCTGAAGAGAACCTGCTCCTCTCTACACTGTCTGTGAAACCCAAAGACAGAATTTCAGTCACAGACGTGTACACATGATAGACATTAAGTGCTAGACTCGAGGTAGCACTGCCCATTCTAGTAGACCTTAAGAGTTATTAATAAAAATCCACACCTTTTACTTGTCTATTTATATGTTATATTCACGAAGACTATCAGCACAAGTAAATTAAAAAATCTCTACACGCAACGCTTTATTAATGCAATAATCACAGCCTTGAGCAGATCTGTAATTAAATACAGATTTCTAGAGATTTAAACAGATTATTTTAAAAGTTTGTTCCTGTGGCCTGTTGATGGGCATTGAGAGCACTAAACATGAAAGAAGCTGTCTTCTTTTCAGTAGGAATGGCTTATTTGGATCCGAGGGCGTGAAGGATGAGAGAGTTTCCAAGTTCTGCGCAGTGCTCTGAGCTGGGCACGCATTCCCAAGCGACGCCCTCCCAGGCTGATTAGGGCTTGGCGCTTATTTGCATCTGGTACTTGTATTTAATGAGTCCTTCCTCTCTGCTCATATTTAATCACTCTTCTCTTTTATCAAGATGTTCTCTGTCCATCTTCATCATTGTGAAATAAAATTTTGCTCTTGAAATCTAAGTGCCCTCTCCTCTCATGTTTCATTAGCATTTCTTCTATGGTTTCACAGAATTCTTGCACATGATTCAGACATTTTTAAACTGCCAAAAACTTTTAAACCTTTTATTATTAGTAGTCATATAAATGAAGGTCTCCAAAGACTCAAAATTCCTTGAGGAATAAATCTTTAAAAACCCAGACAGTTTTTAATATATGCTATCTGCTTAAGGAGTTCTAACCTTAATTTTACTTTTTTTTAAATACAATATTTTATTTTTTCTCACCTAAAAAACAAGCAACCTAGAATTAAGATATACATAAGCTTCTCAAATTTACCCTAATAAAATTTTGAATATTTATACGATTTCTACAAAAACATACAGTGTATCAAAATCTGCATAAATCAAATTTATAAAATATGTAGAAATGCATAGTGATATTATCAACTTACAAAGCAAGGATATGGGAATTATTTCCAAAGCAGCCTACCATAGAAAATAGTCATTATGGCAGCAGCTTCTGCTGTTTTTTGTTTGGTAAGGTTTCTGATTTCAATATAAAGAATTATATCCATAGAATATCTTAATGAATTGCACAAAATACCCATTTAAAATTTACATGCACAGTTCATTGACACCTTTCTTAGGCCTATGCATAGTTAACAAGATTATAATCTACTCAACTTGGAAAACGGAGCCTACCTGCAAACACACAAGTAAAGTATCAACTCTCTCTTAGTTTCTTTTTTATGGTTGATTTATTTTGCAATTACATAAGCATATAAATGTATTCCTTTTAAACATCCTTAGACATGAAAGTTAAAATGGTTGATCACAGACCAGTAGCAAAATACAAATTGACAATTCAAAATAATAAATAAAAGTCTGTTGAGGATGTTTAACTTTGACTCTCCAAATATAAAAGCTAAGCTTGGAAGAAACAAATTTGTAGGCTTTTCTTTTAGACAAATGTAAGTTTTTTCTTTTCTTTTTTAAGCTTTAAGTAAAAATATTTCCGGCCGGGCGCGGTGGCTCAAGCCTGTAATTCTAGCACTCTGGGAGGCCGAGGCGGGCGGATTGCTCGAGGTCAGGAGTTCGAGACCAGCCTGAGCAAGAGCGAGACCCCGTCTCTACTATAAGTAGAAAGAAATTAATTGGCCAACTAATATATATAGAAAAAACTAGCCAGGCATGGTGGCGCATGCCTGTAGTCCCAGCTACTTGGGAGGCTGAGGCAGGAGGATCGCTTGAGCCCAGGAGTTTGAGGTTGCTGTGAGCGAGGCTGATGCCACGGCACTCACTCTAGCCTGGGCAACAAAGTGAGACTCTGTCTCAAAAAAAAAAATGTTTCCCTCTTAAATTAAAAAAATATATATACATGGGCAATATATGTAACCTTAACACTTGTACCCCCATAATACACTAAAAAAAAATATATATATATATATATATTTCCCTCTGGCAGTAGTTTATGAATTCCTTTCATTGTAATGACATCATGACTGCAAGATCAATAATGCTTAATTTACTTGTCATTCCCTCATTGTTTTATTTAGCACTAAATTTAGGCATTTTAATCTTTTGGGTGATAAAAGATTACTTATTTAGAAATTAAAATCTAATTGGCTATTTGTAGTATTTGGTTCTCCTATAGTAGGTGCTATCTTAATAAATGTTTAAATCCAAATAAATCTTTTCACTGGAAAAGTACTAATCAAAATTATGATTCCTAAAAAGAAATTAAGAAACACTAGGGAACTAACACCCAATCTAACATTATGCATTTCAACATTTTTTAATGAACTATATCAAATAGTCTTTTGTTTAATTTTAAAAACATGTAAGGAATTTCATTTGGATGAAAATAAAAATGAAACATCAATTCACTCTTGTATTCATAGGTTGCACAGCTTAGGTTATAATGCACAGGAGTTTTATAAGGCTTAATCTAATAAGGGCTTGGAAATTCTTCAGTCAAAATGAACCTTTGACATGTTTATAATGGTGTTTTGTTATCTCTTGTTACTCCCCTTTCAAGTTTCAAAATTGAGAATTATTTATAGTTTTCTATAGTGACAGGTACGAAAGAAAAGTAAATCCCAAATGTTAGTGGACAGTTTCCCTCGCTAGTTAGAAGATTCCTTTGCAATCCTGGGTGTTGGCACAGACAGAGGGCACTGGGAACGCCAGCAGGTAAGGAAGATAATGCCACACAACTTCAAATCCTATGGAATAGCCTTGGGATGTTCCATATTATTTCTTTCTTAAGCTAAACAACATTCAACTTCATAGCAAAGGGCAGCACATAAATTCATTTCTGAGTAGTAAAAGTATTCCCCATACAGGTGACAATTCCATCATTACCATCCTACAGATTTCATCAAAAGCTCTTGAAATATATACTGAGTAACGAAAGAAACACTAAATGTGTTGAAATTCACATTTTTTTAGTCTCTTTTTCCTGTGAGCTAATCTTTCCAAGATCTGGGTAAGACCGGTAAGGAGGGCCTCAGATAAAGCCTGACTGCATCCATCATTTACTCCACTGATATAGATTTCCTCTGTGGATGCACAGTTCCCCTACAAAAGGACAACTTTTCTAAGCTATTCCTATGTCTGCAGCCCCTCTGAATAGCC
Source organism: Microcebus murinus (assembly GCF_040939455.1). NCBI lineage: Eukaryota > Metazoa > Chordata > Mammalia > Primates > Cheirogaleidae > Microcebus > Microcebus murinus. The sequence goes on from NC_134115.1 coordinate 15,589,965, forward strand.
ATATTGATATATGCCAAAGAAGTATATTTGGGGTGGCATATTTTGGTTTTCTTCACAAAGATCAGGCCCTCATGAGATGCTGAAATTGCCAGTATCTTGATCTTGGATTTACCAGCCTCCAGAACTGTGAGAAATAAATTTCCATGATTTATAAATAAAAAAAAAAAAAAAAGGCAGCATGGCTGTGAAGGAAGGCTACCTTGGCTAATAACCTGTGGCAGTGCTTAAAAAAGATGTAAAATTAAATAAAGACACGACAGGTTGATAATTACCAAGTCATATATGAAAGTCTGGTGACTCCAACCTTTTTTCAAGTGTGTTTAAAAAAAAAAAATCAAACTTCCTTTCAGACCCCTGAGTGTAATCCCAAAGAAGACAACATGCTTTTAACTCTATTCTAATAAAAGAGAGCTAAAGGCACAAATTACCAACATCATCTAAAAACAAAACAAAAAAAGATGTAAACATCTACAAAGTTTAAGGTAAAAGCAGTTTTGTAAACAGTAACTGCAGATGATAATGTTATTGTAAAAATCACAGTTTATTAATGTCCTTCAAACTGACCAGGAGGTTCCGGGTTTGGAGCTGTACAGAGTTAATAACAATAGTTGCAGCAGGTTTCAGGCGGTTTTCAGTCCTGTATAAATTTACTTGTCAGTAGGTAGGTTATTGGTTTCTTTTATTCTTTCTAAACATCATGAATGTTATTCATTTCCCACTTTTGAGTCTTTTTATTGGAGTCACAATTGGAGATGAATACTTGATGTAGGACCTCTGAGCAATCTAAGCACTTTTCCTGAAGGAATATGTGAATAAATTTGTGCAGGTTCTTGAAGTACTGCCATTCCTTAAATCCATTTAGATTACAGTGTGTAATCATAACTTTTGATCCATCAGTCCCCTTTGTCAAACACTGGTCATACTGCATGAGTTGATTTGCTTCATGGATTCTGAAAAGCTGATCCCTCCATCGGATTCCCTGCCATCTTGTGGCAGGGTCCTAGCTCAACCAAGCCTCCAATTGTTCTCCCCATGCTATCAATGCAGTAAGCAGTTTCAAAGCCACAGATTTCTCCCCAGTCAACATTTTTGGGTGGCAAAGGATAGTGTGAGGGGATATCATAAGCTATTTCTTCCATGAACCACTTGAAACTTTTGCAGTTGTGATCTTCTTGAAATTTTTTCAGCTCCGATATATCCCCATATGGGAATGCCTTTGATTCAGGACGACTGGCATAGAAGTAGTCTTTGTGTTCATCCCACCAGACCTCGACAACCCTAACATAATTCTTTAGAGTTGGAGAAGAACCAACAGAAACAGGTGGAGGATTTCCTTGCCAGCCAAGGCAAGACAGTAGATGTGCCCAACATAAGAACAAGGGACAAACAATAACTTGCCACCACACTGTCATATCTGTTTAACTCAAGCTGTGACATAGTTCTCTCTCTCTCTCTCTCTCTCTCTCTCTCTCTCTCTCTCTCATTTGAAATGGGGGTAGGAGGGGGGGTTGAGTGGGGGCTGGAGCACAGAAGGTGGTATTGCTCAGGGAATGCCTCAACAACAGGGGAGGTGCTGCAGGAAGACAGCTCCAGGGTCAGTCTGAGGAGGCACAGTCACTGTGGGGGTCTGCTTCCGTCTTGAGTCATCATGTCCTTGTACGAGATCTCAAAGTTTTCACCACTCCAAATCTGGAGACCTGGATCATAGAGACCCAGTTCAAAGAGGAATTCTCGTTCAATGGCAAATCCCCCAGCCATGGCTGGGGACTGATACCATTCAGTTTTGTCTTTCTCAGTCTCTTCTCTTGAAGGGTCAGAGGCACCCATTTCCAGAGCATACCCCAATCCCATGCTGCTCGGGCATACCCATCTTCACCACCACCACCTTGGGGGACAATTTCATATGTGTTGCCATTTATGACATCTATAAGCGGCACAGTGCAAATGGTTCTGTCCTTAGAAATGGGAGCTACACGTGGTGCATACCAGTTAACTGCCACCTCGCAGTGAGCATCAAGGTATATCAAAACCTGTCCGGGTTTAGCCTTCTGAGCACCAATATTTCGTGCTTGAATTAAACCTTCTCTTCTCTCATTTCAAAATACCTTTATGAGGCCATTCCACAGCTTAATGTATTCATCCAGTTTCTCTTTTAAGTGTTCTTTATTACTGAAGTCATCGATTAACACAATTTCTGCTAAATATTTCCTTGGAGTCCTTTTAATCACACTGTGGACTGTTCTCATCAGGGTTGACCAGCCTTCATTATGGAGCACAATGACAACACTCTAAGTGAGCAGGTTTTCATCATAATGCCAATACTTGCATACTTTCCCAGGTCTGGCCTCAGCCTTCACCCCACAGCTGGCTCCTCAATTTTACTTTTTTAAAAATACCAAGTAAGGCCGGGTGCGGTGGCCCACGCCTGTAATCCTAGCACTCTTGGAGGCCGAGGCGGGTGGATTGCTCAAGGTCAGGAGTTCGAAACCAGCCGGAGCAAGAGCGAGACCCCGTCTCTACTATAAATAGAAAGAAATTAATTGGCCAACTAATATATATACAAAAAATTAGCCGAGCATCGTGGCGCATGCCTGTAGTCCCAGCTACTCAGGAGGCTGAGGCAGTAGGATCGCTTGAGCCCAGGAGTCTGAGGTTGCTGTGAGCTAGGCTGATACCACGGCACTCACTCTAGTCTGGGCAACAAAGCGAGACTCTGTCTCAAAAAAAAAAAAAAAATACCAAGTAAATGATCAGCAATGGTTAGTTATTTTGAACAGTCACTACCTACAGTTCATGTGGAATTTATACATTAACGGGAGTGTCTCCAAGTGATCATTGGATACTTGCACACTCATCGGTTAGAGCGATCAAGTGAAGTGGAAGCTAAACTCGGGGGCTTTTTGTATATATGGGTACACTGGGACAGAAGTGGGAAGCCCACCCATGAATAGGCTGTCCCAGGAGGGTGACACAGGAAAGAAGAAAAGAGGGACATGAGATCAATGGCATCATACAAGAGACTGGAGAGGTAAGTGGATGAGAGAGAGAGAGTTGGATGGGCAGAAGGGAGCCAGAGTGGAACACCATAGGATGCTAGGAAGTGTGTTACTTTAGGAGCTACCAAGCCAAATGCCTCCAGGGAGCACACTTATAGAGGAGTCAAAGTAGGGAAACGATAAGGTGAACTGGAACAGGCAGGCCTCACCCAAAGGCATTCAAGTTCAATTTAAAAAATAATCTATGAATGTCAAAAACAGATCTGTGAGCCAAATTCAGCCTATAGACTCAGTCTGTGACTTCTGCATTAAAGAAAGGTTATATCAACACTTTAGTTGTAGTGGCAGAGTACAGACTCAGGAGCCAGACTATTCGCATGAAATCCTGCTCCACCACTTACCAGCTCTGTGACCTTGGTCAAGCAACTTCACCCTCTAAGTCTCAGTTTCCTTAACTGTACAATCAGGGTGATAACTGGGCCTGCCCCAGAAGGAAAGTGATTATATATCCAGGTTGGCCTATGAGATCCTGGCACATGGAATATTTTTATAATAATTAGAATGATTAGAAGTATAATTATTAACAGTTTCCCTTTCACTGTCAAAATTGTCCTACTTACAGGGTCAAGTGTTAAAGAGATAATAATCCATGTAAAGTTCTGACCATACTGCCTAGAATACAGAAAGTGCACCAAAAAAAAAAAAAAATGACAACAGCTTTATGCAGACTAGGCGTGGCAGAATTAGGAAGTAAGAAAGGTCTGTCCTCACAGTTGTCTCATCCCCCAACCTCATCCTGATGCCACCCAGACTGCTTCACCTTGGCTTCTCACACTGCTCAGACCATTCTCAGTGACCTCAAAATTTGGTGTCCCTGGATCTATTTTTTCAGGACTCCCCTTCAGAGCTCAGCTAGCTCTGAAGTATTGCTGGGTCCCCAGGAAATGTATGTACTACCCTTTCTAGGTGAGATGAGATGAACGTGGATGAATGGGGTGGGGGGTGGTTAGGCTGAAGAAGGCACTTTTGGGTAGCTTTAGCTATTCCTTCAAATAACACCACACCAAAGCTTCTTATGAACATGAGGCCTACCCTGCTTACTGTAATTTATTTTATATACATACATATATATATATATATATATATATATATCCCAATATGAATTTATTTCAAGCATGAAATGAATGAGTTCAGTGCTTTCTAGACAAATACTATTCTAAAACATAAACCATGGCATTTCTTCAAGCTATCCTCATTTATCATGAAAATTAACAGAAGGCTGAGAGTTTTAACAAAAATACAACCCCTTAAGTTTCTTAGTTAAATTGTTTCAGTGATATGTTGCTACTTAACAAATCACCCACAGAACTTAGTGGAGTAAAGCAACTATGTCCTATAACCTCTCATGGTGCTGGGGGTTGATGGGCTCAGCTGGGCGGTTCTCACCTGGAGTCCCTCATTTGGTTGCAGACAGGCCTCAGCTGGGACTTGAGCCACTGGAATATTTTTTTTCACTCTCATGTCTAGTGCCTGAGCTGGGAAAGCTGAAGGCTGCTTGACATTTATCCTCAAACAGCCTTTCCATGTTGGCCTTCTTTACAGCTTGGTGGTCTCAAAGTGATTGGACTGCTCACATGGTCCCCGGATTCCAAGAGGGAGTATTCCAAGAGATGCAACAGAAGCTACAAGGCTTCTTATGATTTGGAAGTTAGATGGTGTCAGTTCCAGAGCAAGTCACAGGCCAGCCTAGACTCAATAAGCTGGTGGAATATGTTTTGCACTTGTCTATGTAGGGATAGAATGAACGGACGGCATCTTAGAGATAAGCTACCATACCATCCACCCATCTCTTTCCACAACGCTAAGAGTGGAATTCTTTCAGAATAACTGGAAGAGAGGATTCTGAAAGTTCTCACCACAAAGAAATGACAAATGTTTAAGGTGATGCCTATGCTAGATACCATGACTGGATCCTTATACAATGTATACGTGTATCAAAATATCACACTGTACCCCATAAATACGTACAATTATTATGTGCCAATTAAAAGCAAAACAAAATGAATGGAATGGAGGACGAAGAAAGTAAGATTTGATTATAATTTCCTGAATGGATAGTCTTTGATTTTTAAAAATTATCATATAAATGTTATGTAATATCTGTTCATTAGCAAACAGAAAGGAGTAAATAAAAAATAAACAAATGACTCCTGTCACCCAGAGAAAATCACTGCCAGCTTGGTTACAGTGAAATTAATATTCACCTGACTAGGAAGCAGGCAGACATAATTTTTCAGCTCTTCCCCTTTTGAATACCAACTTAGTGCAGGAAAGCACTCAATGTTACTCAACTTAGTTGAACAGGCAAGGAGCCAGCCCCCAGATGTCAGGACAAATATAGGGGCTTAGCAATTGAATGGGTTAGAGGAGACAAATGATTTGAGCAGATGCCACGTTGAAGTTGTGAGAGGGAACATCTGCTGTCGCATTCGCTAAGGTATTTGGTAATCAGGAAGATGGTATAAATGCACAAATGGAGCAACCTGTATTGAGATTCAGAGCATGAACGCTGATGTCAATGTTTTGTAGCTAATTAGATGGAGAGTGTTACATTGTGTCTCTAATTTTACAGAATGAAAGCAGAATGTTCCTCTCTAGCAGAGTTGACTGGCAATTTTCAAGCAGAGAGTGGCCTCATTCCCATCCTCCGACAACATAATGAACGAAAATGAACCACAATAACCAAGCCTGAGTTCCTTACACTATATAGCCCAAATGTCCACGCTTCACCAGTTTCAAACGGCATAATAAAGTCACATTTCTTTATGATACAGAAATTGTGGTGCCTCAGGTTCCCACTGACTTGGCCTTACGAAATCCAGTTCTTCTACCAGCTCCCTGTCTACCAGCCTTCCTGGGACTCCTAAAGAACTGTTTCACACACACGCCAGGATGCTCTTTCCACGGCTGATGGCAGCCTCGGGCGCAGAGCAAGCTCTGGCTATTGGTGGCCCCTGGACCTGCCTCTTTCCGGCCTCTGGTTTCTGCTGTGCCATTTTTGCCCCCCAAATGGACTCCCCCCCCCCACTGCCTCTCATTAAAAGTAGAAACCAAGCCATGATATTTAAAGGGGTTTTATGGGGGGCTTGAAGTTAACAGAGAGGAATTATTAATAGAACAACAAAGGAGAGAAATCTGGATGGCAGATACGGGTCCCTGTGGCTCACAGACAGTCTCCCCTGCTGGTCTCTCTCTGCCTGACCTTCCACACCCACCTTTAGACAGTGTTAACTTACCATTCCCCGCTAGAGGCCTCCTCAAATACCTATTCTATTTAGTGTCGGGGGCATCAGCCTCCACGAGAAGACAAGAGAGAAGAACTCCCTCCACCTCACCTTATTCCAGCCTCAGACTTGCCTCCCGAACCCTTTTCTGGTCCCAGCTCCTGCTTCCTTACAAAGCTGGTTGACAATGGCCATGTCCTTCAGCCAGACATTATGTCCAGAGACTTCTAGTCAGTTTTCTGTGACATCATTGTGAGATCCAGGTCTGGGGTGACCAAACCCAACTGAGATAGGGAACTGGCGGGTACCGCTCAGCACTAAGCCAAAAAGTCCCTACACACCCTGATCAAAGACAGGATGTGGGGACAGAACGAGTTAAGACTAGTCAAAACCAAGATGGCAAGGAAACCAGCTCAACCTTGCCGCTCATTATACCTAGTTATATGTTAGCATGCTAAATGAAACTCCCACCTACTCTATGACAGTTCCAGGAGGGACCTTATAAAATAAAAAAAGGGGAGGGTTCCTGGTTTTAGAAAATCACTGCCCCTTCCCAAGAAATAACATAGGGATTACTCCCCTGCTTAGCTTATGATTAAGCCATTGCTTACATTTAAAAAATCAAAACAACTGAAGGTGCTATTCTCCTCAGCAGGAAGAACTAGCCCCTATTCTGTCTGTGGAGTAGATCTTCTGTATTTCCTAAACACAACTTGCTTTGGCTTTACACTGCCGGCTCACTCTTGAATTTTTCCTCCTGGGAAGCCAAGGACCCACTTGGACTTCAAGTGATTCCCAGCATTGGGAATGTCCTTAAGCAACAGCTTAATATTCACACACACACACACACACACACACACACACACACACACACACACACCCCTCCCAAGAACAAGCAAGAAGCACGTAGATGTTGAAATTCTTACAAAGAGTGATTATGGGAACAATTTCAGCAAATGGGAACAAAGGACCGCAGAGAAAGCCAGCATCGATATTTTGCTTTTTGCATGGTTGTGGATGAAAAGCAAGGTGGCACGGATTCCCAGGACACTGGCATACCTTGGCAAGCAGGCACGTCACCTTTGCAATAAGAACTGATTGCAGGCAGACCCCCAGGGCATAAGACCCTTTTTATTTTACTGTGCATTTAAAGATCAGTTTATCAAAATAACTAAGACATCTACAAAATAAATAAAACTTTATTTTATTTAGAGAGAGAGAGAAAAAAGAAATTCTTACAAAGAAAAGCAATGCTTCCTGTCACTACCACTCAAAAAAGCAACCAAATCTACAGAAGAACTCGTTAAAACACCCACTCCATTACTGGTGCCCCACCAGACCACTTAGGGAGGGACTTCAGGCACCCAACTTCAGGAACCCAAGCCTGGGCCTTTGGGTAAATTCCCAGTATTCACAACTTCCACAGGGACAAACCAAGGGTTCTTGCTTCCTGACTAAAGACTCATTGTGGTGGTTTTCCCAAGTAATCAGACAGACTGCTTGAAAGGTTAATTTAAATCCTAATCCCTTAGAAAAGGAAATTTTCACCCTGGAAGCTTATTGTGGGGCTGATTTGTCCAGCTCATACCTACCCCTTGGAGAGAGACAAATAGCATTCTCATCTACAAATGTAACATATAAGCAAATGTATTCCAACCTGGCATTATGTTACCTCTCAGGGGCTGGTCCCAGAGAAAGGAAAGTTCCCATAAACAGAATTGGGAAGTACATTTTTAAAATTTTAAACAAATTTTTAATTGATGCATAATAGATGTACATAGTTTTGAGGTACATGTGATAACTTAATACATTCATATAATTTGTAAAGATCAAATCAGTGCACTTGGGATATCCATCATCTTAAATATATGTCTTTATGCTAGAAACATTCAAATTATTCCCTTCTATTAATAGCTACTTTGAAATGTACAGTAGATTATTGTGAACTATAATCATCCTACTGATCTATCAAACACTAGGTCTTATTTCTTCTATCAAATTGTATATTGGTACCTATTAATCGACTTCTCTTCATTCCCCCTCCGTGGCTCTGGTAACCACCAATCTACTGTCCACCTTCACAAGATCCATGTTTTTAGCTCCCATATATGAGTGAGACCATGCGATATTTGTCTTTCTGGGGAGGTACATTTTTGAAAGCTGTTTTTAGACCACCTGGCTAAGAAAGGAACCTTAATGATCAGACATTTGTGCAATGCGGGGCAGCTTTGGATGTTTACTTCCTATTCACCTGGCTCCATCCCCAGATTCCCTCATGGATACTCGCACCTCCCTGGGCTCCTCTCCCTCTCTCCTCTCCTCTGTCTCCCTTTCTTTCATTCTTGCTCTCACTTCCTCTCCTCCTTGTGTGTAGACAGTTCTTTTAACTACCTGGAGAAATAGTAACTGTGAAGCTAGTGAGGTAGGGAAGGTCCCTACCTCACCTCACCATAAATTCCTGGGCCTCAAACCTCACAAAGAAGTAGCAGGACTGCCATGTCTGAAGGTACCACGTGGGTGGGGTGCTGGGCGTTTTAGGAGTAACCAGATGACAAGAGGCTCACCCTCCAGGGCTTTGGCAGTATTGTAAGGCCTTTTTAAACCCGGAGGTGAAGATTCAGAGCTCCAATAATGACCAACATTCAGTTTTTCACCAACCCTTACAAAAAGTTTAAGAGAATTCAGAAAATTTTAGTAATACAATCTTTCTTGCACACCAAATTCATAATCTGAGAAGCATATGGGGCCACTTCTGCAAAGCTTTGAACCTAAAACTCCCCAATTAAACTTACCGGCCAATCCTGATAGAGACCTGGGCCCAGGCTCTGGGTTCTGCACTAACAAATGATGCTGCTTTTGAAGTTCCCAAGGCTTGTTTTGTGCATCCTGCCAGATAGCCTGCTCTTTCTATTAATAGCTGTTTTCCCTCAACTGTTACAAATTACAAACAGTTACAGATAAAGAATGTGCATTAGCTTCTTTTCTCATTAATAGACTTTATGTTTTAGAACAGCTCACAGCAAAATTGAGTAGAAAGTACAGAGAGTTCCCATATATCCCTACCCGCTCACACCCACAATCTCCCCGACTACCAGCATCTTGAACCACAGTGGTACATTTGTTACAATTGATAAACTTGCATTGGCACATCATTATCACCTGAAGTCCACAGTTTCCATTAGACCCTGGTGTTATACATTCTATGGGTTTTGACAGATGTGTAGTGACGTGTATCCATTATAGTATCATGCAGAATAGTTTCACTGTTCCCCAAATCCTCTGTGTTATGTCTATTTGACACCCCTTCACCCCAACCTCTGGTAGCTACTCAGTATTTTACTATTTTCATAGTTTTGCCTTTTGCAGATGTCATGCAGTTTTAATCATATACACAGGGCTGTCCAGAAGGTATCCAGCCATTCTTAATGTAACTTTTCATATTACATGGCTGGATACTTTCCAGACAGCTTTGGTAGTACATAGTCTTTTCAGATTGTCTGCTTTCACTTAGTAATGTGATTTAAGTTTCCTCCATGTCTTTTCATGGCCTGATAGCTCATTTCCTTTCAGCACTGAACATTATTCCATTGTCCGGACATACTACAGTTCATTTACTGAAGGACATCTTGTTTGCTTCCAAGTTTTGGCAATCATGAATAAAACTGTTACAAACATTTGTGTGCACATTTTTTGTAGACATAAGTTTTTCAGCTCATTTGGGTAAATACCAAGGAACATGATTGCTGGATCGTATGGTAAGAGTATGTTCAACTTTGTAAGAAACTGCCAAATTGTCTTCTAAGGGTCTATATGATTTTGCATTCCCACCAGCAATGAATGAGAGTTCCTGTTGCTCCACATTTTTGCCAGCATTTGGTGCTGGGTTTTGTATTTTCTCTATTCTTATCGGTGTGTAATGGTGTCTCATTGTTGCTTTTGCTTGAAATTCTGTAATGATATATGATGTGGAGCATCTTGTCATATGTGTATTTGCCATCTGTACATATTTTTATTGAGGTGTCTGCTCAGATCTTTTGCCTATTTTTTAATTGGATTGTTCATTTTATTATTGTGGGGTTTTAAGAGTTCTTGTATACTTTGGATAACAGTTATCTTCTGCAAATAATTTCTTCAGGTCTGTGCCTTGTCTCTCATTCTATTGACAAAATTTTTTATTTTAATAAAGTCCAGCTTATCAACCATTTGTTTTATGGATCATGCTTCTGGTGCTGTATTTATTATAAAAAGTCATCACTATGCCCAAGGCCATCTAGGTTTTCTCCTATGTTATGTCCTAGGAGTTGAATTGTTTTGAATTTTACATTTAGTTTGATTATCCATTTTGAGTTCATTTTTGTGAAAGGTGTAAGGTCTGTGTCTAAAATTTTTTTTTTTTTTTTGCATGTGGATGTCTAGTTGTTCCAGCACTATTTATTGAAAAGACTATCTTTATTCCACTGTATTGTCTTTGTTCCTATGTCAAAGATCAGGTGACTATATTTATGTGGGTCTGTTTCTGGGCTCTCTATTCTGTTCCATTGATCTATCTGTCAATACCACATTGTCTTGATTACTGTGGCTTTATAGTAAGCCTTGAAGTTTTGCAGTGTCAGTCCTCCAACTTTTTCCTTCTCCTTCAGTATCGAATTGACTACTTAGGTCTTTTCCCTCTTCATACAAACTTTAAAATCAGTTTGTCTATGTCCACAAAGCAACTTCCTGAGATTTGGATTTGGATTGTGTTGAATGTGTAGATGAAGTTGTAAAGAAGTGACATCTTGAGTCTTCCTATCCATGAACATGAAGTATCTCTTCATTTAGTTATTCTTTGACTTCTTTCACCAGAATTTTGTATTTTTACTCATATAGATCTTATACATGTTTTGTTAAATTTATATCTAAATATTTCATTCTGGGGGGGTGTCGATACACATTCAGCCTTCTGTATCCTCAGGATCTGCATCTGCAAATTCAAACAACTGTGGCTCAAAAATATTTAGGGTAATGATAAAAATAACAGTATAGCAATAAAAAATACAAATTTTATAATTAATATAGTAAAACAACTATTTACAGAGCATTTACATTGTATTAAGGATTATAAGTAATCTAGAGATGATTTAAAGTATATGTGAGCTGAGACATTGTGAGTACAATGGGAAAAAAGAAAAAAGGAAATAAATAAGAATTAAATATTTATATATAAAAAATTAAATAAATAAATAAAGTATATAAGACGATATGTGTAGGTTATATGCAAATACTATACCATTTTATATAAGGGATTTGAGCATCTGAAAATTTGGGTATCCTCAGGGGGTCCTGAAACCAATCCCTTATAGATACTGAGGGACAACTGTAAATGTTATTATGTTTTTAATTTCAAATTCCACTTGCTCATTGCTGATGTCTAGGAAAGTGATTGACTTTTGTATATTAATCTTGTATCCTGCAACCTTGCTATAATCATCTACTAATACCATTTTTTATTTATTCTTTTAGATTTTCTATATAAACAATAATTTCTTCCTTCCCAATCTGCATATATTTTTTTTTTGTCTTATTGCATTGGCTAGGACATTCAGTATAATGTTGAAAAGCAGTGAGAAGAGAGAACATTCTTACCTTATTCCTGATCTTGCCAGAAAACTTCTAGTCTCTCACCATAAGTATGTTAGCTGTAGATTTTTGTAGGTATTCTTCATCTTGAGGCAGTTTCTCTGTATTACTAGTTTGCTGAGTTTGTATTATGAACAGGTAGTGGATTTTGTCAAATGCTTTTTCTACATCTATAGATATGATTGTTAATTTTTTCTTCTTTAGCCTGTTGGTGTGATGAATTACATTAATTGATTGTTGAATGTAGAACCAGCCTTGCATACCTAGGATAAATCCTACATAATCATGTATATTATTCTTTTTATACTTTGTTGGATTCAATTTGCTAACATTTTGTTGAAGATTTTTACATCTATGTTTATGAGACATATTGTTCTGTAGTTTTCTCTTCTTGTAATGTCTTTGTCTGGCTTTGATATTAGGGTAATGCTGGCCTTGAAGAATGAGTTAGGAGGTATTCCCTCTGCTTTTATCTTCTAAAATGTGTTGTAAAGAATTAATATCATTTCTTCCTTAAATGTTTGGTAGTATTCCCCAGTGAATTCATCTGGGCCTGGTGTTTTCTGTTTTGGAACATTTAAATTATTGATGAAATAATTTTTTTATAGATATAGGCCTATTATGATTATCTATTTCTTCTTGTATGAGTTTTAGTTTGATTGTGTCTTTCGAGGAATTTGTCCATTTCATTTAGGTTATCAAATTTGTAGGCATAGGGTTTTCATAGTATTCCTTTATTATTCTTTTGATATCCATGGGATTTGTAGTGATGCCTTCCCTTTCATTTCTGATGTGAGTAATGTCTGTCTTCTCTCTTTTTTTCTTAATTAGCCTGGCTACAGGCTTATCAATTTTATTGATCTTTACAAAGAATCAGCTTCTAGTTTCTTTGATTTTCTCTATTGATTTCCTATTTTAATTTCATTGATTCCTGCTCTAATTTTTCTTTCTTTCTTTTTGCTTTCTTTGGATTTAATTTGCTCTTCTTTTGCTAGTTTCCTAAAGTGGGAGCTTAGATTATTGTTCTTAGATCTTCTTTTCTAGCATATTCATTCAATGGGTTATATTTCTTGCTAAGTACCACTTTCTCTACATTTCACAAATTTTGATAAGTTGTATTTTCACTTTCATTTAGTTTAAAGTATTTTTTAATTTCCCTTGAGATTTCTTCTTTAACCCATGTATTATTTAGAAATGTGCTGTCTAATCTCCAAGAATTTTGAGATTTTCCAACTATTCTTTTCTTATTGATTTCTAGTTTTATTTCATCATGGTCTGAGCAAATATTATATGATTTCTAATCTTTTACACTTGTTTAAGTGTTTTATGTCCCAGAATGTGATCTACCTTGATGAAGGCTCCATGTGAGCTTTAGAAGAATATATATTCTGCTGTTTTGAGGTAAAGGAGTCCATAGATGTCAATTGTATCCAGTTGATTCATGGTACTGTTGAGTTCAGATATGTTTTTATTGATTTTCTGCCTGATAGATCAGCCTGTTTCTGAAAGTGTTGTATTGAATTCTCCAAGTATAATAGTGAATTCGTCTATTTCTTCTTACAATTGTATCAGTTTGTGCTTCACATATTTTGTTACTCTGTTGTTAGGCACATACATATTAAGGATGGTTATGTCTTCCTGGAAAACTGGCCTTTTGATCAATATGTAATGTTCTGTTTTTCCCTGATGATTTTCCTTGCCCTAAAGTCTGCTTTGTCTGAAATCAATATAGATACTCTCACTGTCTTTTGATTAATGTTAGTATGGCATATCTTTCTTCAGCTCTTTACTTTTAATCTATATTGTATTTATATTTAAAGTGGGTGTCTTATAGACAACATAGAATTGGGTCTTCTTTCTTTAATCCACTCTGATAATCTTTGTCTTTTAATTGGTATATTTAGACCATTGATATTGAAATTGATTATTGATATAGTTGGGGCAATATCTACATTTTTGTTACTGTTTTCTATTGGTTGCCCTTGTTCTATGTTTTTATCTTTGTTTTCCACTCTTTTTTGTATTTTTGTGTTTTTAATTATTTTATATGATTCAATTTGCTTGCCTTTCTTAGCATATCAATTATACTTTATTTTAACTTTCTGAGTGGTTGCCCTAGAGGTTACACTCAAGTTCACTTTCACATAACTCTATTCCACCCATAGACAGTATAAGCAATTTATAGTAACAAATATTCCTAATTCCTCCTCCCATCCTTTGTATCATTGCTGTCATTTATTTCACTTATACATAAAGTAAAATCATTGACTTCATTGTTGCTCTATTATTTTGAACAAACTATTATCTGTTAGATCAATTAAGAATAAGACAAATAAAAGTTTTTGCTTGACCTTCATTTGTTCCTTTTCTTATGTTTTTCTTTCTTTATGTAGATCCAAGTTTCTGACCTATATAATTTTCCTTCTCTATAAAAAAAAAACATCTTTTAACATTTCTTGCAATGCAAGTCTACTGACAACAAATTACTTCAGTTTTTTTTTGTTGTTTTTTTTTTTTTTTGTCTGAGAAAGTCTTTATTTCTCCTTCACTTTTGAAGGATAATTTCACAGGATACAGAACTCTAGGTTGGTAGGTGCTTTTCTTTCAAAACTTTAAATATTTCACTCCATTCTATTCTTTTCTTTCCCCTCAGCTTTACTTAGGTATTACTGACAAATAAAAATTGTACACATTTAGGGTATATAATGTGATGTTTTGATTTATGTATACATTGTGAAATGGTTAAACCAAGCTAATTTACATATCCATCACCTCACATAATTATTCTTTTTTGTTGTGAAAACATTTAAGATCTACTCTCTTAGCCGTTTTCAAGCAAACAATAATTATTATTAAGCATAGTCTACATTAGGTCTCCAGTACTTATTCATTTGGAAAATAAAGGTTTATACCCTTTCACCAATATATCCCTTTTTCCCTTTCCCTATCCCCTAGCCCCTGGTAACCACCATTCTTCTCTCTGTTTCTATGAGTTTAAATTTTTTAGATCCCAAATATAAATGAGATCATGTTTGTCTTTCTCTATCTGGCTTATTTCACTTAGCATAATGTCCTCAAGATCATTCACGTTATTGCAAATAGCAAGATTTCCCTTTTACGACTGAAAAAATTCCTATACACACACACACACACACACACACACCACATTTTCTTTATTCATTCGTCTGTCAACAGACACTTAGGTTGTTTCCATATCTTGGCTATGGTGGGTGATGTTGCGATGAACATGGGAGTGAAGATATCTCTGTGTCATAATGATTTTATTTTCTTTAGATATATATACTCAGAAGTGGACTTGTTGGATCATATGATAGTTCTATTTTTAAATTTTTGAGGAACCTCCATACTGGTTTCCATAGTGGCTGTATGAGTTTCCATTCCCAACAAGAGTGTGCAAGTGTTATCTTTGTCTTTTTGATAATAGCCATTCTGACAGGTATGAGGTGATATCTCATTATGGTTTTAATCTGCATTTCCCTGATGATTAGGGATGTTGAGCATCATTTCGTATACCTATTGGCCATTTGTATGTAATCTTTTGAGAAATGTTTATTCAGGTCCTTTGCTCATTTTTAAATCAGGTTGTTTTCTTGTTATTTTTGAGTTGTTTGAGGCAGACAGATTTAAGTTTCCAATATGTGATTCATAAAATTCCTCCACCGATCCATTTAATCTAAGGCTTTTATTTTGACAATAATTTATTCAATCATTCACTTATTAATTTAGTCAACCAATCATGCAATCATTCGCTCTTTGATTTAATCATATTCAGTCAATTGCCTGCATATATTCAATTATTCATCTATTCCTTCAATCATTTAACCTAGTATTTCTGGAATCATTCACAAAATCATTCATTCAATCACATACATTCTTTCATTGAAAACATTACTTCAATCATTCATGTCATCAGTCCCACAATCAGTCTGTCACTAATACTTCCTCAATCTGTGGTTTCAGTTTTGATATTCATTTAATCATTCATTCATTCAGTCAGTCAGTCATTCTTTCATTTAATCACATTCATTCATTCTGCTGTAATTATCTATTTATCTATCTAATCATTTATTCACTCTTTACTAGATACCAGACACTGCACCAGAGATGAAAAAACTATACCCCTGGAACCTGCATACCCTGTTAGTGGGAATGTAAATCAGTGTAACCACTATGGAAAACAGTACGGAGGGTCCTCAAGAAACTGAAAATAGAACTACCATGAGACCCAGCAATCCCATAGCTTGGTATATATGCAGAGGAGGGGAATTCACAATAGCCAAGATATGGAATCAGCCTAAGTGTCCATTAATGGAGGAATGGAAAAAGAAATTGTGGTACATATACAAAATGGAATATTACATAGCCAAAAGAAGAATGAAATCCTGCCATTTGTAACAACATGGATGAACTAGAGAACATTATGTTAAGTGAAATAAGCCAAGCACAGAAAGACAAATCTTGCATGTTCTCACTCATATGTAGGAGCTCAATATTAAAAACAATTGATTTCATGGAGACAGAAAGTAGAATGACGGTTGCCAGAGGCTGGGAAGGGTAGCAGAAATGGGGGGAAGAAAGTGAGGATGATTAATAAGTGCAAATATATAACTAGATAGTTAGAATGAACAATATTTGATAGCACAACAAAGTGACTATAATCAATAATAAATTAGGGTATGCTTTCAAATAACTAAAAGAGTATAATGGGAATGTTCTCAACACAAAGAAATGATAAATGCCTGAGGTGATGGATACCCCAACTACCCTGATTTGATTAATTCACATTGTATGCCTGTATCAAAACATCACATGTACCCTGTAAATATATATGACTATTATGTACCCATAATAATTAAAAAAAAATTTAAATTCAAAAAAAAAGAAAAAAAAACTGGACCCCTGAATTCCAGCATCTTACAGTCTGGTGGAAAGACAGATGCGATTTACAGTGCAGTGCTTTGTTCCTATAGCAGAGAGTTTATGTTCCCTGGGAAGAAAATTCCTTGATGGTAAAGAAAAACCTTCAAAACTGACCTGGGATATTGGCTTCTCTTTAGAAAAAAAGACAGGAGCTGGCTCCACATGCCAGCTTAGAGCCTGACTATGGAGTCCAACTGTCTGGGTTCAAGTCCAAACCCTGTCACCAGCCAGGCGTATGACCTAAATCAAAGCTCAGCCTCCCTAAGCCTTAATTTCCTCCACTGTAAAATAGGAAGAATAATATAAGCTACCCATTAATTCATCCATTCAAAAATAGATTTTGAATGCTGGTACTTGACTGGCTGCCATTAGCTATCATTGTTGTTAATTCTGAAGGAATTTTGCAAATTTGCAAATTTGCCCATTTGCAAAAAGGCATCCACTTCTTCCCATATTGTGACAAGGAAGGGCTAAGGTTCTGGAGGCAGGGTGAGGTGCAGGCACACACCTTCACAGAGCCATGCTTCACAGTCATAACAGCCTGACCTAGCATTTTCATCCTTCCTGCAGCCCAGTTGACCCATCTGTTGGAGTTCATAGTCCTTGGAGGCTGCCCAAATGGATACAAGCTCTACCTGAATATCAGCACAGCCTTAAATGGAAGTTAATTTCAACATTCGCAGTTCTCCCAAAACTGGATTTCTTGAAGAGTTTTTGATGATGCTGGCCTACAGGCCCATAGCTTTTAATACAGTCTTCTGTCCCCAAGGAACTGAAGCTTCCCCTCAATTACCTTCCCCACCACAAAGGGTTGGCACAGAGTTATCATAGACAGATGTGGTATTTCATGATGCACTGGAATGGGGAAAATGCCTGGAGTCCCACACAATGTAAAACAGGAAAAATTCCATTGAAAGGATTCTATGAACCACATAGTAACCATTAGAGTTCCATGATGTAATTTGACATCTCTCCAGCCCAGTCTGATAGGGTTACAAGCACTAAAGCCCAGTTTGCAGAGAAGGGAGGAAATTTGTTTCCTTCATGTCCTGCTTGATGAGAACATTCACAAATAATGATGATTATACTCTGTAAAAGACAGGAGTTACATACATGGATGGGATCCGTTTGAGAAGTTTTCAATAGGGTGGGCACTTGTGAAATTGGAATACTCTTTTCTCCTAATCCATATGGTGGGAGCTATTTTTCAATTAATTCATTCAAACATTCACCGAGCACTTTGCTAGCTACTGAGAGTAGAAAGCAGGAGCAGGTAGTTCCATCACTGTCTTAGGGAGCTAAAGTCCAGTGAAGAAACAAACAGGTAAATAATAAACTCATCAGAGAGATGTCACACGAAGTCTAGCAGGCAGATACAGGGTGTGAATATATAGCAGATACTGGTTTCCCTTAACTTGGAAATTGCATTTAGATATTATCTAAAGGTCCACTATCTGCTGAGAATGCCCTACAATGTTTGAAGCCCTGTACCAAGTGTTTTATATACTCTTATTTCATTCTTTCCATAACTGTGCATGGTAATTATGATTATTTTCATTTTCCATAGGGAGAAACTGAGACTACAGCAAACATTAAGTAATGTGTCTAAGTGAAACATTTACAAATTGGTGGAGCCAGAATTTTCACTGAGAAAAACAAGTTAGAAAGCTTTGATAGTCATCCAAACAAAAAAAGGAATGATAGCAGCCCCCTCTTTTCCCACCGAATCAATCTGCTTCTTCAAGTGGTGTATAGTACCTGTGTCATCCAGATACTTGTTTTCCCGTTGCAAGAATATGAATCCCTGGCTCTTCAGGCTGACTGACCTTGACTCTAGAATGACCAAGTCAACAATGTTTTAAAATCTTCAAGCTCAGCAGCCACCTAGAAAAAAAAAAGTGCCTACTCCCCATTTTGGCTTTACCATCATTCAATAAATTGAATATTGACTAAATATTGAATTTAGTCATTCAATAAAGATCCAACCATGCCCACACATGAGAGAAACTGCTAATGAAAGCATCTGAGAAGTTTGGGACAGAGGTTTAGCATTCCGTGTGGCCCTTCAGAGCCACTTCATTCATTAAACATTAAACATTCATTTAATGTACCTTGAAATGTGTCACTATCTCCCTGGTCAGGGGGTGTGGAGTAGAGTTCTCTGAACCATTTCTTTGCGGCCTTTGGGTCAAAGCTTTCACTATTGCTCCCACCTTGGACATTCCGTTTGATTGTATCTCCCCTTTGAGGGTATGAGTTTGAGCTAACGATTTACACTATTTCACCCAACCTCTCTTAACTAAGTCCTTGGACCTCTCTTTTTTAATCCATCCTGACACCCTGTGGTCCCCCCAGTGGCATCTACATGCACCTGTATTTAGGACGCCCACACTTGTAACCACAGCTGGACTTTTCCTGAGAACTGCTGACTCTTCTACCCAACCATCTAGTCTATGTTTTCACCTGGATGTCTAGAAATATCCCAAATTTACCATGTCCAGAACTGAGCCCTTGATCTTATTTTATTAAACTTTTTTTTTTGCTTTATTGAGACATAATTCACATAACATGTAATTCACCCATGTAAAGTGCACAATTCAATGGCTTTTAGAGTTCTCACAGAGTTCTGCAATCATCACTACAATCAACTTTAGAACACAATCAATTTTCATCACCTCAAACAGAGACCGCAGACCCTTTAGTAGCAATTCCCTACTCTCCTCTCCCTCTCCATCCTGGGCAACTGCTTGTCTACTTTCTGCTTCTATAGTTTTGCCTATTGTGGACTACAAATGGAATCATATAGTCTTTTGTGACTGGCTTCTCTTATTTGACATAATGTTTTCAAGGTTCATCCATGCTGTAGCACGTATCAGTATTTTATTCCTTCTTATGGCTGAATATTCTGTTCCATGAATAAAGCACATTGTATTTATCTATTCATCAGCTGTTGGACATTTGAGTAGTTTCCCAACTTTCCCCAAAAGTTGGACTTTTTGGCTACGAGAAACTTTTTGTCTAGAAACATACATGTGGAAGTTTTTATGAGGACATATGTTTTCGTTTCTTTTGAGTTTATACCTAAGAGTAGAATTGTTGGGCCATGTTGTAATCCTGCCTTTAAACTTTTAAGAAAATGCCAAATGGCTTTCCAAAGTGGCTGTACCACTTTACATTCATACCAGCAGTTTTATGAGGGCTCCAATTTCTCCACACTTTCACCAGCACTCATCATTGTCTCTTTTTATTGTAGTCATCCTAGTGGTTGTAAAGGGGTATGTCATTGTGGAGTTTTAGGGATTTTTTTCTGGTTTTTTGTTTCTATTTTATCTTTTGAGACAGGGTCTCGCTCTGTCACCTGGGCTACAGTGCAGTGGCATCAGGCTAGCTCACTGCAACCTCCAACTCCTGGGCTCAAGTGATCCTCTTGCCTCAGTCTCCCGAGTAGCTGGGACTGCAGGCGCACACCACACCTACCTAATTTTTCTATTATTTGTAGAGACGGGGTCCCGCTCTTGCTCAGGCTGGTCTCAAACTCCTGGCTTCAAGTGACCCTCTGGCCTCCACCTCCCAAAGTGCTAGGATGACAGGCATGAGCCACCCACCATGCCTGGGCCATTGTGGTTTTTATTTGCATTTTCCTCATGGCCAAAGATGTCAAACATCTTTCCATGTGTTTATTGGCCATCTGTACATCTCCCTTGGAGAAATGTCTATTCAAATTCTTTGCTCAATTTTTAATTGGCTTATTTGCTTTTTCCTTATTGAGTTCTAAGAGTTCTTTGCCTATCCTAGATACAAATTCTTCATCTGACATATGATTTTCAAATATTTTCTCCCGTTCTGTTGTTTGTCTTTCACTTTTTTTAAATTATATTTTTTCTTTGTTTTTTTAAATTTGTATCCTGGAGTACAAAGAACAATTTTGCTGCATTAATATATTGCATTGCCATGAAGTCAGGGCCTTCAGTGCACCCATCGCTGGAGCGGCTCACACTGTACCCGCCACGCAACCTCCCGTCCTTTGAGCTCTTGATCTTATAAAAAAGCAGATTCCTCAGGGTTCCCCATCACAGTTGATGGTATGTCCATCCTTACAGTTGTCCAGGCCAAAAGCTTTGCGGTTATTCTCAACTCTTCTCTTTCTCTCCTACCTACAGCCAGCCCTTACCACCTCCCGCCTGCTCTAACTTCAAGGGTGTTCAGGATCTGACCACTTCTCATCACTTCCACGGCTGCTGCCCTGGTCTGAGCCTCAGTCGTCTCTCAGCTAGTCACTGGAACAGACTCCTCATTGGTCTCTGTTCTGTACTTGGACACTCAACGTTGTAGTTGGCTTGATCCACTTAAAATGTCAGCAGGTCCTGTCACCCCTCTGCTTTAAACCTTCCAGCGGCATTCCATCTCCCTCTGAGTGAAAGCCCAGTCCTTGGAGTGCCCCAAGAGCCCCTGCTCTCTTTCCGATAGCCATTCCTACTATAGTCTGACTTACTTCCCACACCCTTGGGGCCTACAGGGTGGCTTGTTTTGCTGAAACACACCAGGTAAGTTCCTACCTCAAGGTCTTTGCACTTGTTATTCCCTCTGACTTGAATGCTAATCCCCAAATTATCTGTGGTCTATCCTTCATACCATCAAGTGTCACCTTCTTAACAAAGCCTTTCAAGCTCATCCTGCTCAAACTTGAGCCCAGCGACCTCTTTTTTCTCTACAGCATTTAACACAACGTAACATGCTCTTTATTCCTGCCTAGTTATTTTGTTTATTGTCTGTTCTTGTCCTGTAGAGGGTGAGTTCCAACAAGACAGATATATTTGTCTGGTTCGTTCACTGCTACATGCCACAATGCCCAGAAGGTTATGCGGCACGTTTAAGTGGTCAATGAATATTTGTTGAATGAATGAATGAATGGGATGAGTATGCCTTCTGTGTTTAAATAACAACACCCATGAGTATAGAATTCTGGAGTCTTTTTTTAAAAAAAAATAGATTTTATTTTTTAGACCAGTTTTAGGTTCAGCAAAATTGAGTGGAAATTACAGCGAGCTTCCCATACACCCACTGACCCCACACACACTCAGCCTGCCTCACTATCAACATCTCTGTTATGGACCAAATTGTGCCCACCCCCCCCCCCAATTCATACGTTAAAGTCCTAATTGCCACTATGTCAGAATGGAACAATATTTGGAGATAGGACCTCTAAAGAAGAAATTAAGGGTAAATGAGATGCTATGGGTGAGCCCTAATCCAATCTGACTGGTGTCCTAATAACAAGAAATTCGTACACACAGAGAGACACCAGGGATGGGCACACACTAAGGAAAGCTCATCTGAGGACACAGCAAGAGGGTGGCCCTCTGCAAGCCAAGGAGAGAGGACTCAAGAGAAAGCAATCTTCCTGATACTTTGATCTTGGACTTCTAGCCCCCAGAACTATGAGAAAATTTATTTCTGTTGTGTAAGCCACCCAGTCTGTAGTACTTTGTTATAGCAGCCATGGCAAACTAATACAATTTCAAACTGGAGTGGTACATTTGTTACGGCCAATGAACCTGTGCTAACACATCATTATCACCAAAAGTCTGTAGTTTTCATTAGAGTTCACTCTTGTGCATTTCATGGGTTTGGACATTGTATAATGACATCTATCTGTCATTACAGTATCATACAGAGTATTTTCACAGCCCTAAAAATCCCTTGTGCTGTGATGATTCACCCCACCCTCCCTCCAACTCCTGGCCACCACTGGTCTTATGGTCTCCATAGTTTTGCCTTTTTCAGAATGTCATGTAGTTGGAGCTATATAGTATGTAGCCTTTTCAAATTGGCTTCTCTCACTTAGTAATATGCATTTAAGTTTCCTCTTGTCTTTTCAGGCTTGATAGCTCGTTTCTTTTTAGCACTGAATAATGTTATATGTGTGGATGTACTACAGTTTGTTTACCCATTCATCTACTAAAGGACATCTTGCTTGTTTCCAAGTTTTGACAATTGTGAATGAAGCTGCTATAAACATCCATGAGCAGGTTTTTGTGTGGAAGTAGTTTTCAGTGCATTGGGGCAAATACCAGGCAGTGTGATCGCTGGATCTCATGTTAAGATTACGTTTAGTTTTTATGAAACTGCCAAATTGCCACAAGCAATGAATGAGAGTTCCTGTTGTTTCACACCCTCACCTGCATTATCAGTGTTTCAGATTTTCATCATTCTTTTTTCTTCTTAATGAATTTTCACCTTTCTAATAGGTATGTAGTGGTATGTCATTGTTTTAATTTGTAGTTCCCTAATGATATATGATGGTCAGCATCTTTTTATATGTTTATTTCCCATCTGCATATCTTCTTTGGTGAGATATTTGTTCAGATCTTTTGCCCATTTTTTCATTGAACTGTTTTCTCATTGTTAAGTTGTAGCCTTTTTATTAAAATGATGTTAATAAATACATGTTTAAATATTCTCATTTCAATTGACTCATTCAACCAGTATAATATGATATACCAAGGTAAATCAGGAATCACATAAGCATGGGAAGGAGTGGAGAAAGGAGATTTCAGTTTATTAAGCTAATAATACCAGTTCACCCTTTGACTGTTTTCATATAAACTGGGCACCTGTTTACAAAGCCGGAAGTAGAGACAGAGTCTGGCATCTGTTACCAAAATTAAGAGACCAGAGATTCTGAACTGACTCTGCAGGTTATGATCATCCACCCCCAAGAAGGAAATAAGGCAGTGCTCACACCCCCAGCTTCACACCTCAGTTCCTCACCTGCCTTGCTAGGATTCACAAAAGAGAGTTATAAAAGACAGTGGATTTTTTTTTTTTTATTCAGTAATACCAACGTACACCAATCAGGACAAATAAGGTTGCAAAATGTCTAAGTCTGTTGATTTATTGCTATTTGTAAGGCATGTGGGCAGCACAGATGCGGGAAAAGGTCCTAGAATTTGTCCAGCAAAACATTAGCATGTCCTGGTCTTTGTTCTGTCAAACATGGGAGAGCTGCCATTTTGCTGCGATATTTCATCTTTCTCTGACTGATTTTTCATGCAGGTTTTGTGTTACAATGGAGGCACTGGTATCTATTGAGTTCCTGTTGCAGAAAGATGTGCTCCACTTCAGGATGGAGCCTGCAGCTCTGGCCTTTGAGACAGCCCACCAGCCCCACTGCCCCCACCAGCCCCATGGCCCCCACCAGCCCCACCGCCCCCACCAGCCCCACCGCCCCCACCAGCCCCATGGCCCCCACCAGCCCCACTGCCCCCACCAGCCCCACCAGCCCCACCAGCCCCACCGGCCCCACCGGCCCCACAGGCCCCACCAGCCCCATCACCCCCACCAGCCCCACCAGCCCCCACCAGCCCCACCAGCCCCCACCAGCCCACCAGCTCCACCAGCCCCCACCAGCCCCACCATCCCCACCAGCCCCCACCAGCCCCACCTCCCCCACCAGCCCCACCAGCCCCCATCAGCCCCACCAGCCCCCACCAGCCCCACCGCCCCCACCAGCCCCACCAGCCCCACGGCCCCCACCAGCCCCACCGCCCCCACCAGCCCCCACCAGCCCCACCGCCCCCACCAGCCCACCAGCCCCCACCAGCCCCACCAGCCCCCACCGCCCCCACCAGCCCACCAGCCCCCACCAGCCCCACCAGCCCCACCAGCCCCCACCAGCCCCACCAGCCCCCACCAGCCCCACTGCCCCACCAGCCCCACTGCCCCCACCAGCCCACCAGCCCCCACCAGCCCCACCAGCCCCCACCGCCCCCACCAGCCCCCACCAGCCTCACCGCCCCCACCAGCCCCACCAGCCCCACCAGCCCCCACCAGCCCCCACCAGCCCCCACCAGCCCCACCAGCCCCACCGCCCTCACCAGCCCCCACCAGCCCCCACCAGCCCCACCAGCCCCACCAGCCCCCACCGCCCTCACCAGCCCCCACCAGCCCCCACCAGCCCCACCAGCCCCCACCAGCCCCCACCAGCCCCACCAGCCCCACCAGCCCCCACCAGCCCCCACCAGCCCCCACCAGCCCCCACCAGCCCCACCAGCCCCCACCGCCCTCACCAGCCCCCACCAGCCCCCACCAGCCCCACCAGCCCCCACCAGCCCCCACGGCCCCCACCAGCCCCACCAGCCCCCACCAGCCCCCACCAGCCCCCACCAGCCCCACCAGCCCCACCAGCCCCACCAGCCCCCACCGCCCTCACCAGCCCCCACCAGCCCCCACCAGCCCCACCAGCCCCCACCAGCCCCCACCGGTCCCACCGGCCCCACCGGCCCCACCAGCCCCACCACCCAGTGAGCAATCTGCCGGCACTTGCAGCTCACAGGAAAACAGGTCAAAGGCTCGTTTTCTGTGGACACTTGTTTGGCAAAAAAAGCCAAACGATTTCCACTATTTATGACACCTCAGATCCCTTTGTTGACAACAACCAGGTACTCCCCCAAATTAAAGGGAGTCCAAAGGAGGGCAGAGCATACCTGAAAGACCCTCATAAATCTCATGGTCTAATTCACCAGAGATCAGATTCAGTCTTTGACAGATCCATGCTTAGGGGTTTGTTTGTTTTCACTCAAAAGAGCAAAAAGATACTGCCATTTCGGACAACTCTTTGGCGGTTTCTTAACAAAGTAAGGCGCACACCTGCTGTAGGCCCGGGCAGGCGTGTACTTCGGTGTTTACCCAAGAGAAGAGACAGCAAATGTCCCCAGGAAATGTCATACCCAAATGTTTACAGCAGCTTTGTTCAAAATAGCCCAAACTAGAAACAATCGACATGTCTGTGAACAGAAGAACAGATAAATTGTGCTGCATCCATGTAACGGATTACATCTTGGCGACAAAAAGGAACACACTGCTGAAACAGGCCGTGATAGGAATGAATCTCAAAAACATTGTGCTGCGTCAAAAAAAAAAAAAAGCCAGGCCTAAAAGAATAGGCACTGTGTGATTTCATTTATGTGAAGTACAAAAGCAGGCAAACCTCATCTGTGGTGCTGACAATTCAAACAGCGCTTGCTTTCTGGAGGAAGGTAGACAGACTGGGAGGGGGAATGAGGATATTTCCCGGGGCAATAGAAATATTGTGTATTTTATTGGAACAGTAGTTATGTGGGAATATACAGTCGTCCACACTCAGCAGACTGTATACTTAAACCGGGCACATTCTATTGCACGTAAATTATACTCCAATTTTTAACAATAGAAGACTGGGGGGAAGAAAGAGGAGAAGAATCCCCGTTAAGGCGAAAAAGAAGGGCGGTGGCCCATGATTTCTGCAGTAATGCAAGCTCCATATCTGGTCTGTGTGTGCAAATGAATTTTGATCACCCTGGGACTATTGAAAGTCATCGTCAGCCAGATGACAGCAAAAAGAAAGAGGAGACAGACCTTCCAGAAATAATGTTCCCACGATTTTTTTAAAGCGCATTTTTCAGTCATTATCTTGAGAGAAAACAAGCAGCTGGGTCTCCCAACAAAGAGGTTTAATAGAATACTGGAAAAAGAAAAACAGGGGGGAGACATGCAGGCGAACAATCCTGTTTCCGTGCCAGCCGCACAAAACCAACCTCACAAGGTGAAGCCGGTGCTAAATCGTTAGAGGCGCAGCACTCGATAATGACGGGTCCCCTAATTGTGGGCGTGATTTGAAGCATATTGTTCAAAACATTCTGAAACCTGAAATCGCGGCAGCAAATGCATTGACAGCCCTCACCCTCGGCTGCGGAAATAGATGTAAACGCAGAAAGAAAGAAGATTCGCGGCCCTTCGGGTCTCTGTGTGCATTGTCGACGCGCGCTGTCTCTAGCTTCTTTTCTACCTTGCCATTTCAAACCCATCTGGGCTCCAGCCGCTGGTTTCAAAGTTTCCACCTGACCTCCAACCCTGTTTGCTCACCTCTTAACTCCTTTCCAGGAGCCCACAAAATTAGCCAAATGCAAGTAGTAGATGATTTGTAAGGACATCACGGAACGCGCTGAAAGGCAAAAATAAGGGAGGCTTGGGTTTTGTTCAGCAGCTTTCTCTCCTCGCCTGAGACCACACACGTGCATGCGGTTTAATTGTAAAATTCAGATGTTGGATGGTGGAGGGGGAGGCCGGGTAACAAAGGAGCACAAAGATGCCTTCTAAATTCTACTTAGTCTAAATTAACTGTGTGCGCAACAATACAGGTGCTGCTTTTTCCTTAAACATATATATTAGCAGAGACGCAGGCTAAATGAGTTCTGTTTAGTGGGAAATGAATTATGTAAATGTAGTTTATAGCATTAATGTGGGTTTGTAAATTTAATCCACTCAAACGTAGAAAGGTTTCCGTGCAATGAATATTTCTGAGGTTGTTTAATATGTTAAAATAAATATTGAACAGCTGACACAAAAACATGTTCTCTGCATCCCCCAAAGCTGTTTTGAAACAATAATTTAAGTGCCTGCTGAATATTTACGATCATGAGTTTTTAACTCTTAGGTAAAATTTCTTCCTAAAATATATTCAACATGCTATCCCCTCAAGGGTCAGGCCAGTTCTGATGGCAGCAGATCAAAAATGTACATGCCGGGAACACTTTAGGTAAATGAGTGCCACAGTATGAGATGACGGTGGAGGGGAGTGCTTTTTGTAAAATAGGACTATTTAATCCCGCCTGGAAGGCAGCAAAAAATACACACACAGGCATACCTCAGAGATACCGTGGTTTCAGTTCCAGACTACCTCAATAAAGCGAATATTGCAACAATGTGAGTCACCAGTCACAAAATATTGCACTGGTTTCCCAGTGCGCATAAAAGGTATGTTTACACTATACCGGAGTCTATTAAGTTGACTATAGCATATGTCTAAAAAATGTGCATACCTTAATTTAAAAATATCTTATTGCTAAAAATGCAGCCATCAGTGAGTCATTGTCTTTTTGCTGGTGGATAGCTTATGCATGAGCGAAGAAAGTGGTTTCTTGAGATGGAATATGCCTCAATATTGATGGCTGGTGACTGAGCAGTTGGGGTGGCTGTGGCGATTTCTTATAATAAGACTACAATGAAGTTTGACACATCAGTTGACTCTTCCTTTCATGAAAGCTTTCTCTATAGCAAGCGATGCTGTCTGATAGTATTTTACCCACAGTAAACTTTGTTCAGAATTGGAGGCAATCCTCTCAAACCCTGCTGCTGCTTTACCTACTAAGTTGATATGTTTTAAGTCCTTTCTTGTCATTTCAACAATGTTCAAGGGACTTCACCAAGAGCATATTCCATCTCAAGAAACCACTTTCTTCACTCATGCATAAGAAGCAATTCCTCATGGTTTCAAGTTTTATAATGAGACTGCAATAATTCAGTCATACTTTCAGGGGCTACATCTAGTTCTCTTGCTATGTCCACCACCTCTGCAGTTCCTTCCTCCACTGTAGTCTTGAACCCCCTAACGTCATCCATGATGGTTGAAAAAAACTTCTTCCAAACTCCTGTTAATGCTGATATTTTGACCTCTTCACATGAATGATGAATGTTCCTAATAGCATCTAGCATGGTGAACTTTTTCCAGAAGGTTTTCAATTTACTTTGCCCAGATCCATCCGAGGAATCACCCCTTGATCCCTGGGTCGCAGGATGGATGTTGTGTTAGCAGGCATGAAAACAATATTCATCTAAAGATATACAACTCTTATGTGTCTATAATAATTAAAAATAAAAATTAAAACAAAACAACACTCATCTCTATGTACATCTCTATCAGAGCTCTTGGGTGACCAGGTGCATTGTCAATGAGCAGCAATACTTTGAAAAAAATCTTCTTTTCTTAGCAGCAGTGGGCTTAAAATATTTAGTAAACCATTCTGTAAACAGAGGTGCTGTCATCCATGTTTTGTTGTTCCATTTATAGAGCACAGGCAGACTAGATTTAACATAACTTTTCAAGGCTTTAGGAGTTTTGGAATGATAAATGAGCATGGGCTTCAACTTAAGGTTACTAGATACATTAACTCCCAACAAGAAATGCAGCCTGTCCTTTGAAGCTCTGAATCCAGGCATCGACTTCTCCTCTCTAGCTGTGAAAGTCCTACATGGCATCTCTTTTAAATAGAAGGCTATTATTCTGTCTACATTGAAAATCCGTTGTTTAGTGTAGCTACTTTTGTCAATGATCTCAGCTATAACTTCTGGATAATTTACTGCAGCTTCTACATTAGCGCTGGCTGCTTCACCTTGCACTTCCACGTTATAGAATAAACTTCTTTCCTTAAACCTCATGAACCACCCTTTGATAGCCTCCAACTTTTCTTCTGCGGCTTCCTCACCTCTCTCAGCCTTCGTAGAATTGAAAAGTTAGGGCCTTGCTCTGGACTAAGCTTTGGTTTATGAGAATGTTGTAGCTGGTTTAATCTCTTATCCAGACCACTCAGATTTTCTCCATATCACCAATACGTTTGTTTCAATTTCTTATCATTTGTATGTTCACTGGAGTAGGACTTTTTTTTTTTTTTTTTTGAGACAGAGTCTCACTTTGTTGCCCAGGCTAGAGTGAGTGCCGTGGCGTCAGCCTAGCTCACAGCAACCTCAATCTCCGGGGCTCAGCGATCCTACTGCCTCAGGCTCCCGAGTAGCTGGGACTAGAGGCATGCGCCACCATGCCCGGCTAATTTTTTGTATATATATATTTTTAGTTGGTCAATTAATTTATTTCTATTTTTGGTAGAGACGGGGTCTCGCTCAGGCTGGTTTCGAACTCCTGACCTTGAGCAATCCGCCTGCCTCAGCCTCCCAAAGTGCTAGGATTACAGGCGTGAGCCACCACGCCCGGCCAGGAGTAGGACTTGTAATTTCCTTCAAGAACTCTTCCTTTGCATTCACAACTTGGCTAACCGGCACAAGAGGCTTCGCTTTTTGCCTATCTTGGCTTTCCACACGTCTTCCTCACTAAGCTTAATCATCTCTAGCTCGCTTTTGACTCACAGTGAGAGATGTGCGACTGTTCCTCTCCCTTGAACACTTAGAGGGCATTGTAGGATTATTCATTGGCCTAATTTCAATATGATTGTGTCTCAGGGAATGGCTTGGGGCAAGAGAGAGAGACAGGGAACAGCCAGTAAATGGAGCAGTCATAAGACACACAACACGTATCGATTAAGTTCACTGTCTTATATGGGCATAGTTCGTGGTACCCCAAAACAATTACAATGGTAATATTAAAGATCACTGATCACAGATCACCACAACAGATATAACAGTAATGGAAAAGTTTGAAATATTGTAAGAATTACCGAAATGCAACCCAGAGACACAAAGTGAGCACAGGCTGTTGGAAAAATGGTGCAGATGGACTTGCTCAGTGCAAGGTTGCCTCGTACCTTCCATTTGTAAAATAATGCAACACCCGTGAAGCACAATAAAGTGATGTGCAATAAAAACAAGGTATGCCTGTATGGGGAAACTTCATGCTGCCCCAAAGCCCCCCGCCGTTCACCTTCACCTTGCTGAAGCATTTATAATGGTGACTCAAATATTAAAGGGAAAAGGAGTGAGTGATTTCAAAGTGTTTTATTTCAGAGGGCAAACATGACTTTAAACAAGGTATTTTTAAAGACATAAACAAAAAGTATAGGACAAAAATTACTCATTCTGCTCTTTTGGGGGGGAAAGGGGACCTAAAGGTTATATTTAAAAGATTACTAACTGAGATACTTGAGGGAGGTCAATTAGCATCCATTTTGGATTCAATGCTTGTTTCTGCCTACCTTCCTGGAGGGGACTTGTTTGTGGCTACGAGGTGTGATTATGGGTACAGGAGCAGTTTACAAACTGTAACGTCTTGACAAGGAAAGTTTGTTGCTTTTTATTTGGGAAGTGATCATCATTTCTCATATTGGGAGTATCAGGTTAGAAGGTTCCTTGAAGAAGACAATGGAGCCCCTGTGAATGGTTTCTCTATGCATGCTCTTCTTCCTTAAGTTCCTGCAGCTGTTTGTGTAGCCCTCTCTTGGAGCACAACTAGACTCCTCAACAACCAAAAGAAGCAGCAACTGTGTCTTCCTCGCTTATCTCACCCCTGCCCCAGTCTTGAGCCAGGCCAGGCAGGCTCTCGGCAGGCATTGCTGAATGAACTTACATCCAGTCTCCCCGTTCCCACACTCAGGACTGGATCGTCCCCACGGCTTTTCTTCTTAAATGCTTTTGACCTCTAGGACCTAAAGAGTAAAGAAAGTAAGACCTGGCAAGATGTCTGTGCTTTGGGCTGGTGTCTCCTGGGAGTACAGAACTTTGAGCCCCCATCTCTGGCCTTGCTTGCAAAGACACAGCATGTTTAAAAGGAGTGAGAACAGATGTAGGGATGCAGCGTAAAAAATCAAAGATTTTTCTGAGGCACCACTATCTTGAAATTATAATAGGATTAAATGGAAAAATACGATTTGATATAAAAATTCTCTCCATGCATAGGGCTTTTGGGGAACATTTAGGCATAAAAATGAAGCAAAATTTTATTGCCAAAGCAAAGTCACATACTGCCTTTAAGTAGGGTTCCCTTGGGCTGCACCAGCATGATTTTAATAGGATTAGAAATCATGGCTTGTACGGAATCTAAGGTGTGCTACACTGTCCATATAGTAGCTAATAGCTACACATGGCTAGTAAAACTTAAATTAATTAAAATTATATTTAGAAGTCAGTTCCTCAATTGCACTAGCAACATTTCAAATTATCGATTGCCAGGTGTGGCTCCTGGATGCTTTATTAACATATTGAACATTTCTGTCACTATGGAAAATTCTGTCAGTGCTGGCCCACAGCAAACACAAAATGACAACTTTCTGCATCGAAGAGAAAGTATTTAGTACTTTGTACTGAGAGCTTAGACAAAGGCTTATGAGACATCAAAGAGATTTTAGAGACATTGAATAAATCAAATAAATATAAGTGATAAAGATTAATCTTAGAATACACAGGTGTTTAACAATGGGTGTAGGTAACCAATAAATTTTAAAAAGTAGCTAACATAAAAATAGTAATTTTTAAAAAGATTTAAAAAACCTAACAAACTCTTAGAGTTGGCTTCCTCTAGTTTTTATTGGTCGACATTTTGGCATTTGCAAAGTGTTTTACAGTTTAATGTGCAGGCTTTGTTGGTCCAAGGGTCACTGTGTGTGGTTGTTCAGATTGTGCACTGAACAACTCTCGGGACATCATTCACATACACGGCAATGTGCACTCTAAGAGTGCAGGGTACAGGCTGCTCAGAAACACACAGCAGCCCTGGCTTCCCTCACAGCCATTCTAATTTAGAACATTGCTCAGTAACACAATCAGCAGTGAGGAAGCTGAGGACTTAGGACTCAAAGCAAATTTTTCTAAATCGAAAATTCCTGTTGACCGCAGAATCTTGGTTTTAAAATACATAATCTAATGAGGATTGAGACCAAAAAGGTACGCTTTTGTTTTCACAGAGTCACGCTTCACCACAAACCCAGCTGCTTTTCTGGAATTGGGGACACTGAGGTCCCGACAGCACTGGAGGGGACTTTCACACGTGAGCTTCTTTTCTGACACACGGACACACTTCCAAGGCTTGGGAAAGAACTGTCGGTTGAACATGCTCCCTCAACCCGAAGGTCGAGGGTGGGAAACACTGTAAAATTGCCTTTGTCCTGGGTACCCAGTAAGAGATAATGTTCCGATGAGAATGCTTCCAGCCTTTTGTACATGCACATTTGCGTGTGTTTAGAAAACAACGCGGCAAATAATCGTGTAAGTGATGGAGTAGCTCGCCCGTTCCCGGCGAGCTCAGGAAGCGTGGCCGGCACTATCTCATTACGGCTGACAGCTGCCCCGCCGACGCAAGGAAGGGCGGAGTAACCTCGACTGAACTTTCCCGGGCTTTGGCTGCCAGGGGAGGGGAACGCATCTAAGTTATCCAAGGGAGGCTGCTCGGCTCTGTGGCTGAAATAGGACACTGGGGGTTGAGGCTCCAGAGCTCTTGGAACCAGGACTCCTGCCCAGCCTTCCCGGGACAACAGCAGCTACAGGGGGGCAAAACCCATTTCGTGTCAATTCGGCTTAAGCATTCAGAGTGTGGCCAGAAACCACTGGGGTGGCATCTTTGGGTCTGGGAGGGCTGGCCGGGAATGGCCGGGCAGAGTGGGGAGGGACAGACACAGCAGGGGAATGAATGCCTCAGGCAGGGGACACTGCCCCTGGCCACAGACCTTGCCTCTGGTCCCAAAGTGTGACTAGAGTCCAGGCGTTGGGATTCCCAGCCCCATCTTTGCTGCTTTCTTGTAATCTCAGTCACCAGTCTTGAAATGCCACAGAGCAGCACTCTCTCTCTCTCTGTGTCTCTGTCTCTGTCTCTCTCTGTGTCTCTGTCTCTCTCTGTGTCTCTGTCTCTCTCTCACACACACACTCACACACACACACGAGCACTGTGGGGCCCCATCCTTCCCTCACCCAGTCCACTGCTGATGACTGCAGCCAATGCTGCCAGTGCCCTACCTGGCGCAGGTGTCTGTCACCTGTACCAGGCCGAGCGCATAGCTTCTCCTGCCACCAGCACGGGCCTCCATTTGCCTCAGGCTTTCACTGCGTCTTGGAACCGGCGTGGCTGCCTAATAATAGGCCGGAAGTGCCATGGAATTAACACCGGGGGAGCAGCCCTCCACCGATTATACGCGCCCGCTCTGTTGGCTCTGGGACTCTCCCCACCGGCTCCAGCTCCGGTGGCCCGCAGAGGTGACTACTTGAAATCACACCATGTGCTGGCTGCCTTCCCGTCCCTGCTGCCTCGCTTCCCACTCCCCTGCCTAGATCTCCTGCAGCAGCTCGTGTAGGGATCTGCTCTGGGGGACCCAGATTAAGATAATGACCCAGGAAAAAGTGTTCAAAGCAACAGGGCAGAGACCCGCTAGCTGGTCCCCCTGGGCTCGGAGCTGCCCACAGTCTCCCGCCCGGCGGTGAGGCCCAGCGCACCCTGGGCTGGCGCTCCTCTCTCCGTCTCACTGCCGGCCTCGCCACATTGTCCCCACGCCCTTCCCCAGTAACTGCTCACACCCTCTGTGCCAGGGGCAGAGGCGAGGAAACCTTCCAGCGTTTCTCCGTGCCAAATCCAAGAACCTGTTCCATGTAATTTATTGGAAGGTATTACACCTAAAAATTGTCCTTAGATTTATATTCAGACGCACTCAAGCCATCCTTTCTTTCCAGACTTTATTATCAGCCACCTGCATTTCAGTTTCCGGTGTGTGCTTACGAACAAGGTGCACTGCCTTGTGGCTAAAGCGCGTGAGTTTTGGAGTCAGAGGTTCTAGGTTCAAATCCCACATCCTCCCCTGCAGAAAGCCTCTCAGAGCCGTGGAGAGGAGCTAGCAGAGTGGCTGCGGCACTCTGAGGGTCTCCTGTCACACTCCGGGCGACAGGTTGCATGCCAAGCTGCGGGGGAGGGACGAGGGACTCCATCCAAACCGCCTCCCGCCTCAGTGACCCTCTCCCTTCAAGCACTGCAGCACACGAGAAGCCAAGGAAATGCTGTCCGGAGGCCACCCTTGCTCTTCTAAAGCGTTCTGGAGAGAGGGCGCTCTGTCTCGCCTCCCACATGCCACCTGGGGCTGGGAGCCCTGCGTGCCACTCTGTAAAGATCAAGTGCTCCTGCGCGCTGGCAGAGGGCAGGGAGACCTGGGATCTGCGGCCTGGCACGCTCGGAACCTCTTCACTCTGTTTACGTCTTCCAGGTCTACTTTTAGAGTCAGGCGATGTTAATGTAAAAACTGCCTCTCCCGTGGAGATGCGATGGCGAAGTCGTGGCAAGATGCACTTTTCAAAATTGCTGTGGTTTGGGGGGTCAGAGAGACCTGGACTCCGGTCTCAGCTTTGCCCCTTAGTAACTGTCCCCTCAGGCAGGTTGCTTCTCTACTCCCCAGTGGAGGTGACACAACCTCCTTCACCAGGGTGACCCCTCGATTGTAGACAGCAAGGAAAAGGACTTGCCCATCTCCTGGCATAAGGGACTGTTTTTACAGCAGATAACCCCACAACTTGGTATTACTTATTTTCAGTCTACTATACTTCAGTCCTTGTAGAAATATTGCTAAGAAGGAGCAAAGCTCATCTGATTAGACTTTATTGTTTTTTTTAATCCTACTTTGTCTTTTCATTCAAGACTTTAACTAATGGGAAAATGGCCAAAAGTATGGTGAACAGAAAGGAAGAAAGGACAAAGGGTCCCAATAATCCACAAATGAGACATGCTGTTTATTCTAGGTGGGATGGATTTTGCCCAGCATCAAGCAGACATTCAAAATGAAAAATATGCTTTATGTATGAATGTTAGCAAAGATTTAATTAGAGATAGCTTTAAAAACGGGTGATTAGGATCAAGCAATTTCATTGACACATTAAATAAGGCTTATAGTTGAATATTATGCTAAAATTAACCATTTGGAACTACCTATATGTTAGAAATCTGAGTGGCTTAAGATTGTTGGTATTACCCATTATCTGTTCTTCCATAGCAGTAGAAATTTTAGCTGAGCATATGACCCCCCAGAATAAAGACTACATTTGTTACCCTCCCTTGCAGATAGGTATGGTCAAGTTATTAAGTTCTGGGCATGCAGAGAGAGAGGAACACTCCTACACTGCTGGTGGGACTGCAAACTAGTTCAACCTCTGTGGAAAGCAATATGGAGATACCTTAAAGTGATACAAGTGAATCTACCATTTGATCCAGCAATCCCATTGCTGGGCATCTACCCAAATGATCCAATGACACTCTACAAAAAAGACACCTGCACTCGAATGTTTATAGCAGCACAATTCATAATTGCAAGGCTGTGGAAACAGCCCAAGTGCCCATCAATCCAAGAATGGATTAATAAAATGTGGTATATGTATACCATGGAGTACTATTCAGTTCTAAGAAACAATGGTGATATAGCACATCTTATATTTTCCTGGTTAGAGCTGGAACCCATACTATTAAGTGAAGTTTCCCAAGAATGGAAAAACAAGCACCACATATACTCACCAGCAAATTGGTATTAACTGAACAGCACCTAAGTGGTCACATAGGTACCACAGTAATAGGGTATTGGGCAGGTGGGAGGGCGGCAGGTATATACATATATAATGAGTGAGATGTGCACCATCTGGGGGATGGTCATGTTGGAGACTCAGACTTGTGGAGGGAGGGGGGAAATGGGCATTTATTGAAACTTTAAAATCTGTACCCCCATAAAATGCTGAAATAAAAAAAATCAAAAAAAAATCTAAGTGAAGTATCTAGAAAATGGAAAAGCAAAAACCACATGTACTTACTATTAATACATTGACTAGAAAAAAAATTTTTTCCTTGGGGCCATGGTGTTTTATTATGAAAACAGAATAAAAACTTTGAAAACAAAACAAACAAACAAAAAAGTTCTGGGCAAAGAAATGTAAGAGGACGTAGTGTTTGCAATGTCACAAAACTGTCCTTAAAGGTAAGCTTCTCCTTTTACTCCTTTTTCCTGGCTGGAATGTGGACATGATGGCTGAGACTAGAACAGCCATCTTGGGCAATGAGGTGAACGTGGGAATAGTGAACAACATGGAGAAGGAACACAATATTCCCTGGTATTGTGAATAATCATACCAATCCCTGAGCCATGTACCAGATTTTCATATGAATAAAATAAATTTCTATCTTTTCCCAGCCACTTATTATTTTGGATTTTCTACTGCTTACAGCTGATTCTAATCCTAACTAATTCAACCTGGATGGCACGGATACACAATTGGCTATGAAATGTGGAATTTCTTGAATTTTTTATATGCATCAAAATCAGGCATTAAGATGCATTAGCTTGGTTTCCCGGATTTGTTGGTTGTGCTATTAACAGAAGTCCTACTTTATGAAACAACAGGAACTGTCTTGATTGTGACTTAAATAAAATTTGCTTTGCATGTACAGAAGTCTTGTTTGTCCTGCCGTTTGATACTTGGGAGATTTGGGTGTTTAATGAATCTTTACCACTGAAGATTTTTTTTTTCCCCAAGTTGTACACAGATGCTACTCTTCAGCTGTATCCATCCCTGCCAGCAGATAAACATCCTCAGAAGATATTTCCAGTTTTGTTATTAAGGGTGGGGGTGGGGGGTGGATACCTCACCTCTCTGAAGTCATCAAGTAACCCAGTCCTACAAACACATGTTTTTTATTTGGATCAGGAATCCATCTCTTCATTCTTCTCCCTCTTGTTTGTTTTGTTTTATTTTGTTTTTTGTTGTTGTTGTTGTTGTTGTTGTTTGTTTGTTTGGTTGGTTGGTTGGTTTATTTGCTTTTTTGCAACAGGAACAGAGATCTGGGATACATGAAAAAAGTGGAAAAACCGAGAGCGCCTGCCTCCCTCCCTCACTCCCTTCCTTCCTTCTGTCCTTTTCTTTTTTTTTCTCTAGACACTTCGAATGGTAGACCCCTTTGAGAGACTAAAGAAAATATGAACTTTGGGGGGCAGGGGGGAAGAGGATCCAAACACGCAACACTTTGCATAATGCATAGTCTGTCAAGGGCTTGTGGACCCCTGGGAGCCTCACTTTAAGAACCCGTGCCTTTGAGTTTGCTGCAGAATTGGAAGCTCCCCGGTTTACAGGCAGCCTCAAGAACAATGCCCCCCACCCACCCACAGTCTCCCCTTGTCATTTGTCTAGCACCTGAGAACCATCACTTACCACTGCTGTTTCAAGTGACTCACTTTTTTCTTTTTTTGAGATAGAGTCTCACTTTGTTGCCCAGGCTAGAGTGAGTACCGTGGCGTCAGCCTAGCTCACAGCAACCTCAATCTCCTGGCTCAAGTGATCCTCCTGCCTCAGCCTCCCAAGTAGCTGGGACTACAGGCATGCGCCACCATGCCCAGCTAATTTTTTGTATATATATTTTTTGGTTGGTCAATTAATTTCTTTCTATTTTTAGTAGAGACGGGGTCTTCCTCAGGCTGGTTTTGAACTCCTGACCTCAAGCAATCCGCCCGCCTCGGCCTCCTAGAGTGCTAGGATTACAGGCGTGAGCCACCACGCCCGGCCTCAAGTGACTCACTTTTTTAACTTAAAATTCAATAACACACACAAAATGAAATCACAGATAGGATGTGCAATTTATATTTTTCTTGGTACATCTTAAAAATACATGGCCATTAAAATAAAAGTGTGTACCCATGTGCCACTGTTTTAGGTTGGGTTGGGACTAGGATTAGAGTACAAATCATTTGTTTGAGAGGTGCTCCCAGGAAGCAGCACTGGGGCTCTGGAGAAACGAGAGTGAAGACAGAGAGTCTACGCAGGGGACGTTAATGAGCAAGACACTGCTATGGGGTCTGGGGGTTGAGCCCCGCAGGGACCCTCTGGGAGAGGCAGAGAACGTGCCTTCCTCTGAGGCTCCTCCTGTGGGCGTGGACATTAACTCCCTAGCACGCAGGCCTGCCTCGTCGGTGGGCAGAGCCAGATCCCCCAACCTGGGCAAGCCTCAGGCAGAGTCCCGGGCATTTGCAGGGAGGAGCCATCAGCACAGAGAGGAGCCGCCAGGGCCAGGGCGGTATGCTCAGGGCACCAACTGCATCTGCTACAACTACCTAACACATCTTGCATCCCACCATTAGGATATGTGCCACACTTTGGGAAATCCTACCCAAATGGCCTGAAACTAATGTTAGTTTGCACAAGAGGACATTTTGGTCAGGTGGGATAGGCATCCAGTTACATATTATGATTTTTAAAATGTTAGCAAAGGTCCCCTCCACAAACAGATCTCCTTTGAAACCCCCACTCCACTCCTTCCCTTTCTCGAGGTAAGGTACTAAAGTCTTTTTAGCTGCAAGTATTTTCTGGGAAGAGCAAAATGTTGTCATTAGCAGCCAATAGTTTAGATGTCATTAGCTTAGCAGATGTGATAAACCTGTAAGGCTCTTGCTAATTATTTGTAATCATTTATATCACATTTGCCTCACCCCTGAGAGTGTAAATCCCACAGGCCAGGAGCCAAACCTGTTCTGTCCACAGCCTTGTTCCCAGGGCTCAGGATTGTGCCCGGCAGAAAGCAGGGCTCAGTCAACACTTACTGAATGGATGGAGAGATCAGTGAATAAACAGAGTGAGACACACCAGGTTCTGATAGAATAGGGAAACAAAAGCTTATACTTCTCCCAAACTGGCATGGATTATAGGTAAAGGTAGATAGGCCAGGTTGGGGGCAGGGATCAAAGAACTTGGTAGAAAGGGAAGTTAAGTGCTGCAGAAGTCTCTAAAAGAAAGTTTGCCTAATTCAATTCAAAAACTAAAAAATTATTTGGAAAATAAAATTTTATATTCCACTCAGTCTATCTTCATGGCACAGAACATTGCGAAACATGAGAAAGTACTGTTGGAACAACTCAATGAAATTATTCTAATTGAATATCACAATCTTGATTCATGTTCTTCATCTTTGTGAACTCCGGAAAATTTTTAGATGACGAAACAAAAGTGATAACTTACATCCCTCTCTTAATTCTGCCTATATATGTCGACTTAGTGCTAAGTCGACAATATGAAGGAGGACATGGAGGAGCTCTCAAGCCAGGCTTGGAAACCCTCCAGATGCTATTTAAAGGTAGATTTCCTGGTCTTTCCCTTGATCTCTGAATCAAAATCTCCAGGGGCTGGACTTGGGAATCTGAACCGTTAAGTTCCCTGTGTGATTTGGATGCAGGCAACTGTTGCAAGTGAGTCAACCCACATTGGGGATCCTTGCTCCTGAGGATGACTATCATTGAGATGATACTATCGTTTTCATGAGGGAGTTTGCCATCTCTAGTGCAATTACAAGACACAGATATAAATAACAGAATATATTATAAGTGAGATGATGCGTATGACAGACCGTTGACACTCTCTTGGGGAGAGTTCATATGGGAAGTAGCTTTTGATCCAGACCATGATATAAACAGACATATGATGGCCAGGCCAGGAATGGGTGTAAGTGGATTTGAGGAAGAAAATCTGGTGAGCTTTTAAAAGTCAACAAGAAGCTTATTTTTATTATCATAAGACCATAGACACCGCAGGAGACCCTAGAGATACCTGGTCCTCTGTTCACAAGGAACACAGGGCTCAGAGGACTAAAAGGGCCAGCACTGACTCACACAGCCAGTTACCAGGAGGACAAGCACTAAAGCTCCAGTCCAAGGCTCTCACCCCGCCTCCCGTTGCTCTGGCCACAGAGCTAGGAATGTGTTGCTTTTTCTCCAAGGGACTGCCTGGCTCATGTCCCTGAGCATGCACTGCCATATGGGACCAGGTGTCAGGAATGGCCTCCTGGGGGCCAAGCAGACCACCAGGCCAGCTGGCCACCTTTTCCCTCTCAGCAAGGCCCTGTTTCACTCCATCGTGTCACTCACAGAAGCTCTAGGGACAACAAAGTTGGGGAGGATGGGAAAAACACACATGCACACTCGGTGAATGAGTCATTTCAGAGACACCGAGATGCCGCCATTGCCTAGGCTAGAGTTGCAAACCAAGGAATTTCTGCCAGAGGCTTCACATATCTGGGCTCGTGACACTCTGCACGTGCTCATCCACATTCACCAGGGAGAACCTAATGGGCCAGCTCCTCAGTGGTGCCAGCCACCCGGACACGCTAGCGGGGTGAGCATCCTGTGTCCCAGCCAACGACGGCTATTCCTGGAGATGAAAAAGCCACTCAATCCAATTTGGTGCCGCTGATTCAAGGCATTGCTGAGGCAGCAGCAGCTGCACTTCTGTGAATTCTACAATTTGCAGCAACATTCTTAAAGTGAAATTTGTATTGAAACAACATACAAAAAAGTGCACAGATTATAAGTGAATCACGTCACCAGCCCCCAGAATAAGAAACAGAGCATTACCAACAACACCCTAGGATAACCACTATCCTGACTTCCAGCACAGTTTATAAGTTTTGCCTGTTTTTGAAAGTTACATCAATAGAATCATACATTACCTTTTATCGTCAACATTGAAGTTGCATGGGTAGTGAACAAGAAATTGCTTGTGAAGTTTCTTGCAAGTGTAAAGAACTGAAAGAGCAGAAAGCACAGGCATGTGCCACACAATGACCCCTCAGTCAATGCCAGACTGCATACATTACAGTGGCCCATAAGATTATAATGGAGCTGAAAAATTCCTATCACCTGGTGCTGTTGTAGCCATCATGACACAGAGCAGCACATTACTCACATGCTTGCTGCAATGCTGTTGTAAGCAAACCTATTTCCCTGGCAGCTGTATAAAAGTGTAGCATGTACAATTATGTACAGCATATAATACTTGAGAAGAAATGACTCTCACTGGTTTATGTATTTGCTGTGTTTTTTATTGTTATTTTAGGGTGAACTCCTTCTACACATCAACAAAAAGGTTAGGTATAAAACAGCCTCAGGCAGGTCCTTGAGGAGATATTCCAGAAGAAGGCGTTATTGTCACAGGGGATGACAGCTCCATGCATGTTTTTTGCCCCTGAAGACCTTCCAGGGGGACAAGATGTGGAGGTGGAAGAGAGTGGTATTGGTGGTCCTGACCCTGTGTAGGCCTTGTGTGTGTTTTTGTCTTAGTTTTCACTCACCACCTACTCTCTGATTCACCAAGAAAAACTTCCAGTCCTGAAGCTCTGCTCATGGTAAATGCCCTATATAGGTATATCATTGTGTTTTTTTTTTATCTTTTATGCCATATTTTTACCGTACATTTTCTCTATGTTTACATACACAAATACTTACCATTGTATTACAATTGCCTGTAATAGTACAATAACATGCTGTACAGGGTTATAGCCTAGGTGTGCAGTAGACTGTACCATCTAGGTTTGTACACTCTATGATGTTTGCACAATGATGAAATCACCTAATGGCACACTTCTCAGAACACATCCCTGTTGTTAAGCAACATAGGATTTTGTGTGTGTGTGTGTGTGTGTATGCACAAGCACACATATACATACGTATGTATGTGTATGTATATGTATTTGTATATATGGGAATAGGTATAGCTATACCATCTAGGCTTATGTAAGTACACACTATGATATTCGAGCAACAAAGAAAGTGCCTATCAACACATCTCTCAGAATGTCATATCCCCGTCGTGAAGCAACTCATGACTGTACTTAACAACAGGGTTTATTCTGGGGCAGGCTAGGAGAGCTGTTTGGTCTGGACCTTGCTCTCAGAAAGGGCCTCAAATTTAGATCTTTGACATCATCTCCAAATGATGTTAATGTACATTTAGAGATAGACACATTTACAGGACTGGAAAATTGGGCCCATCATACAATTTTAAAGTCATGTTCCATTTCTGGACTACATCTCCTATCATGAATTAATATTGTAAAGAAATCTTATTGTCTGGTGAATTTAAAATTATATTACCTTGAATTTTTTGTGTTAAAAGTACTAAATAATTAAATGCAAACTATATATATTATATATACTGCTATTTTGCTAACCCTGTGTCAGCTCTGTTCATTTTTATTGTATTAAAGTGGCCCAGGCCTCACTCGACTTGTAAAAACAGGCCCTGCTTAGTGACAGCCCTGGAGGTGTTGCTGCCCGGCCCAGGGAAAGGTGTGTGCTGCCAACAGAGTCCCCACAGAGTAGAAAAATAAGGAGGAGGCTGGGAAGGCAGTGATGCAGCCCTCGTCCTACCAGCTTCTTGCCAGTGAGATAGATGTCCCTCTGTAGTCCTTCATTCTCATGGCTATTATAAACATAACTTCCATGGTACTTGGAAAGATATTTACATCTTACTTTTAATTCAGTGGATCATCGTAACTTCATATTTGCCAAATTCCCTTTATGCCTTCAATTTTTCCCGTGTTTCATTGATGTCAAGATATTCAGCCTACTGTAAGGATGCTTTTAAAAGCATCATACCATGGCAACCTCTGGGGTGGTCTATCTCAGTGTGAGGTCCTTACATCGCCTGAGTCAGGGGGACCCAGGAGGCTTGTTCTATATGCACATTCCTGGACCTACCCCAGCTCTCCAGAAGCAGAATCTCTAGAGCTGGGGCTGAGGAATATGGATCTTAGCTTCAAAACCTGCAGCTTCCGCATCACCATATGTTCCTCACTTCAAGGAACTGCCTAGATTTCTGCATTTCTGAAAAACGTTAATTACCATATTTTAGTAGCATGACTTCCCAGTCTACATGCAGATCTGCCATCGATGGGAAGATCCACATTGGAGCTAATACTGCTCAGAGAAGCAATTAAGTGTGAAGGTTAAAATCTTGATCCCTAGCTTAAAATCCAGCCCAGACCCTTCCTGGCAGCATTTCCTTGAAACTCAATCACTCTAAGCCTCTGTTTCTCACTTGTAAAAGGAGAAAACTATCAGGACTGATATGGTTTGGATGTTTGTTCCTTCCAGATCTCATGTGGACATTCGCTCCCCAGTGTTGTAGATGGGGCCTCTTAGGGGCCCCCATGTTTGGGCCACGGGGTAGATTGTTCTTGAAATGATTAATGCCCTTTCATGGGTGTGAGTGAGTTCTCACTCTATTAGTTCCCACAGAGCTGGTTGTTAAAAAGAGCCTGGCACCTTCTCTGTCTCTGTCTTATTTCCTCGCTCACCATGTGATCTCTGCACACATCGACTGCCCTTCCCCTTCCAGGAGTGGAAGCAGCTTAAACCCCTTGCCAGATGCAGATGCTCAATCTTGAACTTTCCAGCCATCAGGATCATGAGCCAAATAAA
This sequence comes from Microcebus murinus, assembly GCF_040939455.1. NCBI lineage: Eukaryota > Metazoa > Chordata > Mammalia > Primates > Cheirogaleidae > Microcebus > Microcebus murinus. The sequence continues at coordinate 15,633,534 of NC_134115.1, forward strand.
TCTTTTTTCTTTATAAGTTTCCCAGCCTTAGGTATTTGTTTATAGCAACACAAAATAGACTAAGACAAGTACCTAACTCCTAGAGTCCTTGTGAGAGCCTTGCAAAGCTGTTTTCCTGGCTACAGATCTTATACATGTCCTGTTAAATGACCTATATGGGTGTCATATTTTCGATGCTATTGTGTCACAATATTCAATTTCTCATTATTCATTGCTAGTAAAGAACTACAATTGATTTTTACATATCCTGCAATCTTGCTAAACTATCATATTAAGTTTAATCACTCTTTTGAAGATTATTTAAGGATTTTTTTCATGTTGATCATCTGTGAATAAAGATAGTTTTACCTCTTCCTTTCCAATATATTTGTCTTTTATTTCTTTTTCTTGACTTGTTGCACTGGCTAGGACCTCCAGTACTATGTCAAATAGATATGGTGACCACTGACATCCTTGTTCTGTTCGCATTCTTAAGGGGAAAGTATTCTGTCTTTCGCTGTTAAGTATGATGTTAGCTGTAGACTTTGGTATATGCACATTATCAGGGTGAGAAAATTCTTTTGTATCCTTAATTTCTTGAGAGGTCTTTTTACAAATAGGTGTTAAATTTTGTTAAATTCTTTCCCTGAATCAATTGTGATGGAATATGGTGAGTTACACTGTTTCATTTATAAAAGTAAAAGCAACCTTGCATTCCTGGGATAAATTCACTTTATCACGAGGCATTATCCTTTTTAATATATTGCTGGATTAGCATTGCCAATATTTTAAAGATTTTTGCACATACATTAATGCAGGAGAAAATGTGTTTTCCAATGTTTTGCAGCTGGCCAAGCCCTAAGGTATTACATGAGAGAGAACAAATTGCCCAAGATGCAAATTACATTTCTAGTAGGTGCTAGGCCTCTGTCAATCTTGTCACTTAATGACAGTCAACAATGCAGAGGATCTTACTTATGAATGTTTTATTCATTATAATAGCACAATAAATAAACATCTATTCGGTAACTTTGCCAATGAATATTCCTTACTTATAAATGCATACGTTTTCTCTATTTCATTTCTGAAAGCTAAATGCTAACTGACATCATGTTTTTGTGTTTTAACCAAAAGAGTTTTTACATTTAAAAAATAGATATCCACAGTATTTTGTACTCTACTATAAGTAAAGTTAAATATACTAATGGAAAAATAATAAACTAATTAATACTAATTAAACTAATTAAATGAATTAATGTTTATGTTTAAAAATCATATAATAACAGTGTAATAATGGTAATGACAATACTGTGCAGCTTAGAAAGCAGTTTTATATGCATTTTCTTATTAGATTATCCCATTTTGCAGGTGAAAAACTAAGGCTCAGAGTTTTCTTACCACTCTTATGGTCCCTCAGCTAGTAAGAATCAAAGTGTTTAGAAATAGAAAATAATTTTTACATACACAAACAGAAACAACTAATTAACATATTAATAAATTGTTTGTATTTTAATTCCAAAGCCTAAATTCTGGCTTAAGTCACATTTTTGTGTCTTGAAAACAAATGCTTTCATATTTTAAAACGATGGACATTCATTGTGCTTTGCTCCCTGCAGTAAGATGATGACATATTCAAATTCGCTTAAGGAAATACAAATACAATATTTACTGGCAGCCATTAATTGTTCTAATAAAGGCAGAAGAAACTAGTTTAAACAAATGACAGGAGAGTCGGAAGTGATTGAATAATTGTGAATATTGTAATTCTTCTTCTTCAATATATTCATTAACCCTAATTTTGCCTTTAAGGCATATCTCCATACAAACTGCTCTTTCTAGTCTTAAATTATATGCTCCTGATTGTCTCAGCCACTTGAACCCCAGACTAAACAGCTGCCTCTTCTTTCTTTAGACTCTTCTTGGAAACTCCACTCAAATACAACAGAGTAGCACCCTTGTACATTCGGAGCCAAGCCACAGGAGGCCAGAGCCCCTGAATGGTCCACCAGTCGTTGTCCCCAGACTCACTCTAGCATCTCAAGGGACAGTAGTTTTCAAACTCAAGTGTGCATCAGTCACCTGGAAGACCTGTTAAAAATGCAGCTTGCTGGGCCCACCCCTGAGTTTCTGATTCAGGAGGTCTGGGGTGGGGCCAGAAAATCTGCAAGTCCCCTGATGGCTTTGATGCTATTGGTCCCAGGACCACACTTTGAGACCATTTCAACTAGATGAATGATTGGGGCTTTGATTTTCCAGTTTCCTTATTTTTCCCAAGAAAAACAGAAAAAATGGAGACTTTTTTAGGAAAGATGTTAGATTAGAAACTAGTCCTAGAAAAGCTTGTCTCTTTGCTCTGGAGACCAAATAACAGAAGAACTGTGGATTTACAGCAGAGCCTGGCCTCTGTGAATTTTCTCTCTTCTATTTGAATATTTTTAATGTGAAAGCTCGTTTACATAAGGAACTAGGAATTTTACATTAGGATCTTTTTTTTTTTTTAGTTTGCCAGCTAAACTAAAAAGTAGTAGTAATCTCTTAAGAGTAGAATTGTGAATAATGCATTTTTCTTTTGGCTTATTGGCATTTCCAGTCTTTACTTATTACAACATAGTTGACCTACGTCCTACACAAATGCAGCTAGGAAAAATCAAGTGAGTAAATAGCTCTGCCAGGTATTTTAATAAAGGCGTAAGCCATAACCAACATTTATTCCTGCTTCTCTGCAACCTAAAGCATTTTAGAATGTGTCGATTTTTCAACAAGACGTAAGACCCACCTCCCTCTGCTCAACTCTTCACATTACAGTGCACACTTGGAACCCCGTGGTAAGTCCAGAAGCAAAACGGAGCTTTGCGCAGTGGTCGTATCGTAGCCAATGAGGTTTATCCGAGGCGGGATTATTGCTAATTGAAAACTTTTCCCAATACCCCGCCATGGTGACTTGCAATATAGTCGGCATTGGCAATTTTTAACAGTCCCTACGGGGACTGAATAAGAAGGAAAAAAAAAAAAATGAAATGGCAAGTTTTGAGAGCTGTGGTCCCCTCTCTGGTCTATACACTGAGGTCTTCCCAGCTGATGACCTTCCCAACCGTCTTGCTCTGCAGCACTGGCCCCTCGCCTGTTTCTTCCAGGCCTTCTGGAGCTGGAAGCGGTAGCTGACAACTTGTGTGTGCAATGTCCTCAGAAACGCCTACAGACTGAGGAGGAGCAGGCCCACCACTGACCCCGTTTTTATTCACAATTGCAAACCAAAGTTTATCTCACCAATTCACACGTTTCCCCGAATTTACTATCAGAACAGACTAAGTCACTGTAAAAAAAAATAACAATAACCAAGTTAACCCCAGTTTATAAGTGAGAAAATCAAAGCTTTGTCCACTCAAATTTTCCTATATGTTTGGGTAATATCTCACAATATGCAAAACAACAGAAGCTGGTTTTTGCCACATTCCACTTCCTTGTCTATACAAAATAATATTGGTTTTTCTTTGTTATCCCTGCTCATTGTAAGAGCTTTCTTTTTCTTCATGGATTATTTTAAGTTGCAAACTGTAATATTGAGTTGAAAATTAAGGAAAGGTTTTGGCATATTACACATGCCAATATTTTTTTTCTTCCTGACTAGTTAACTTTAAAATCCAAATAACAAGGATGCCTTTTCTCTGGCTTGAATAAACATGTAGAGCCGAACTGTGTGACAGTGGAAAAGCCACATTCTCTTGATTATTGTTAATTCATTGCCAAATTAAAATGCATGCAGCCTCTTCCTCCTACCGCACAAATTGCGCCTGAAACAAAATAATAATTCCACTGTGTTGAACAAAAACATCATCCAAACCAAGACAAGGTTTTTCTTAATGACCTAAAATATGTGTTTTCTCTAAAAAGAGGAAGAAATTTAAAAGGCAATGACAACACAGTGTTCTTCCAGGAGATAGTAATTAGAAATGAATTAGAGCTTCCGACAGAGTGAAAACAAGAAGGTCCCTGTTTACCTCTTGCGCTAACTGCAGCCCGGGCTTATGAACCTTCATTATCCCAGAGTCATTGCTCAACCGTATCCTACAAATGGATGTGATTTGTAGCTTTAGCTCAACTGGGATTTCAGATATGTGAGTGGGTTGTTTTGGCTCTTATTTTTTTAATCTTAAGAGGGACCGTTTCATTATCTCTAAACCAATTTCAGCATAAAAAAAAAATGGCAGCTATGCTGCATATTCTCTTTTTATGCCTTTTAAAGATATTTCAGCATTATTCCGAGAACTCTCAAGCAAACTCACTGAGACGCCAATGTCAGTCTCTGTAATTGTGAGCAGAATTCATTCCTGGTAGCTTTTTACTCTGGGCATTGCAGTTAATCATTCCTCCAAACGGAGAAAGCAATCTACAGAAACAAACGTGCATGAGAAGTCTGAGGCAACAAGAACACAACCCTCTGGAAGGTCTTCATCCCTCTCTTACACCTGAAGGCTTTAGTCTCACTCCCTCGATACTCTCGCATATTCTTGAGTAACCATCGTTCCAGCCAGCCTCAACCACCCGGCCCCCACAAAGCAGCATGAACAGACATGGGAGAGTTAAAGATGAGAAGATGTCATAACCCAACTTGGCTGACCTGTAGAAGAAAAGGAAAAAGTCAAATCCTACTGGCTCTAACCCTGGAAACTCTAGCCGCGGCAGGAAAACTGAAAGCCACGTGCTGGAAAGAAGAAAAACTAAAAGCCAACCCAATAGAAAAGAGGGGCACATAGCTGAGAGAAATAAGGCACAGAAATGGTGACTTGGATTAAGAGAATGACAGTCAGAGAAGACCCTTCCTTAGGGAAGGGCCAGGCGTGTAGGGGAAGGCAGGGAAATCCAAGAGAGAGAAGGGAATCACAAACTAGACCACTGAGGCAGCTGGGACATGCAGTGAACGGGCACAATGCTCACCAAACATCCCCAGTGGCACTCATTGTTGAATACTAAGGTATCAGCTTATTGGGTTATAGGTTTATTGCACTGTTTTTTTCTAAGATGTAATGCACCATAGAAAGTTGTCCTTCAATAGTTAGTATAGGATAATTTCAAATATTCAATTATCTAGAAAATTCACTTTTTCATGCCCCAATCCACCTTAATAATTAATTTAGTAATTTCACCTTTTACAGAAGTTCTCTTAATATAGCTCCAAGTCTGTGAATCAAATCGGCTCTCTATTCTCTTAGAAAAACATCCTGACTGGTACCCACAGCACATTGAATCCACCTCGCTCCAACAAGTTGAGCTGGTTATATTTACCAAGGATCAATTGTATGAAAGAATTTATGCTAGTACTATTGTGATTATGTAATAAAATTATAAATATATAAAAGCTGGTGACAGTGGGTGTGAAAGAGTTCTCATGTAAACTAAATGGAATGCTTTGAAAATTTTAAGCAAATTGCTATTTTAAACATTGCTGTTGGATATTTTTAAATGAGAAAAAGAATTTGTAAGAATCTAGAATGATTCTGCATTCGGGCTGTTTCATTGGTGTCTTGAAACTCTCTGTTTTAAAGAAATAAAACCAGGAAATTATAGAAAATGCAGAGACATTTTCAATTCGCAGATCCAAATTCAAAGCAAAAGCCTTGGCCTTACATCAAACCACTGGTAAATTGCCATCCATGTATGTGTTTTATGTTAAAGTGTTTAAGGCATGTATATATCATTCTATGACAGCCAAACTGAGCCAGCTTTTTTCAATTATTGGTCCCATTGGCTCAGAGAAAAGAGCTTCTACTAAATTAAATTTTAAAACTCTGGGAATAGATAAGTTCCCCCTCCATCACCAACTTGAAATCTTCAAAGTGCTCAATAATGCTGATAAACTTCAGCATCTTTCATGCATAGAATGGAATTTTACTTGTGTGGCCATGCGCTGAGGAATCTTTTTGTCCTTATCCTGAAAGAATAGCTGCTCCTGTTTCCTGCACGGTGTGGGGGGCGGGGGATGTCCCACTTTAGCAATAGCCGTGTGCCCTCTGTCACCAAAGCCTGCTTATCTTGAGACTGTCTTGGGTGAAGGTGGTGGTTTTCTTTGAGTTCCTGGGCTTTCTCTGGAGATGCGTGAGTTAGAGGAAGGCAGGTAGGTGTGCCCCCATCCCCGGAATAATTTCTCCTAGAAATTATTATCTCACCGTCACTTTGCATTTGGCAAGGACATCCTTTGCTTGGTTTGTTTCTAAACTAAACTTACAAGTTCAGCACAAACATTCCCAGCTCAATTCCATTCCCAGCTTCATCCAAATCAGGCTTGAAAAGATTTGAAATGATTCTTTTCCTGCCACGTTCTTTTTTGCCCCTGCCCATAAATGAGTGAATAATAAACTTCGAAAAGAATGTAAATTGCTGTGGTGGGTGTTCTGCAGTAATTTTCATTCACTCAGAAGTGGGATTAAATAAAAGGCTTCAAAACTATAATGCATTTCTGTTTATCTCAGCACAAAAATATCTCAGACAGGAAGGGCAAAAAATAGAAAGAAACCTGTAGTCAATTATGTGAGCGCCATGTCGTTCATTCATTATTAGAAGTCTGACCACCAACATACTAAATAAAACCACCAAGCAGCAGCTTATCTTGTAACTGGACACCAATCATATCATTTTTAACAGTCCCTGCCTCTATATAAAATTATTTTCTGTAATAATGGCTGTTTTCTCGATGCGGCTGTTCTGTTTTCCTCTTTAAAGTACACTTTAATTCTAAAGATATTATTCAAATTCCATGAAATATTTCATGTATGAAATAAAATTTGCATTTGCCAAACAAAAGCATTGCACCTCACAGCTCACCACTCTGTCTCACTGTGTAAAGCATAAATGCAAATAGAAGCTCTGTGGTGTGTAAAATGAGTTTCTGTAAAGGATGCCTCAGCCTACATGTTAATTGGAGGGAATATAAATCCGTTGGCTGTGCCTAAGTAGGTAACAAGCTTTCCCACCAAAAATGGGCATTTTCCTATACAAATGTTTTTTTTTTTTCTCAAAAGTAGTTAAGGCCGTAAATATGTTGCCAAGCACCAGATATGCATATGGCTACGTCACTCAACACGGACTGCTGCAACTGTTTAGAACTTAGCACAACACATTGTGTGTGTGTGTGTGTGTGTGTGTGTAGTATTTTATCTTTTACATTGTTTAGAATTGCCAGCACGTGGTAATAATAAAAGGCACACCAAATTTTAGTTGATTTTTTTCTATTTTTATTTATTTATTTCTATTTTTAGTTGGCCAATTAATTTCTTTCTATTTTTAGTAGAGATGGGGGTCTCACTCTTGCTCAGGCTGGTTTTGAACTCCTGACCTTGATTGATCCTCCCGCCTTGGCCTCCCAGAGTGCTAGGATTACAGGCGTGAGCCACCACGCCCAGGCCAATTTTAGTTGATTTTTAAATTTCCTACGATCTACATGCCCCCTCTCTGTACCCAAGGCAAAACATTCCCGCAGCTCTGCCCTTGGTATGGCACCACCACCAGCAAGGCCATGACCATAAGCTGAGGTCAGACAAGGAAGCAGCCCAGATGCAAGGGTCCGCTTCTGGTCGAATCTAGACATAGAAATCAGTAGGGCAGTGGCAGGCTGGGCACAGTGGCTCACGCCTGTAATCCTAGCACTCTGGGAGGCCAAGCCAGGAGGATCACTCAAGGTCAGGAATTCGAAACCAGCCTGAGCAAGAGTGAGAAGACCCCGTCTCTACTAAATATAGAAATAAATTAATTGGCCAACTAAAAATATATAGAAAAAATTAGCTGGGCATGGTGGCACATGCCTGTAGTCCCAGCTACTCCAGAGGCTGAGGCAGAAGGATCGCTTGAGCCCAGGAGTTTGAGGTTGCTGTGAGCTAGGCTGATGCCATGGCACTCACTCTAGCCTGGGCAACAGAGTGAGACTCTGTCTCAAAAAAAAAAAAAAAAAAAAGAAATCAGTAGGGCATCTCACCTCTAGAATATCAGTAAGAACTGATAAAGTATTTGCTGGATGAATTTTTTTAAATGATGTACTAACAAGTCCAGCACTTTTGGGGGATAGTAATGTTTAAAAATAAGATTCCATCTCTCACATCTTGATTAATTAAAACACTGTTTTTCCAGGTCTTCCCTTTTCATTCTGGGTTGTAAATATTTGTTGAGTGAACAAATGAACAGGAGGCTGGGTGTGTCCAGGAGAGGGGTGCTGCTGTGTATATATTTTTTTGAACTCACATCTCTCAATTTACAAAAATAAATGGTACTGGGACTCCCTACCCAGAAGGTGCCCCAGAAACAAACAGGTCAACTGATCAGATAACCTGAGGCTCAGTATCAACGAATTCCAAGTACAGACTAGGAATCCAGAGTGCAGAAAAGAAGCTTGAAGCCTGGGATGCTAATTTTCCCGCGGATGCCAGAGAATGACAAACAGCACCCTAGCTCGTCCTGCAGCCCTTTCTGCTGATGTGAGGAATAGGGCCAGGAAACGAGCAAAGAGAAATAATGGAACCTTCCACCTTGCAAGCTCAGCAGACCCAGCATAAATACCACGTTGGCCACGAAGACTTATGCTTCAGATGATGTCCTGTGTTCTTTCACTTGAGCATAAACTCTAACGTTGGATCATTTATAACCAGCAAGCATTTGGACTCAGGATCAGACAAAAGGACCCATGCCAATGGTTTTCCTCAGTTGCTGTCAGAATACAGGAGTTTTCTACTTTTTAGACTAGACTTCCCACTAGCCAACAATAAAGCTTTTTCATTTATCTTACCTTCTTTCTGTGGATCTAACTCTACGACCCTTTACACAAGGAAGGAAATAGAGAAGAAACTTATTTCAGAAGAGAAATTATTCCACGCCAAAAAGACATACACACACACGCAAAGACGATAAACTCCAAGGTACTTTTGCAATGCGTTTGTTTCCTTAAGTTGGGTAGTGGATTGCACAGGTGTTCATTAAATTATTCTCTATAATGTTTTTAATGTCTTAAGTGTTTGATAATGAAAGGATTTCTGCTCATTGTAATAAATTTAAGCAAGACGAGTTTTTTTAAGTCACCAAAAATCATGCCATTCAGAACAAACTAATTTGATGAATATTATTCAAGATATCTGTGTATGTGTGTGTGTGTGTATTAGTAGAATAGACAAATGCCTAAATGGACATAATTTCACATAAATGGAATCATAATATAGATGCCATTTATTGAAAACATTAACTTAAATTTTTCTTCAATTAAACGGAAGAAAAAGGAATTAAAACTGAAGAAATTTTTTTAACCGCAAGGAGTATTATTTGCTAAAAGCTGAAAGAGAAAAATACAAAAAGACCCTAAGACATTGGAAGCTTCCTTTTTAAAATATTAATAAAAGTGAAAATATCAATTGACTCTCAGCAAAGATTATTGAAAAATGATTACTCTTACACGTCTTTTACATTTCCCAATCTTTGTTCTAGACTATTTTTCTACTATCAAGATTATAACATTTACATTCTGCTCTCATTTGTTTCATTTCAGTTCTACATTTAAATGGGATTCTACATTCACCAGGCCCTTCACTATAGCATTTCTTTTCCTGAGTTCCCTTATTTTATTTATATCTTGCATGGCTTGACTTCGTCATCACAAACTTTTTCAAATAGGAATCAATCCTTTCATTTCTGAAAAGGTATGCCTTTGACCATTACACTTGAACGATAACTTGCCTTAATGTAACATTTGGGGGGTTCGCATTCTTTCATAGACATTACGATAGATTTTTTTTTTCCTGGAATGCAATGTTGCCGTAGAGAAGTCTCTGGCCTGATTTTTCTTCCTGATAAATGACTTGCATTTTCTACCTGGATGCATGAGCAAGTCATTCCTTATCCTTGAAGTTGACAACTTAACCAAGAAATATTTCAGTGATGACCACTCTGTAAGAATTTTTCTTTGAACTCTTTTCAGGAAACTTTGTTCTTCATATGTCTTTGAAGAGTTTGCACACTTCATTGGTTGGGCTGTGCCCCTTAAGTTCACTAATAATTCTTACATGTTTGATTATCTTTGTTGGCCTTTAATACTTATTTAATTTCTCTTAAATGCTTTAATCTTGTTTTCCTCTGCAAGCACTGTGATTATTTCAAGCCTATTCTGTCAGTAATTCAATTTTCTTCTATGTTTATTCTTTTCTCTGATACACGAGATATAAGTGTTAGGTTCATAACTGTGTTGTTTTGTTCTTCAGTTTGTTTCCTTAGGTTTTCCATCCCTTTTTCTTCCTGCTCTGGTGTTTCACCACCTTGTTTCTGAGTTCTTATTTTGTTGAATTTGTGTTCCTATTAAGTTATTTTATTGAATGAAGCTCTCTATTCTTTGAATTATGGGTTTCTTCTGGACTGAATGCTTTGTATTTTTAAGGCTGGCTTTCTTTCTTTCCTTCTTTCCTTCCTTCTTTCTTTCCTTCCTTCCTTCCTTCCTTCCTTCCTTCCTTCCTTCCTTCCTTCCTTCCTTCCTTCCTTCCTTCTTTCCTTCCTTCCTTCCTTCCTTTCTTCCCTCTTTTATTTCTCTTTTTGTGGGGAGCATGGTATGTTTGCCCAGTCCTTGTTCTGACGTGCTGTGGGTAAATTCTCATAGACTCCTTTTCCACTGTATCGGAGATCACATTGTCTTCACCTCTGAGCTAAAGTTTGAGGATATTGTATTGTGTCCATGTTTCTGGTAGCCTGCTATCCTGAGAGTGGAGGGTCAGCTCAATCTATGTGCAGCTTTTACTGGAAGAACCGAACTATTCTCTCTTCCAAGATTTGGTTTGATGTAACTCTTCCAGGGTATACTCCACCTAGGGAGGGATATGTCCCATTTCCACAGGGGACTACCTTTCTGGTTCAGATGGATTCCCAAGGGGCATGGAGCATTGGAACCTAGGCTCTATCAGAGAATCAGCCGCTGCTCTTGACTTCCCCTGTTTCACTAAGCCATCTCTCCTCAGCAGCCATTCCTACTCTTCCAATGCCAAGAAGGAAGGTAACATGATAACTTGTCATTTGGAGGCCTGGCAGTTAATAGTTTTGGGGGGTGGCACTGGAAGAGGACAGAGGGTAAAACTTCACTTAGGGCTTTCCAAGCAACCTTCCCTCCTGTATTTTCACACCTGTTCCCTGGCCTGCCTGCTCAGAGCCTCAGCCTGTTTCTTCCTCTCCAAATTGGGTAGCAATACTTTGCAAAAGAATTCTCAATATTTTACTGAGTCATCTTTTTTCAGCACTGCTTTTGGGGATGTGGACAGAGTTAATAACTGAACTACTCAGAACCTACTTTCTTACTATGTCAGGGTTCCCAAGGCTACCCTCAGGGTTCCCAAGGCTACCCTTATGATTTGCTAGGGGGACTACAGAACTCAGCACATATTTGTACTCATGGCTAAAATTTATAACAGCAAAATCAGCAAAGGGACAAGGTGCATGGGACAAAGTCCAAAGGAAAGAGGAACAAGCTTCCAAGAATCCTTTCCTGGTAGAATTGCACAAGACATGCTTATTTCTTCCAGCAATGCATTGTGACAAGTGTTATCTACCAGGAAAATGTGCCTGAGCCCAGGAGACCAGGGTTTTTTATCAAAACTTGGTCACATGGGCACATAGTGTGCGTATGACTAACTGCAGTCCCTAAAATTCCATGTTCCCAGAAGGAAAGCAGGTATCTAGCATAAACCACATTGTTTGTACATGAAGTTAATCTTATCATTTAAGGAAACGTTTATATCAATGTAGGGAAGTGTTAACTAACCCAGTTCTCAGATACCAGCCAAGGGCTGACCTTACAAACAGGCCAGCAGTCTCAGGCCTGCTACACCTTTCGGCACATATACCTTGGTCACTACTTTTCAAAAGTTAATATAAGACATACATCTATCCACTTAAATTTTAATGTCCCTGCTATTTCTTCCATTATACTCTTCCTATAATAGAATAATGTGAGAAAAATCAAGAAAACCTACAAAGCTACAGCATGAAGATTGTCGCTAGTCACCCTTCCACCGCACAACTGTCTTAATTCCAGCTCCACAATTTTCCAGTACATTAGCTCACATTTTCTTGAGCCAAAATAAACAAACAAAAAGAAAAAGAAGACAAAAGAAGAAAAACAATAAAGGCAATATATTTTGAAGTGTATTTTTAAGGTTTTGTAAAATCTCCAGCTCCAAGTGAAATCAATTTTAGTTAAATGCGATGCTTTATTCAAATCTCAAATATGTGACATAAAAATCAAAATTTACATATGAAATTTTTAGGTAGTCAGATATGCAATATGTACCGATATCACCTCAATGATTTTTTTCATAAGTTTATCATAGTTTTATTATTTGAATAGCTAAAATGTCATGTTCATGAGCAAAAAAGAGCTAAGGGATATATTTTTTTAATCTGGAAGAAACAACGGTAATATAGCACCTCTTGTATATATTCCTGGATACAGCTGGAACCCATTCTACTAAGTGAAGTAGCTCAAGAATGGAAAAACAAGCACCACATGTACTCACCAGCAAACTGGTATTAACAGATCAACACTTAAGTGGACATACAGGAATACCATTTATCAGGTATCAGGAGGGTGGGAGGGGGGAGGAGGGGATGGGTATATACAACCACAACGAGTAAGATGTGCAACATTTGGGGGATGGTCATGCTTGAAGCTCTTACTCAAGGGGGGAGGGGGCTATGAGCAATATATGTAACCTTAACACTTGTACCCCCATAATACGCTAAAATAAAAAAAAATTTAAAAATGTGAAAAAAATTAAAAATTAAAAAAATAAAATTTCAAAAAAACAATCTGGAAGAGATATACTTTGTTTCAACACTTCCTACTCATGCGAATGACTCAAAATTTTTACATGCCATTTTCTTATCCACAAAATAATCTGAGATGTATTTAAGAAAAATTAAGCCTCTCCCTTTAAGTCATTGACTGCATAGTTTAACAGTATCTGCTCCTCAAAATGACTGTTATATTTCTACTTAAAGCTAATATGATACAGGAGAAGATTCATATATCTGCAGGAGTGGGGAGGAGAAAGAGCAAATATTGAATTTATATCTAAATGTTAGAGATCAAACACACATGAATGGAGCAAATCAGGGTTCCAATATCTGCACGTATGTACGTAAGTGAGCGCAAATGCATGCATATGCACACATTTCACCAACTCTCTCAAACTTGAAGGTGAGATGCTGTTCCCAGAGCAGCACTTTGCTAACCTGGAGAACATTTAATGAACGCTCAGCAGTGAGGAATTAGGTATGGTCCCCTTACCACACATCCCACATCTCTGTAACGTCTCAAACCGTGTCACAAACAGGTCTCCAAAATCTTCTTGTTCTCACATCTAAGCCCGTGGTCACCGGGTCTGAGATATATAAAGCGTCAAAAGTAAAAAGCCGAATAACTGAGTCTTACCAGAGAAAGGAAATATTGCTCAGCTTGAATTTCCTCCTCTTTTCCCTGCAAATTGAAATTTTTGCCCTAATTAGGCTGTTTTCAAACACATATGAAATGAACAAAAAGGAAGAGGAAATTAGGCATCCCAGGATCTGCCGTAGGCATGTAATAAGACCCACCGCAATTTCTAGGAGCCAGACGGCGACCACCTTGTTATCATATATTTGCTCTTACTGTAACACATTTTCTCCTAACTAGTTACAATAAAATTAATAGAACTAAAATGCTCATCTCTGTTTTCCTTTGCCCTCCATTTTTCCCTTTCTCTTTTTTGCTTTTTTTTTTTTTTAAAGCTTAGAGAGTTATAGAAAAGGGGGTTGCTTTGGTTACCATTAAACCAATCTCACCTCATATCCTTTCACAAGTATAAAATTAATTCTGAATGATTCTGATTATAGCAACTGTACCCTAGCCCTGATCAGACCTAATTACAATTTGATGCCGGGTCTGCCATTGTTGGAGCGAGGTAATGGAGCCCGCGTTTCAGCCAGCAGTGCCTTGTTAATGAATAGGAGAGATGAGAGGCCTACACATTGTCTCCAATGACCTCTTCTGCGTTGTAGAGAGCGAACTGCATTGATAAACCCACTAAGATGGGTTATTATCCATTATGCAGTTTTACAATTAGTGAACACCTGGCACAGTGGCAGCCAGAACCTCTTTACTTCCCATTTGTATCTATGCGAGCCCCCAACTCTGCCACGATATAGCACGCCAATTTCCCTTCATTAAAGGAAAGAAATGATAAAGAAAGGGCTGAGGGAGATACAGGGAGGTGCTGTTGCTGTTTTTAAGGCTTCTCACTGTTTACAAGGAGCAGATAGATAGTGGCAGAAATCCTACAAATGTTAGAGCTGGCTTTGAGAGACATGGCCTTTTAAATATTGTCCTTTTATTTTCAAGAGGACTTAAAGACCAAGGAGCTCCCTTCCAGCTCCTGAAGCCCAATTTGCTTCCAGATTAACAGAACCGTGAGGAGCTGCGATAAACAAAGAAATGCAGCGCTGCCGTCTTCGTCTTCGAATCTGCAGAAAAGGGAAACCCTTTGCATTTTTCTAAGTCCTGGCTACCCATGGATTTTCAGTTCTCTTCTGCCTTTACAAATCTTTATTTCCAGCATTCAACTTGCTTTAAGGAAGAGGCTGCCTTTGGTGGAAAATATATTTCAGATTTTTTTATCTTTGCATGAATTCATTAATTTATTATCATTCTTTTAAAGGAAAAGAAAATCCAGTAAAGATTTTTTTTTTCTGCCAGCAGCAGTTAATAGGCAAGTTTTGGTCTCCAGGATGGACAATTTCTATTTTCTGGATGTCACTAGGCATGTTTTCTTTATCCTAACAACTTCAGACATTTGGGAAGAAGCTAGGAAAATAAGAGAGAGGGGAATCACAAGGTAGTGGGATGTATGGCCTTATTGTGTGGTTTTAACATACAATTTTGCCAGTATGACGTCTCTAAAATCAGATTAAACTAGGGTGTTCAGAAGTCCTTGGAAAAACTGGCTCTCCACTCAAACTCACCAAAGAACAAACTGGAATCACGAAAGGCAGTTTGGACTAACATCTGAAGATGGGACATTGAGTACAGGTTCTCAACTAGAAATGTCCCCATGTCTTACAGCCAGAGTTGACCAGCCTTTGCACCCAGTGGCTGGCTTGAAGATGGCAGCCCAGATATCCCATAGGTCCTTCATTGGCAAGTGCTCAAAACCTTGCTCATATTTTTCTCTACCTCACAGCTCTTTCCAGCACTTGTATCTAAAAAATGAGATACACACAATACAAAACAAAAACAAAAAGGGATAATTTCCATCCAAGAGGTGTGCAAGGTTCTTCAATTTTACAGTTATGAAGATGAAAGAAGACAAATTCTCACCAAAGCTCAAGGTGGCATCTGGGTATCTCCCCAAGTTTATACAAATGTGGGTGGTTTAGTGAGGCAAGATCAAAGACTATGGGTTCCACGCCACTAAACTGTTATCCTGTCATTATTTTTCAAAAGTCCTAGAGGTAGGAGGAAGCACATAATGGCAATGTACCTGGGGGGGGACTTCCAAAGGTTAAATCATGATGACATCGTGGAACCAGGCCTTTCTCAAAACCATTCTATGGTCCCAACATCAGCAACAGATCCCAGAGCGCTATGAAAACATGAGTCAGGAAGAACGTAACCTTCCTAAGATAAAATGACTGCATTTTGCTCAG
Organism: Microcebus murinus; assembly: GCF_040939455.1. Taxonomy (NCBI): domain Eukaryota; kingdom Metazoa; phylum Chordata; class Mammalia; order Primates; family Cheirogaleidae; genus Microcebus; species Microcebus murinus. The sequence continues at coordinate 15,649,203 of NC_134115.1, forward strand.
GCAAATGACAATGCAGCATCTTGAAATATCCATTAGTATTGAATGAGCACTTTGTTAATGTCACAAAGCTCAAGGTGGCTGATTTTATTCTATGTGGGGGGCTTGCGATTCTCCCCAAAATGCTTGGCCAAAAAAGATGCCTTATAAGCCACAAATCAGATTGCCCAAAGTCAAAGCGCTGAGAATTAAATCTCACACATCCTTGTTCTCCGGCTGGACTCAGGCACCGGCCCTTCCAAAAGTGGCCTTCTGTAGCAGATGAGGTAAGAGAAGGCAATGCCAGTCATCAGATTTACTTCCCTCGAATCTGGTTTTTTAATGCACTGACCGAGGACTGCCTCTCTTCTCTTTCGTGGCTCTTGATTTCTCTTGGTCACCAATACGAGAGAAGCAAATCATGGAACCTCAGGTCAAAAAGAAATCTTAATAAACTTTGATTTTCAAATGGTGGCAATACCCACCAGAGATTTGGTGGTGGTGGTGGGGGGGACCCAATCTTAGGGATGGGACGAGCATTCTGGAAGGGGAGGGCATAACTGTAACCCTTCTTAGGGAGAGGCAAAGATATACAATGTAACCAAAATGTTAAACAAAACAAAACAAAAAAAACTTTCTAGCAGGTGGTTGGCAGGCAGGAGTGGGGCGGAGGAAAGGGTATGTATGTTTCCATAACGTGTACCATGCACATCACCAGGGGATTGCACATTTCGGGGGAGGGAGGGGGCAGGAGCAATATTTGTAACCCTAACAATATTTGTACCTCCATAATATGATGAAATAAAAATCATGTTCTAATAAAAAAATAAATAAAAAATAAAAAATAATTAAAATAAATAAAATCTGAACTCTAAAAAAAAAAGAAACCTTAAGAAATCATGAAGTAAGACTGGGGAGTAGAACCTGAACCTGCTGCTGCCGTGTGCATGTGCACACACCTGGAAGAGTGTGTGTGTGTGTGTGTGTGTGTGTGTGTGTGTGTTTTCATGATAAAAAGGGAAAACACATAGCAATTTCACCTACTTAGTTATTCATTTGAAAAATAGTTATGGAGTGCCTTCTGTGTCTTTGGCACTATAATAGCTGCTAATAAATCAGACAAAAAAAATCCTTGTCCTCACAGAACTTATATTTATATAAAAAATAAATGTGAGAAATGCAAATAAAACATGAGGAATACAAATCTATCAATTTTAAAAATCAAGTATTTTCATAGAAATGGTTCTAAAATGATAAGACGAGATAAGACGTAACTAGAAAAATCTGAGAGTAACTGAACAAAAATAATTTAACAAATATTACATCCATAAAAATATGTCATGAACATTAAGCTTAAAAAGTTTCTGCATAGCAAAGGAAACAACCAACAGAGTGAAGAGACAACCTTCAGAACAGGAGAAAATATCTGCAAAGTATCCATCTGACAAGGGATTCATAACTGAAATATAAAAGGTACTCAACTCAACACCAAAAAAACAAATAATCCAATTAAAACATGGGCAACTGATCTGAATAGACGTTTCTTAAAAGAAGACAGAAAAATGGCCTGTAGGTATATGAAGAAATGCTCAATAGCACTAATCACAAGGGAGATACAACTCAAAACCACAATGAAATATCATCTCATCCTAGTTAAAACGGCTATTATCAAAAAGACAAAAAAATAACAGATGTTGGGGAGGATGCAGAAAAAGGGGAATGATAGTACACTGTTGGCGGGAATGAATGCAAATTAGTACAGCTGTTATGGAGAACAGTATGGAAGTTCTGCAAAAAACTAAAACTAGAACCACCATATGGTCCGGCAATCCCTCTGCTGGGCCTATATCCAAAAGAAAGGAAACCAGTACGTCAAAGAGGTATCCTGCACTCTCATGTTTATTGCAGCACTATTCACAATAGCAAAAATATGGGATCAACCTAAGTATCCATCAAGGGATAAATGAATAGAGAAAATGTGGCGTATATATACCATGGAATATTATTTGGCCATTAAAAAAGAATGCAATCCTGTCATCTACAGCAACACGGATAAGCCTGGAAGACATCGTGTTAAGTGAAAATAAGCCAGGCATAGAAAGGAAAACATCACAGGTTCTCACTTATGTGGGATCTTTAAAAAGTTGATCTCATAAAGGTCGAGAATAGAATGGTGGTTACCAGAGACTGGGAAGGGGAGGAGAGGAAGGGAGGGGGGGATGAAAAGAGTTTAGTTAATGGGTACCAAAATATAGTTAGATAGAAGGAATAAGTTATAGTGTTCAAGAACACAGTAGAATGATGATAGTTAACAATAATTTATCATATATTTCAAAAGAGCTAGAAGAGAAGATTTAGAATGTTCTGAAAACAAAGAAATGATATGTTTGAGGTGATGAATATCCCAATTGCTCTGATTTGATCTTTACACATGTATGCATATATCAAAATATCACATGTACCCCATAAACATGTACAATTATTAGGTATCAATTTTTAAAATTCCATGAAGCCATCATTTTTCACTCATGAAATTAGCAAAGATGTTTCTCAAGAGTTTGATAAGCTGAGCACCCACACACACTGCTGGCAGGAGTATAAAGTAAGTATACAACGCTTTAGGAAAGCAATTTGACACCGTGTGTCAAAACCTTGCTTTGCAAAATGCATACCCCTCTACCCAGTAATTCCTCCTAGAACTATTAATCTCAACCTTTAGTGTGCTTAAAAATCTCAGGAGCTCTTTTTCAAAAAGGCACATTCTTGGGCCTTGATTGCAGAGATTCAGATGCCGCAGGTCTGGGCTGGGACCCTGATCTGCAATAATATCCGGTTGTGGGGGAGGGGGCTAAGGTGCCACACCGTAACAAGATCTGCTCTAAAGGTCTCTCTTCTAAGAAAGAAACCAGAAATGTAGAGAAAAAATTATATGTAAAGTTCTTTATCTCAGCTCTTATTCATACTGTTGAGAAACTGTAAACAACCTAAAATGACATAAATAAGGACATAGTAATAGTAATTATGATATATGCTTATAAGAAATTATTATACAGCCATTAAAAATGGGCTTGGGGGAATATTTAATAATGTGGGAAGATGCTAAATGAAAGAAATCAATATGCAAATTATTCATACACCATATATGTAATATATGAAAACAACTACAAGGAAATACATCAAACTGCTAATAGTGGCTATGACTGAGTAGTAGAATTATGAGAAATATTTACCTTCTATGTGTTGCTCTTTATTTTCTGAGTTTGAAATAATGAGCAAGTATTACTTTCATGATCCAAAAATAAATAAACTTTTTTAAAAAGTCATAAATCTCTTCTCTGCTTCTAAGCAGAAATATACCCAAATCATTCTACACGTATCTTCCTCATTTACTGCTCTTTATAGGCCCAATTAAAACAAATCTTCTGTAATTAGACAGTTGTCATTTATGTCAAGCCTGTGTTGTCCCTGTTGAAATTTAAATCTGCTTCTTTCATGGACCCAGGGACCAGCTGTTTGCATACATACTCCCAGAAAGGGTTAGTGTCTATGTCCCCACGGTCTCCTGGGAAGGAAATGTGTGAACTGTCATTGACAATGAAGTGTTGGGGGAGAGGGCGAGTGATTATGGTCAACTAAAAGAGATGAGTTCTGGCTTCTGGGAGACAGTGACTATGAGAGCTAAGAAAGGCATTTTCTAGATAAAGGTCTATTCAATAGGCATTGGAAATCATTAATTGATCAATGAGTAACATTTGCAAACATTTGCCTAAAATTCTTCCACAAGCACAATTGCATAGCAATCCTTTAAATCTTACAAAACAATTATAAAAGAATGCTTCTTAAGAAAAAAAATAGGCCGGGCTTGCAGTGGCTCACGCCTGTAATCCTAGCACTCTGGGAGGCCGAGGCGGGCGGATTGCTCAAGGTCAGGAGTTTGAAACCAGCCTGAGCAAGAGCAAGACCCCATCTTTACTATAAATATAAAGAAATTAATTGGCCAACTAATATATATAGAAAAAGTTAGCCAGGCATGGTGGCGCATGCCTGTAGTCCCGGCTACTCGGGAGGCTGAGGCAGGAGGATCGCTTGAGCCCAGGAGTTTGAGGTTGCTGTGAGCTAGGCTGATGCCACGGCACTCACTCTAGCCTGGGCAACAAAGTGAGACTCTGTCTCAAAAAGGAAAGAAAGAAAGAAAGAAAGAAAGAAAGGAAGGAAGGAAGGAAGGAAGGAAGGAAGGAAGGAAGGAAGGAAGGAAGGAAGGAAGGAAGGAAGGAAGGAAGGAAGAAAGAAAGAAAAAAGGAAAGAAAATATTAATGGCCAACGCCTGACTTATCTTATAAGGAATATATAATGAAAGCTACTCTTGTGGGTGAAGCATCTCTTTCACTCATCATTTCTCCTTCCTTCCCATTGCTCAGGCGCCCCTCACCCCACGGTGGGTACGTCCTTATTGCCAGTCCTGGGGCCCTGATTTTGATTGTCTCACTCTTCTGCTCTAGAGCTCTCACAGGAGGTTACTACACTTGGGAAAAAAAATAAAACTCAGTTTCCTAATCTGTAAAATGGACCTAAAAATAGATGTTGCGAAGCATATGGGGATTCAAAGAGCCTGCGCCACTTCCATTCAACTGTGACTTCCCATTCAGCCTGTTACTTCCCCTTCAACAACTAACTCAATACCACTGGTAATCTGGTTTTGTCTTTCTGGGTGTGTCAGGCTTCAGTCCAGCGCCCAGCACACAGGAGGAGCCTAGCAAATGTTCATCGAAGGAATGGATGATGATGGTAAGCGCCCTAGTACACTACCCATCCCAGGTTTTGTAAATAGAAGGAACTTAATCTGTATCAGTCAGTTTAATTTTTCTGCCTTTGTATCCATTATTCATTCAATAGCAACGGATATGTGTTGGGCAAACCCTTGTTGCCAGGCACTGGGGATGAAGCAGTGAACAAGATAAGACGTGTTCCTGTTTTCACAGTGTTTACACTGTAGTGGGGGGTGATGGAACAACCAATCAACGAATTAATTGATTGATTCGATTTTAAAATATGCTTTTGGTTACAGATAAGCACTATGGAGAAAATAAAAGTGGGTTGTGTGATATAGCCTGAGCAGCAAGAGCAACCAGAGCTGGTCAGGGCGGGTCTTTCTGAGAAGGAGACATTTGAACTAAGGCCTGAACAATGAGGCCTGGGAAATACTAATCCACCTCGCTTCTCTATAGCTGAAACTCTTTAATGAGGCAAAATGTTTACAGAGTAAAATGCACATAGCTTATGTTTATAATTGAATGAGTTTTGCTAAATGTATACATCTGTGTTATCACCACAATCAAGATACAGAACATTTCCACTACCCCAGAAAGTTCGTTTTTTCCAATTTAATTGAGGTTTACTTGACAATTAAAAATTGTATGTACTTAAGGTGTACAACGTGATGTCTTGATCACCCCGAAAGTTCTTGTGTCTGCTTCCCAGCCATCCCCCACCCCACCTCAGAGGGTACAACCTCTGTCACGCACACCCCACTGTTGAGATTTCTATCGTCATTGGTTAGTTTCGCCTGTGCTTCAACTTGATAAAAGTAAAATCGTGCAGTATGTGCTCTTTCTATCTAGCTTCTTTCATCAATACAATGTGTTCCAGACCTCTCTACATGGTTGTATGTATCAATAGTTTGCTCTTTCTTAACACTGAGCAGCATGTCATTGCATAACTACACCACAGTTTGTTAATCCATTCTCCTGTTGACAGACATCTAGGTTGTCTTCAGATTTGGGCTATTATTAATAAAGTGTCATAAATATCCTTAGATAGATATCCCTATATCATCTTATTATGGACATATGATTTTACTTCTCTTAGGTAAATACCTAAGAATGGGATTCTGGCTCATAGGGCAAATTTATCTTTTTAAGATACAGACAAAAAGTTTTCCAAAGTTGTTAATACCACACAATATTCCCACTTGCAAATTATGGGAATTCCAGTTGCTCCACAGACTTGCCAACATTTGCGTTGTCTGACTTTAATTTAGGCATTCTAATAGTGTGCTATCTCATCGTGATTTTAATTTCCATTTCCTGATGATGGATGATATTGAACACCTTTACAAGTAGTTATGGCCATTCTTATCAGTTTGTTTATGAAGCATCTGTTCAAATCTTTTGCCCATATTTATTGCATAGTTTTTATATGTTATGGATTTTTGTAGGAATTTTTTATAGATCTGGATATATCCCTTTTCTCAGATATATCTCCACCCACACACCCACCTGGGGCTTGCCTTTCATTTTCCTAATTTTACTTTTGATAAGCAGAATTTTAAAACTTTGATAATGCCCAACACAGAAATTTTTTTCTTATATGTTCGGTGATTTTTGTGTCTTCTCTAATAAATGTTTGCCTACTCAAGTTTGAGAAGATTTTGTCCTATTTTTTCTTATAAAAACTTTATAATTTTAGCTTTTACATTCAATCTCTGATCCATCTTGAATTAATTCTTATGTGTAGTATGAGATAGGTATTGAGATTCATTTTTTAGTACCTTAATCCTATTGTTCCCACATCATTTGTTGAGAAGATTATTCTTTCTCTATTGAATTACCTTGGCACCTTTGTAAAACTCAATTAGACACATATGCATGTGTCTACTTCTGAACTCTATTCTGTTACATTGAGCCATATATGTAGTCTTACACCAATACCACACTTAATTAATTATGAAGTTAGAGAACACTTTAAAATCATGTAGTGTGAATCCTCCAACTTCTTTTTCTTTTTCAAGATTGTTTTGGACATTTTAGGTCTCTGAATTTCCACATAAATTTTAGAACATCACTTTAGCAGTACTGTATTGATCAAAGCAGTCAGACAGGCAGCCCAGATTCAAGGGCAGGGAAAACAAATCCACCTCTTAGTGGAGGGATGGCATGAACACCCAGAGATGGAAGGAGTTCGTGGCAACTATTTTTGAGACATTCTGCCATCTAGCCACAGTAATTCGCATCGCTGCCAAATGCAAAATACACTCACCTCCTTCTAAGATCTCCAAAATCTCATCTCATTACAGCATCCACTCAAAGTCCATGACCTCATCACCTAAACCCAGATGAAGACAGGACTCCTCAGGTGCAGCTCCTCGGATACAGTTTCTCCCAATCAAAACTCCGATCTATGTGACAAGTTATCTGCTTTGCAAATTCCCAACATACAATGTCAATGAAAGGATTAGATAACCACATTAGACATTAATGTTCAGAAAGAAGGAAAGTGGGAGGCCCATGGCAGCCACTGGTCTGTAGAAATTAGCCATATGGAATTCATTCTCTGTGCCCTCCTGCCATTTCCCAGCATGTGCTGCCCCAAATGCTCCTGGCCAACCTAGAGCAGAGCTTTACAATGGGTGTGCCAATGTGTGAACCATAAAACAGGTCACAGTGTGTGGCTGACCACCTCTGACTTGGGGCAACCTGGTCTAGAGCTTCTCAAAGGGCAGCCCCAGGGTAATGGGCTCTGATGAGGGTAAGCAAAATGAGGAACAGAGACACCCAGACTCCTTGTTTCATCATGATAGGATGCGAGAGAGCAAGGAAGTACCCTAGTCTAGTTCAGCAGCTCACTACCGCACACCTCTGTCCCATGAGCAGGGGCTGCTACAGCCACTGGGGAGGGGCAGCAGGCCTGGGAAGGTTTAGCTGAGGCTGCTGGACCACCAGCCTTGGGTGTGGTCCCAGTCTTTATCATCACATCTGTCCTACGCTTCAGCCCATTTGTGGCTACTGTGTCCTCTTAGTGGTGTCCAAGCACTAACAGACCTTCATCATTATCTTGAATCACTCGCTATGAAAAACATTTATTGGACTTGAAATCCATTCACATTATCATAAGAAATTCCAACATCACATTCATCAATGAAAGCAAAGAATGAGCTGTTACATTCTTTAAATAGAATTTCAACCATTGTAAATTTTAGAATGGTTTGAACATCAAATCCTTAGATTAAAATAGATTAAACATTTTTTTTCTTTCACTTTGTCCAGAGATTAAACATTTTTAATCGCTGGCTTGTACAACAATGTATCAATGGTAAATACCAATATTTTTAAAAGAGTGCCATTAAAAAAAATCTTGATCAAGACTTGCTCACAGATGTTTTAAACTTGGATTACTCAATAACTTAATTGAACTTAATAAAGTTAATAATAAATAACTTAAAGTTAATATTACAAAGCTATGTTCTTATTTAGTAATGAAAAGGAATGAAATACAGATACATGCTACAACATAGATGAAAATACCTTTAATATACTATGCTAAGTGAAAGAAGCCAGATACAAAAGGCCCTATATTATCTGATTCCATTTATATAAAATGTCATGTAAGAGACAGAAAGTAGATTAGTTGTTGCCTAGGGTGGCAGTGGAGGGAATGGGGTGATTGTTAATAGATACAGTGTTTCTTTATGGGGTGATGAAATGTTCTAAAATTGACTGGTGATGGATGCACAACTCTGTGAATATACTAAAAATCATGAAATTGTACACTTTACATGGGCAAATTGTATAGAATGTGTATTAATTTTCTATACCACAAACTTGATGGCTTAAAAGAATAAAAATTTATTCTCTCACAGTCCTGACGGTATCATTGGGTTAAAATCAAGGTGTTGGCAGGGCGGCGTCACTCTAAGGGATCTAGGGAGAATCTGTTCCTTGCCTCTTCCATCTTCCGGTGGCTGCTGGCAACCTTTGGCTCATAGCTGTCTCTCCACCCAGCCACCACCTTCAAATCTCCCTCTGTTCCATCTTTGCACAGACTCAGTGTGTGTCAAATCTCCCTCTGCCTCGCTCTTGTAAGGATGCAGGTGACCGCATTTAGGGCCCACTCTGACAATCTAAGAAAATCTGCCCATCTGAAGATCCTGAACCTTGTTACAACTCTAAGACCCTACTTCCATATAAGGTAACATTTACAGGTTCCCAGGGTTAGGATCTGATATCTTGGGTTGGGGAGGGAGGAGGCATTTTTTTAGTCTACCACAAAATGTGCATTATGTGTCAATAAAACTATTTTCTTAAATAGGCAGGGTATAATTTATGATAAATAAAATTTAGTATACATAAGAAATTATACTCATGTTATAGATTCAAGAAGACTTAAAAGACATATCAATCGATTGCAAACTTTGTTTTGATCTTGATTCAAACAAACCAACAGTAAAAAGACATTTTCGAGACGAATAAAATTGAACATGGACTGGATATTAGTTAGATAAAACTGAGAAATTATTAATTTATTGGTGATCGTGACGATGGCATTATGGTTATTCTTTTTAAGTCCTATTTGTTAGAGATTTATATTGAAGCATTTTCAGGTGAAATAACATGAAGCTTGAAATGTGCATTTAAAGATTCTAGTAAGGCCAGGAGCAGTGGCTCATACTTGCAAGCCTAGCACTTTGGGAGGCTGAGGCGGGAAAATTGATGGGCCAAGGGTTCCAGACTAGCCTGGGCAACTAGAGAGACCCCCGTCTCTACGAAAAAAAAAAAAAAAAAAAAAAATATATATATATATATATATATATATTAACAGGGCATGGTGGCACCTGCCTGTAATCCCAGATACTGGGGAGGCTGAAGCAGAAGGATTGCTCAAGCCCAGGAGTTCAAGGTTGCAGTGAGCTATACTTGTACCACTGCACTCTAGCCTGGGTGGCAGAGCAAGACCCTGTCTCTTAAAATAATAATAACAATAATTAATTTAAAAAAATAAAGATTCCAGCCAAAAAAGGAGGATGGAGTAGATGAAATCCAAAACACAAAAAGCAAATGTTTATAACTGTTTAATCCAGGTCCTGCATATGTGAGAAAGAGGAGTCGGTCATTATATCTCTTTATTTGCATATGTTTGACATTTTTCCACAATAAAAAAAGTTATACTTATTAAAACAAGCTCAATTTTCTTATTTAAAATTTTGAAGAGATTTTATTTGGAAGCTTTAAACAAATACAATATCTCCTCTAATACTTCATACACATTTTCTTATCATTCTGTTACATAAAAAAAAAAAGAACTAGATTAAATTTTTTAAGAAGCCTCATAGAGACACTCTCAAATTCCCTCCGGTTTTACCCCAAATGCTCTTCAAATAATGTCATTTTCTGTGTGCCATTACGCGAAAAGGTTGGGAAGCTTTGCCCTAGAGGAACTGATTTCTTTGTGAAGAGCCGATAAATACAGGCTTTCAAAATCCTCCATCTCCAAAACCGCTCAGGGTTCTCTCCGTCTCCTCGGCATCTTGCAGAGGCTTCCAGAAACTGAAACGCTCGAGATGGAAACAGTCCCGCAGCTGCAGCGCGGGTTTCGAAAGCTCCGCTCTTCTGAAAGGAGATCCACACACATGCTCTTTGTTCCCCAGGAGGAAAAGCTGAATCCGCCCCAGTGTTTTCACAAACCGAAAACGAAAACCGCGAGGGCCGCCGCCGCGGAGCGGGACAGGGCGGAAGGAGACTTCCGGCGGGGCAGGCCTCGCGGGGCTTCTGTGCCCCCAAGCCCCAGTCACGTAGCATCGCGCCCGACAGGGCCATCGCGAGAACTGCAGAGGGAACGCTGCCTGGACTGCGAGAGGCGCTCTGCGGCCGCGGAGCCAGGCGGCTCGGGGGCTGGGGCTGCCTCCTCCCCCCCAGCCGCTGGGGTGCGCTCCCGTGCCCCCCGCGCTCTTCCCCTGGACCCTGAGTTTTTTGCTCATCTCTGGGTTTGGTTGGTCTACTGTTTGGTTGCTTGTTTATTTAAATCTGTAATAATACAAAGTAAAAATAAAAAAAAAATTTTTCAAAGAGAACCAAAAGGTACCCGTGGGTATATATGGTCTCCCAAGGTCCCAAGCCTCGCTCTTCCATGGAGGCTACCAGGGCTGCCAGGTCCTTTTGCATCTTTCCAGAGATTTGTGCCTGCACACGTGTATACCCGCGTGTTCAAGGAGTGGCACACATTCTGCCCCCTCCTCCAAAAGGCTTACCATACACGCTGTTCTTACCAACTCGTGGTTCTTACCTTGCTTTTTTACCCTTAATTTGGGAGATTATATCGATATAGAGAGATATGCCTTGTGTTGTCTTTTGTTTTGTTTATCCAGTGTTTTATTAAGGCTATATATTTCCCCAGTATGGATGTGTCATAATTTATCTAAGCAATTCCACATTGGTGTGTATTTGGGTTGTTTCCAGGGTTGTGCTATTCCAAACAAAGTTGCGATAAATTTTTCACACCCTCCAAGCCTTTAGGCAAGACTACTTACTCTCTTTTCCTTTAAGAGAAAGACATATACACCATGCTGACAAAAAAGAAAAAGTAGCAATGAAAAAACCCCTTTCCAACACACAAAACCACACAGTTAGAATCTGACATTGCTTTAACAGAAGTAGCTGCTCCACTGAGAGAATCAAAACAATGTGGTAAGGATTCCGGCTGCAGAGCTGGCTCCCTTCTCATCATTCCTACTCCCAACCCAACAGATGGCTTTGTAGACAAACCACTGAGGCTCCAGGGTACACGGATTTCTATCAAGGATATCTTTTCCCTTCACCTTTGAGCCTGAGCCAGTTCATAGAAAACCCAGCTCCGTTGCTTTGCAACATTTTGTCCCTCAGCAAACACCAAGGCTCTGCCTCTGTTCCACGCCAGCATTTCTCCCAGCAAACTGCCCCATCGTACCTCATGCCCGCCTGCAAAGGATGCAAATCAAGAAGTTGCAAGCAAAGACCTTTTGACAGTAGAAACCAAACCACCAGGGGACAAAGATCAAGAAAGAGATTGCTCGCAAGGAAAGTGACATTTTTGAGCCATGCATGGTCATGTCCTTTGTCCAAATTACCTTTGCCAATATTTGACCAAGTCAAAGGGGCCAAAAGTTTCTTCTCAGCAACAGCCCAAAGAAACTCATCTAACAATCAACCTCCTCCAGCAACAAGCAGGAACAACTCGTGCTCAAAAATGTTTAATTCATTTGGGCAGATTTGGGAGAAAGCAGACTTAAATTAATAACAAGCCAGGATGATGGACTACTTAAGGAATATAAAATGCAATCCTGTGAGCACTGAACTAGGGCAAGTGTACCATCGCAGAGCTGGCCTTAAGAAAATATGCTTTCATGAAAACTGACATGTCTGAAGTCTTTAAAAATAGTTTTATCCTCTCACGCAAATTAAACATTCCCATATGAGATCCTTTTTATTAATTTGGGCCACCAGACATCTTTCCTGTCCATTTTACATTAACTAACTCACGTTTCAAATCTGAAAAAATGCATGTGGTTTTATTTTAATGCTTCAACACAGCAGAAACCTTCAAATTTCCTAAAAATTGCATTTTACTAGTTTGGGAGATGTTTCTGTGTGAAGAGTAAGTACAGTCACGTATTGCTTAGCGACGGGAATATGTTCTGAGAAATGGATCCCTAGGCAATTTCAGTGTTGTTGTAGCATCATAGAGTGAACTTACACAAACCTAGATGGTACAGCCTATGGCTTTGTGCAACAGGACTGTACTGAATACTGTAGACAGTTGTAACACAATTGCTAAGTATTTGTGCATCAAAACACATTTAAACATAGGAAAGGTACAGTAAAAATACAGTATTATAATCTTATGGGAGCACTGTCCTATATATGTTCCAGCATTGACCAAAAAGGTTATGTTGTTGTTATTGCAATCATGTGACTTACCAAAAGGGTGGCCAAGGCAGAGACTGAGCTGGCTGCTTTCCTAGAAGCTACTGAGAACAAGGGCTTTATTATTAATATTAGGCAGTGCTATCAGACTGGATGTACTTTCCCCAGATCGCTCATGGTTTAATTCATAGTAAGAGATTACACTCTGGGCTCCCAGGAGTTCAGGTACATGGAGTGTCCTTGTCACACGGTAGCCCTGTCCCCCTGCAAGAATTCATACTAGCTCACAAGGGATGGGGTGCAACAGAGGAAAGGAACACAAGGACCTGGAGCCCCTTCTTCTCAGAAACTTTCTGAAATGGCCGAGCAAGTGGGGACCCGCCAGGCAATGATTGAGAATTATAACACCCCAGAGCTGGCAAGAAACTTGTAGGTCACTAACCCACCCCCAGCCCATCCCCTGAAGCCCCCATAGGGCTAAACAGTTGGGTAAAGGTGCAATTCAGGCTAAAACTCAGGTACCTTGACTGCCAAATCTCTTACTGTGTCTTACAGCAGTGATTTTCAAACTTTAATGTGTGCACAAATCACTCTGGGAGCTAGTAGAATGTAATTCTGATTCAGATCTGGGGTAGGGTATGAAAACTTGTGTTTCTAATAAGCTTTCCTGTGAAGCCCATGTTGCTAGTCAAGAATTCTCTGAGAACCACTTTATTACATTTCAATTCTCCACATTCCTCAGTTACAGAAAAATTCAGAAAATAGCCCCTCCTGCACTGCCTGCGATCTGATGAAAGAGAGTCCTTTTCTTAACCTCTTCTTCATCAAATTTACCTGAAACAATGAAATCCCAGCTTCAGTCTTCTGCACTGGCGACCTCCCTGGATTACTGCTGAGCCACTTGCTGGGAGGGGAAAAGAAACCATGAGACCAGTGCTCCCATCTTTTCTATCAGGTGAGTTTTGGCTAAAGCAGCGGTCCTCAAAGTGTGGTCCCTGGACCAACGGCATCAGCATCATTTGAGACCCTGTTAGAAACACAAATTTTAGGACTCTAGGAGAGGGCCCCAGCCATGAGTGATTTAACAAGCCCTCCAGGTGATTCTGACGCAGGCTCAAGTTTCTCAATCACTGACATAGACTTATAGCCAAGAACAGCATACCAATACTTGCACTCTGTACATTTTTATCCAAAAAGTGTCCATAAAACAATCATTTTCCAGCCCCAGGACATGGTCCACTTGTTGGAGCAAGGGATAGTGTATAATTATAACCCGAACCAATGACTCTACATGATTATAGGGCCCACACGTGGTGTCTCTTCATGCAACTCAAAGAGAAGCTTCCCAAAGAATCACAACGACACTGACATCTGCTCTCTCAAGCAGGATACCCCTCAGGCTTTCCTGCCCTGCAGAAGGATTGCCACAGTGCCCTGGGAACCAGGGGTGCAGTCATGGCACACCCTGTCTCACACCCGAGTGCAATGATTTTGATATTTGGCTCTTTCAATCGGGTAAGAAGACAGCTTTTTGCCATGTTCATCTGTGTGTGTGTGTGTGTGAACTCCTTGACTGCATATTCTAAAATAGAGATCATTCCAAATCCCATCCCGTCTAATAGGCTGGGACACCAGCAGGTGAGGCTAAGGCAGCAGACCTGTGCCCTGCTGTGGTAACATTATGGAAATACTGTAAATATAATATAATCCACTCCTTCCACCCTCCTCTGCACTTCCCTCGTGTTTTTCATGCGAAACAATAAGAAAACCTCATTAAAATGTTTGCTGTAATTTTTAAGCTTAATAAAGCCAGCCATAATAGGAGAACATTTGCTTCTTTGTCTTGCATATAAAGTCGTGATTCATGTGTACCCAATTCTGCCTTGTTTGTTACACTGTTGCCATGACAACATTTTTCCCTTCAAGTACCAAGTAAATTGTGGAAGAGCACATACAGACAGCATGCTCCTATAGGTAAATACTTCATTACTATCTACACAAACATTTCATTCATGGCTCCCACTCTCTCCAATCTCTATAAATCCAGCTCATTAACATCCAATTTTTGAATTCTTTCCTCCCAAGGACATGTGAAAGCCTTGTTCCCCCAGAAAAGGGCCAAATCAAAGAGGATTTTGGTTTGAATATTTTAAAAGATTCTTCTTTTTCCATGATTTTTCTGGAGAGCTGTTGTTGTAATGGAAGTTTAAAAAATCCAACCAAGAAGTTAATATCTGAAGTCTTCTCCATCTCAAAGAGCAGAAATCCCTGCTTTCCATCTCCATGCAAATAGCACAACTCCAAAACTCTCACACTGGACTTTGAGAGTTCATGTTATAGCGATTTATATCTTTGTTTGGCATTTATGTATTTATCTAATAGCCTTACTAGCTCTCAGCCCCTAGGGGACAGGATGTCTACCATATCTGGAGATGTGCTGAGGCACATATCTGTATCTCATCTTCACCTCTCCCATGTCACCAGCTCAGTGGTTCCCAAACATGCAACTGTGGACAAATGCATTGGAATCATCTGGGAGCTTTCAAAAATACAGATTCTGGGTGCTGTGCCTGAGGATTGTGATTCTGAGTAGGTCTGTCAAATGACCATAAAAATAATCTTAACTCAGAGAAATGCTGTGAGAATTACACAAGATCAAAAATGTGCATAAAGCCTATAGCCCAGGGCCTGGCATTACAGGCAATTAAAAACTGAGAGCTACATTTATTGATAACAAAACATCAATGGTAATATTATGGAGGACTAGATGGATAGGGTCATAATGAAGTCTGATGAATGGTCCCTGATTGACAGTAAAGAACTCTTGGGAATGCATGCCCCAAACCAAGACACTTCTGGGAGTGAAAGGAAGTGCCGTTAATAATTATACCAAGACAACAGAAGCTCCCAGGCAAAAGAGATGTATGGTGTTCCTACCACTGATCCTTCTTTACACTTAATAAAACACACCTGGTTAGGTTTCTACTGATAGGGCTGGTCACTTGATTAGATTAACGCCTGATCTTATCAGCCCTTTGACTATGTTGATGCAAATCCGATTTCCTGACATGAGCTTTTATAGTCTGTTCAGACAAAGCTGAGTTTATTGCTGATTGAGGTCAGGGAGAACAGCTCTACATTACTTCATGTCTAGGACAGGGGACAGCAAATTTCAAATTTACTAAAAATGGGAAATTTAAAGTTTAGATTAAGGTGGGTTTTTCAATTGGAGGGTGAAGAGGACATGATTAGGACAGCCCAGGATGGGTGGAAAGAGCAAGGTGAAGATTTTTGAAGCAAGAGATTCGAAGAATCTCAGGGTGCTTTGCCTTGAAGAGTTGATGAGTCTTTGGTGAAGTTCCTGTAATGAACAATTCAACTCTGTCTGGGGGAGATCTCAGGGAATTATAAAGTCATGCTAACAAAGACAGTGGAATAGCACGGTCATGTTAAGGTAGACAGTAAGTTGTACAGGGGAACAGTTTCAGTCTTTGGTGTCAAACTGTGTGTTATGCAGGTGGTGGGGGCAGATTGTTTTGGTTCTCAATCTTTCTAGAGACCAATCTGACAACATGTATAATCTTAAAACATTCCCACATTTTTACATTGTAATTCTATTTCCAAGAATCTAAGGAAATAATATGAAACATGTACAAAACTTTATGTAATAAGGATGTTTATTATGGAGTAAAAATATTTAATAGTCCCAAATTAAAAATGACCCAAATGTCCAATAATAAGTAAATTAATTGTGGCACATCCATGTGGTAGAAATTTGTGAAGTCATTAAAAGTTTATGGAAAAATAGAACAACAATGGAATATGCCTCTGCTACATTTGCCAAGAATAAAAAGCAGATTACAGACTTACATAAAGAAAAACATTGCTAGAAGAAAATGATACTTCTGGGTAGTTTATTGACAGTTTCGATTTTTTACATATATTTTAACAGAGTATATATTTTATAACCAGAACTTTTTCCAGAAGCAATAATATTATGACAAAGAATACTGAAAATAAAAACAAGCACAAAAGAAAAATTGTAAATACGAATCATCTGTAATTCTACCTCTGAGAGGTAATTATATTTAACCTTGTGATGTATATTCTTTCAGACTTGTTTCTATGTGTTCAAGAAAGTAAAATGGCACTTTGCTATTATGAGTTAGCGTGGGAAGAAAAAGCACTTTGCTCCCTGAGATAAACAAATAAAAATACAGAATCACTCTATCTAGCAGTAGTCCCCCAAATAGATATACTGTTCTTGTATATTGGCTCTAACAGTAATAACTTTATCCCTGCCTTTTGTGAAACTAATATCTACAAATATATGATGCTCTTTGCAGATATGATCATTGTATTAGAAAATTATTTTCTCACCATAACTAGACTATTCACAACCTTGGAACCTTATGGGGGATTTTCTTTAAATATCTGTTCTATTTTTTATTTGGCAGGCCAATTCTAAAGTCCAAGCTCCTTTATAAAAGTTTTGCAAATAAAAGTTACCTTTTTTTTTCTAGTTTTCCTTTCATGTACACCTAGTAAATGTAATTATTTAGAAAAAAAGGATATATCGTGACCTTTTTTCAACCAATATACCATGACTATCTTTTATGTCTATAAATATAAAAGTGGCTTTTTAATGACTGTGTAATATTCTGATATTTGGGTATTGGACACTAGATATAACCAGGACCCCACTGTTATTATAAATTGTTATGTTGTTTTGTGTTGGCATTATAACAAAAGCCAAAATAAACAGACTTGTCCATACATTTTTGTACCCTTGTCTAGGTTAAATTCCTTGAATCAGATTTCTAACTGTAGGGATATATATATTTTAAAGTTTTCAATATATATTACAAAATTGTTCTCCAGAAAGTTTGTATACTGAAAATTCTACCAGCACTGAGTAGACATTTACTCAAAGCTCTCCCCAATACTAGGTATTAGTACTTGTTTTAGTACTGATCAATATGACAAGCTAAAATGGTATTTATGTAAATATGTACTTATTTATTAGAAACATTAACTATTTCTTCATCTCTTAACTAGCTGCTCGTATTTTTTATTTTGTGAATTGAATGTTTATAACTTTTCCCACTTTTCCATTGAGATATTCATCTTTTTCTCATTTATTTGTAAGATTTGTATTTATTTGTAATATCTTTGTATTTTAAGGATATTGATTATTTGTTATATATTGTTACCTAGTTCTTATGCTTTTTTTTTTTTTCCAAAATCTTATAGTGGTTGGGGTAGGTTGTTGTTACTGAAAAGAGGTTTTAAATCCATCCATTGTTGCTTTTATGGCTTTCTGCCATTGATGTCATATTTAGAAAGGCGTTTATACTCTGAAGTTATATGAGTTTTCACTTAAGACTATGAGTTTTAAGGTTTAATTTGTGAACTTATAAATCATTATTTCTAAATAAAGATAACACACATATCCTTGATTCTTCTTTAGATATATCAGGCACAAATTTTAAGCACCTCCTCAGTCCCTTGGCCACTTCTTTGCCATAGTTCCCATGGCTGGCCAGTTCTGCTACTTGGGACTAAATGGTCATTTTCCCTGGGAATGTCAGACCCTCCCCTGTGGCCACAGCTACACAGCCAGGCCAGAGTCTCTGGCTCCTCCCTCTACTTCAGGAATCAGATGGAGCACCACACCATAGAGCATGCGTCCTGCCATCCCTGGCAGCTTCAAAGAAGCCAAATGATGCCACCCGGATGTGCAGAAGAGTGAACTCCCACAGGGTGAACTTTAACCAGTGGGAAGCAGGAGATGAGAGGCATCTGGGCAGATAAACTCCCTGCCCTTCCTCTTTCTCACAGATGGCTGGAAAATATGATTGCTCCTTAAGCCCATCTGGAAAAAGTCTTGCATGCCGAATGGACCTACCCACCCATCAACCTGCTTTTGCTCTTTACAGTGTCATGAAGTGGTAACCAGGCTGGTGATACAACACTTCACTTCTCTTGATCTCTTCCTTGCTTCACGTACCTTTTGTCCTCATCTTGATTCCCAGGGTTTATGGCTCTCAAATAAGCAACCGACGTTTCCCCTGGGCCTTGTTTCCCAGGGCAGCCTCCAGCTAGGAGAACTTCTCCTCTTCCTCCACCGCCTCCTTCTCCTCCTCCTCTTTGACCTTCTTCGACGACCCTCTTCTTGCTAGACAATTCATCAGCTGTCTCTTCCAACCCTTCATTTGGTTTTTTTAAAATTCATGTTAACATTTTTTAATTCTAAAAGACCTTTCTTGGTCTCCAAATTTTTCTTTCTGATAGCATCCTGCCTTTATTTCACTATGCAATATCTTCTTTTCTCTCTGAGGATATTTATTATAGCCTTCTTAAAGTTTTATTCTGCTTTCAGCCTTGTCTCTGTGTCCTGAGTTTCTTTTTTGGTCCGTTTCAACATCTATAATATATATATATATATACTATAATACTCAAACCCATTTCCCAGGTAAAAGAAGAAACTGGAGATTTAGGTCTAAGTCTTGCTGACTACAGTAAAATTTGTATTGGTAGCAATTCCAAATCTCTCAAATACATGGGATGCATTAAATGAAAATGAAAGTGTTCTACAATCCATATATAGTAAACATCAAAAGCTTAAAAAAAAACAAAAACTTTCTGCGTTGAGGCAAAGTCTGTGACTGACCAGGGAACAATTTAACAAGGGTTACAAGCTAAATGCATTTAGGAGCCAGGCAAGTCCCATGAATAAGTGGGAACCAGCGTCCTTTGTATAAGACAACAAGGAGCAGTGGCAAAACAAGAACTGAGCTTTCCAGCCTTCTAAAACTCTACCTTCCAGGACCCACGGCCCTAACCTCCTTGTGCTCCCCTCACCGACTCCAGACAAGTGTTGGGCTCACAGGAAGCTGGGTGGAGATGAACTGCACCTCTGTGTTCTGCAAGCCCAGCTGCCTGCTCTCTCTTTTCATTTCTTTGCACCGTTAAGCAGTTTGCAAAGACTTCATTCTCCAGTATGTCATGTCATGTCAGGCTACTTCTGTTACTCCTAGGACTTGCTGCTAGGACCCACCCAATGTGATGACCTCGCTTCTAATAAGACTTATCATACTTCGCTGGTTAACGTGGACATTTACTTTAAAGCTTAAAATGCCTGTAGGTGTGTAGTGTCTTCTGACCAATATGAACATACCTGACACCCTGTAGAATGGAACTGTGTGTTTTTGCGTGTATTTCAAATAACAGGCTTTATAACTGTTAGGAAGCAAATGACACATGTTTGAAAAACAAAAAATTAACACAAAGTTTCATAGCCCACTATAATGTAAAAATAAGACTTATGTTGTCATCTATACATTTCTAATATCTTTGTCTTTTGGCAGATTTTGATCAAAGATATCTGATATTTTTGTTTAGACAGTATAGTAACTTGCCTCCCACCGAAACAATAAATAAACCAGAGAAAGACTCAGTGCAGACCATGGAGGAAGACTGCAGGCTTAAGTAAAAGATCGTTCATTCAATGAATGTATTCAATGAGCTTATTAACAGCCTGCTGTGTGCCTCGTGCTGGGTACAGCCAGCCTGCATTGAATACGCCATGGGAAATAGAGAAAACCCAAATAGAAAAGAAAGAAAGGGAGTTCCTACCATATGAGAGCAAGAGCAGCAAGTCCTAAGAGTAACAGAAGTGGCTCGACATGACATACTTGAGAATGATGTCCCTGCAAACTGCTTAAGAGCACAGAGAAATTAAAAGAGAGAGCAGACAGCTGGGCTTGCAGAACACAGAGGACAACGTGAAATACTCAGGAAATAAATCAGTCCAGACAGAAAGAGAAAAATGGGCTGGGACACAGCTAACCCTCCAGGCTTGAAAACTTAACCAAATTGTGGGCAAAAAGGACTGGCATATCTGATTGTTGTTCACAGCTGAGTTAATTACCTAGCGGTCTTTGTGATGAGTTCTGTGGGTTTCTTTCAGCTGCTTTGTAAATCTCTACAGATGCTCCTGGAGTTAAGATGGTATTAACGTCCAGATAAACCCATCATACACTGAACATACCATGAATGAAAAATGCATTCAACGCATCTAACGTGCTGAATGTCATAGCTTAGCCTGGCCCACCTTAAACATGCTCAGAACACTGACGCCAGCCCACAGTTGGGCAGAATCATCCGGCAACACTGTGCACTACAGAGTATCGGCTGTTTACACTGGCGATTGCGGAGCTCAGTGGAAGCTGTGGTTCTCCGCACTGCCCAGCATCCAGAGAGCATCCTACCGCATATTGCTAGCCTGGGAAAAGACCAAAACTCAAAGTATGGTTACTACTGAACGAGCATCATCTTCGCACCATCATAAAGTTGATATTATGAAAAAATCACAAATTGAGCCATAGTAAGTCGGGGACCGTCTGTCTCACGTTCTGAGCAAAGCAATCATTTGCTTCATTTAAGATCTCCTTGTGACCCCAAAGAACACTGTGTTGCTTGTTAAGAAAATATGTAAATCCGGCTGGATCTTATCATCTTCCACACTGCTAGTCTGAGCAGGGGTAAGAGTTGGCGAGTGACTGGGTGGCATGAGGTGTGTGTACAATAGAACCATAAACTGTAAGTGGGAGCACATGCATTGTGTCAGTGTGGACAGAAGAAATAATATTCTGTGCGGTGCTGACAAGTCATGAGTCACTGAGCACACCGAAGAAGTTAATAAGTTTCTGAAGGCAAGAAGGCACTTGGGAGGGAACACTGCTTCTGCCTTCGCCCGGCTAATTCGGTTGCTGGGAAGACGGGCACATTATCCAGCCCAGGAGCCCAGCAGCTGTGCGTGCCTCGCTCTGCCTTCAGAGCAGGCAGCAAATGACCACAGGACTGCTCGACATCAGGGACTGGTCAAGAAAACAAGCCTCAGGGCCTCTGGGACCAGCACTCCATTGTTTGTGTTCCCCAAAGCTCATGTCTGGCACGCACCACTTGGCCTGAAACCAAGTTGTAGCTCTGGAGCAGACCCTGCAGTTGGAACAGCGGGGAAGGACTCAGATTGACCTGCAGAAATAATGGAACAAAGGGTCCGACAGGAGTCTGCCATCTTCCTCTATAGAAGAACAAGTGTATATATTTATAAAAAGACAATAAGAATAATGATTTAATCACACACACCCCTCCCCACAATCAGTGTGGGGTTTTTGTTGTTGTTGTTGTTGTTGTTATTGTTAGTTGGTTTGGGTGTGGTTTTTGCTTTTTTGGACCTAACAAAGGATATAGCATATTCACATCAACAACAGTAGCTTTAAAATGGGCAGAAAAGACAAACATGCAGAGGGTGAGAGTCCTGCCCTCCCTTTGGCCCCGGCCCACGCACCCCTCTCACCACCACTGAGACTCGCAGCTGTAAACCCAGCAGCACTGGGCTTCTCATAAGGAACATACCCAGCCAATAGAGTCAGCTCTAATAGCCATATACATTTAATTTTCTGCAGTGAAGAGAGGCTTGGGTAAGGGGTTATATACGCTGAGGAAAGGAACTCTGGGGTTGAGAGAAAACCTCCTGAGGGTCCCTGTGAGGGGGCTATGGTTGAAGCTCAGAATCTGAAATAGGTGCCTGAGGCAGGGGGGCTTCCTGAAGCTTGGAAAGGCAGGAATAAACTCCTCAGCTCCATGACACTTTAGAAGGCTAATCAACCAAGGTGGAATAGACAAATAAATGTAAGACATGGCCAGAGTTAGCTAAGAACTAAGAAAATGAATTGCTTTGAGTGGAGGACTCCCCAAGAAAAACCAGGAATAGTTTCATCATGATGTGTCTTCTCAGTTTTTGAGAATTTTTTAACAGTTAAAATTAAGAGGTGGCTAAATACAACGTGGTAGCCTAGATTGTATCCTGGAACAGAAAAGGAATATTAATGGAAAAACTGATGAAATCCAAACAAAGTCTAGAGTTTAGTTAATAGTAATTAATGTCAACCAATAATGGTTTGGGTTTTTTTTTGTTTTGTTCTGTTTTTTGAGACAAGCGTGCAGCAGTATCACCTGCAGAGCTTGTTTAAACAGATTGCTAGGCCCCATGCCCAGAGATTCTGTAGCATTGATCTGGGGTGGGGTCCAATAATTGGCCTTTCTAACAAGCTTCCAGATGATCCTGATGCTGCAAGTCCAGGAATCACATTTTGAGTAAGCCTGCACAAAGCAAGCCATCAGACAGTGCGAACAGATCTCTGCCAGGTCTCGCTAAACACGTGCACCTGATAAGGGACTAAATGAATAAACTCAAAGAGAAACTTACCATATAGTGCTTACATATTGTGGGTCAATAGGAAAATGATCTCATTGTTTTCCACCCAGTATTTTTGTGAGTTTTTGTTGCTGTTGTTTTTATCACACGTCCAAAGGGAATTAACAGTCAATCAGTCGATACCTACTATGAAAGACAGCTGGGTACAGAGTTGAATAGCACGACCCTGGAGCCAGACTCCCTGACACCAAATCCTGGTTCAGCTTCATCTCTGCGCTCCAGCCTTCTCTTATGTAATTGGGAATAATGACAGGCTTCCCTTACAAGTTTGCTGAGACGGATCAATGAATTTATACACGCAAAGGTTTTGCGATGTCTGCCACACAGCAAGTACTCAAAAAGCATTAGGTTTGAATATCACCCATACTCTTAAACATTATTGTTTTTATACACACCATCTAATTTAATCTTCACTACAGGCCCATAAACAGCTTGCCTACAGTCAGACAATTAAAAAGAGCTAAAACTGGTATAGAAATCAAGGTTTGAGTCCAAAATAAATGTTTCCTAATTCATTCACATACTTGAAAGCTTATTAAAAGGCAATTTCCCAGGTCCCATCTGACTGTCTCTATTCTTATCCTAGTCCATGGAGGATCCAGAGGTTAGCATTTTAAACAAGCACACCAGGAAATTCAAAATCTGATGCTGGTAGGCTAGGGGTCTTTTCCACACACTGCCTAGCAGGATGGATATTAGAATTAGTGAGAACAAGTGTAGAACAGGGTTTATAAGCTAAGTACTAAACAAATGTCTGCTGTTATGGCAGAAATAAATTGTTTTTCCTCAAATGTTAGAGCTATAACAAAATAAAAAAGAAATCATGTTGGAACACAGAGTTGATAACTGAAAGCTATTGCTCTAATTTGACCAGGTAAATGAAAATTTAAAATTCTCTGGAATCAAATGATTTCATAAAGATTTAGAACTCAGTTTCCGGAGTGAGATAGATTTATGTGTGATTCTCAATTTTATTTCTTATATTTTACCTCTATGAGCCTCAATTTGCTCATTTCTAAATGAAAATATCTAGCTCAGAGGATTGTTGTTAATACTAACTAAATAATGCATGTAAAGTACTTAGCCCTGGGCCTGGAACAGAAGATATCCTCTGTCAGTTGG
The DNA here is from genome assembly GCF_040939455.1 of Microcebus murinus. Classification (NCBI taxonomy): domain Eukaryota; kingdom Metazoa; phylum Chordata; class Mammalia; order Primates; family Cheirogaleidae; genus Microcebus; species Microcebus murinus. The sequence continues at coordinate 15,673,257 of NC_134115.1, forward strand.
GGACCATTGTTATTCCTACAAATATTGACAGCCAGTTAAGGAGTTGTACAGGAAAGGAAGGAGTATTTGACAACAGAACAGCTTTATCCACTGGCATAAAATGGTAGAAAAAGGAACTGAAACAGTATTTTAACACATCGAATGCCACATTAGAAAAAAAAAATTTTTTTTCCCTTGGGGCCACAGTATTTCATTATGAAAATAGAATAAAAACTTGGAAAATAAAACGTTCCTTTCTAATTTAATGAAAAATGTGTTATTTTTTATTGTTTTCTGTGCACGAGTTATATGCAATGCAATCCACATTTTTTGAATTAAATTGTGAATATTAATTGTAACAATAAGAACATCAATAAGATTTTCATGAACCAACTGCGGGGTTTTGCTTCACGAGTCCCAGGGCTCAAAACTAGCAAGTGGGCCAGGCACGGTGGCTCACTCCTGTAATTCTAGCACTCTGGGAGGCCAAGGCAGGTGGATCGTTTGAGCTCAGGAGTTCGAGATCAGCCTGAGCAAGAGCGAGACTTGTCTCTACTAAAAATAGAAAGAAATTAGCTGGACAACTAAAAATATATAGAGAAAATTAGCCAGGCATGGTGGCACATGCCTGTAGTCCCAGCTACTCAGGAAGCTGAGACAGAAGGATTGCTTGAGCCTAGGAGTTTGAGGTTGCTGTGAGCTAGGCTGATGACACGGCACTCTAGCCCGGGCAACAGAGTGAGACTTTGTCTCAAAAACAAACAAACAAAAAAACACTAGCGTGAGTTGAATACAACTCACGTGCAGTTACTGTTAAAATTCAACAACATTTAGGAATTTTGAATGCCCACCATTACCCTTCACATGCGTGTAAATCTCAGCAGCATCACATCTTTGTAATACCTGAGAAGTGTGATGAGTGTGTGCACTAAAGAGTCCCTTCCCAAAAGAGTTCTTGGCTGGTCCCCAGAGCCTGAGGCAGAAATAGACATTGCAGCTTGCTCAGCAATTGCAAAGAAATGAGAAACATTCTCAGAAAGTCTTTCCACTCACTGTGGATTCCTTCTCATTAAACAGGCCCTTCCCATGACCACTATCACAAACCCATATGTTCGGAAATGCCTCATAAATCACTGGAGAGAGCCTGACTCCAGTGTCCCCTTTCCACGGACACAGGGGAAGAACAGGAATAAAAGAACTCTTAAACAAGAGAACTCACTTGCACCTGTTTGGTTAACACTGTAAGCAAATTCTAAACCCAAGATTTGTGTATGCGTTTCTTTGGAAAACAGAAATGTGGAAGTTAAACTTAATTCTAAATGCATGAAAAGCATGAGTTGAAGTTGCCTAAACATTATATGCTGCTAGCATGTCATGCAAGTGATCTGGCATGAAATAATTCTTAGAAAACACTCCACTGCAGAGAGAACAGAAAATGGACCACTACTTGTAAAGAAGACAAAGAACTGCGTTGTGAGATCAGCCCAGCTGTCAAGTGAATGAGTTGGGTTTCTCATTGGGTACAAAGGATTTAGTTAGCCCCAATATTCTAGAAGTCTAAGATTATTTATCCATACATATGTATACATGTGTGTACATATATGTACACACGTATGTACACATATACATATATAATATAAATTTGGTTCCAAACATGTGATAAAACGGTGCGATATTAAACACACCAGAATTTTCTAGCCTTAACATTAAGCTTATTTATAAACACTGGAAAATTTCCTACCAAATGGAAAAATGAATTTTTTCAAAAGGAAAACTACCTCCAAGAAGTATCACAGTATTTTGTTAGGTTACCAGGGGTCCTCAAACTTTTTAAACAGGGGGCCAGTTCACTGTCCCTCAGACCGTTTGAGAGTGCGCACTGTGGACCCCACTGCTAAGCAGGACAGGCAGCTGCCGCAAAAACACCCGTGGGGCCAGATAAATGTCCTAGGCGGGCTGCATGTGGCCCCCGGGGCCGTAGTTTGAGGGCACATTAGTTTAAAATCTTGCAAATGCTGCCATCATGAAACTTGAAATATGTTGCCAGGTTTTTAAAATTAAATTCATAATGTCATGTAATCTTTTCACAGTAGTCCCTTGGTATCCATGGGGGATTGGTTCCAGGACCTCCCCCATACAAAAACCCAAGGATGCTCAAGTCCTTACATGAAATGATGGCCTATTTGCATGCAACCTGTGCATATCCTCCTGATACTTTAAATCATCTCTAGCCTACTCATACTACCTAGTACAATGTAAATGCTACGTAAATTGGTACACCATATTGCTTTTTATTTATATTAGTCTTATTGTTGTATTGTTATATTTCACTCACTGGTTCCCCTAATATTTTCCATCTGCTGTTGGTTAATTTGGGAATGTGGGACCGCATATATGAAGAGCCAACGCTCTTTATGTGTGGAATTTGTGCTTTTTGGTTTTTTTTTTAAGAGATGTCCTTCGTCAAAAACCACACACACGAGAAGTTCAAAATTGAAAGCGTCAACGGAACAAAAGGGGAATGAAGGCTCTGAACCTGGTTTTCAAAAAGGAGTGCAAAGACTGTTTATCCATCCATCTCAGCTTGTCGCAGCTTCCTAAACAAGCCCGCTCATCTTACTCCCAGTCCCCCAAGCCGAACCCCACCCTCCGTTATCATTCGATATATAATAGCATTTAAATGCTATTAGCAAAAAAATAAAATAAAATGAAAAGGGGTCTGGGTAAGAGACAGGGCGCCCGACCCTTCCACCAGCTCTTGCACAGTTGCGCGGGAGGTTTGGTGCAGACGCCCCATGCCTTGGGCAGGACGCACACCTGGTGGGAAGGGAACGCCTCTCCCTCCTTCTTCCCCGCCTCACTGTCCCGGACATTAGAAGAAGGGGAGGAGGGTAGGGCTGGAAAGGCACAAGAGTCCCCATCGTGAATTGCATTCCTGGAACACTTCTCTTCCTGGGCCCAGGTAGCTAAATATCCCCGCAGAAAGTCCCAGCCGAGAGGACCCTGCGCTTCACGCCCAGACAGAACAGCTAGTTGATCTGGTCTTGGAAACGGCAAGAAGATAGAAGGTCTGATTAGGCGACTGAAAACTTCGTCCTCAAAGACCCGAAATTGCAAGGCATGATCTCAGGGATTTCCAGGAACCGCGGGCTTCCAGGCCCTCCTTCTGGTGCCGGGTGATTGACGGAGCCCCCGGCCTGGTGCCGGACGCCGCGGGGGAAACCAAGGTGACGATCATTTTTCCAGGTTTACAGATCGTACTAGCCAATAGACTGTCTTTTTGTTGGGCGGTTTCTGTGCTCTGTGGTCAACCATAATGTCAATTGCTCGCCTCTCCCCACCCAGCCTCATCTGGTGAGTATGCTAGGAGCTAGACAATAATTTTAGTAATTATTTTAATGTTGTTATTAACCCAAGAGAAATACAAAATAAAGTAAGCCTTGAATGGGAGGAGAGAGGGGGAGTTAATTCCGAAGGCAAATATTATGCTTTTTTTTCAGTGATCTGCGCCAAGGTTCTGACCTCTACAGGTTCCTAAGCGTTTGCTGCCAGAAATGCTTTGGGGTTGGGTGGAGGTTGGTAGGGAGGGGGTAGAAGGAAGGAACAAAAAAAAAGGAAGGAAGGAAAGAGCCTGCAAAACAAATAGAAGTTAGTTGTAGTCTCTCTTAGAAGATGAACAGCACAAAATCTGTGTTTTACATTTTGCACATTTTTCCCACAAAACCTCCCATATCCCCAAAGCTCTCAGCAAACAAAACATTTGAGCAAGTAAGTATATGAGAGTGAACATTTTTTTAATGTGGGAAACCAGTTTTGTTTATGAATATGTGCAGTACATCCTTGCCCTAGGGGGTGCTTGTGTCTGAACCGTCTAAGGAGAGCTAACTAGGTCTTTGGGCAGGCCTGACTTAGATGCAAATAAAATTTGAACTCCCTCTGTACACAGGCTTAAAAAGAGAATGTTAAAGAAAAAAAATGTACTATTGCATTCCACATGGTTTGGGAACCTTCTTTTCATTCCTGATTATCCAAACGTTGTGTTTCCTGGAATATGCTTGATAGATAGGTGGGGGAATAATGTCTGCCAGATTATTTCAAATGTTAACACTGGAAAGAACCCAAAAAAGACATCCATTAGGCCAACATTCTCATCCTTGTGATCAGGAAACTGAGACCCTCACAGGTTGTCACTCGGAACTAAATTCAAAAAATATAAACGATTATTGAAAACAGAGAAAGACTGGAAGCCAACATTTAGGTCCAACCAGCAAGTAGCAGGACTGCCACATAAAAAATCCTCTAGGCGGTTCTCCTTCCCCATAAGCAGGGATGAGGTTACCTGAGAACCCTAAGCATCGCATTTGGGAGTCCTTCCCTGATCCTTCCTCTCTTCTTCCTGAATACTAGCCCTTCAGTTTTCTAACAAGGCCCTCCTAGGTGGGCATGGAGGGCTAAAGCAATAGGATGCCGTGGTTCAGGCAGTCTCATTTGCACCATATACACAATATCCACTTCAGCTCAGCCCTCTTAACTTGCAAGAGGTAGTGAGCTTTATTTGAGTGTTAATGACCTATGTGGCCCTGGTAATGAGAGGTGAACTGAGAACAGGTAATGGAGAGCAAACTCGAAGCAAAGCCAAGCCAGCTGCCTCTTCGTCTTTGTCTATAGGCATAAGCCAGCTCATAAGTAGCCCCTGTTTGGGATAAAAGGAGAATGAGAACAGAGCACAAAAGGAGAGGCCTTTCCAATAAGGTTCTATTTATTTTTTACAAAGGTTAAAGGGCTTCTTTTGAAACAGGGCCTAGAATTTAAACCTCTACACCAAATGAGACATGACATTATCTGCAGATATTGCCTAATACCCCATTGTGTAATCAACATTCATTTAAAGGGTGAGCAAGTTTTCTCTTTAAAAGAACTGACTCTTTTTTGTTTTAATTTAGATGATTTTGGTTTAGCCAATGAGAAGAATTAGAACTCGTTGAAAACGTTTGGTTTCAACAGACTTTGTGTTCCTTTCTGCTAAGGTTTTTTTTTTGTTCAGAAATGTGGACTCCTGTCGCCTAGGACATCTTTGTTTTTTGAGAAGCCAAACAGTATATACCTGATTTGAAGCTGTGAATGAAGTTTCTTCACAAACACACAAACACACACTCATTTTTTCTTCTCTCTTCTGTGCAGCCCTCACTTTCCATCCCAGGTTTTTTCCTAATGAAGTCATTTGTGTTAGGACACAGCTTAAAGGAGTCTACTTTTATAATTACACTGTCTCAGATTCATTATTATGCTTCATTTAAAAGAATAATTCATGCATTCACTTTTTAAAGTCATTTAAAAATGTACTGATGGGCAAAGTGGAAATCAGTAAAATTTCCCTGTACCCCACATCAGTTCTCTGTCAATCCATGCTTTGAGAAAATTAAGAATAACAAATTTTTATCTAAGCACCCTAAATGTTACTTATATCCTAGGGCAATTATGAAGCATAGGAATTGGTCAACCATATGAATCAAATGCAAAGAATACAAAAAGTTCAAAATTAATAATTTTTTAAAGGAAAACCTATCTTTTTTGATCATTACAGTCATGAAGTGGTACATTTCTGATTGAGGTAATAAGAGTCCAATTATATTTGAAATATAGATTAATTATCCTAAAAGCATTAATCAATTTGGCAAGGACACCTCAATAGTAATGCAGTCTCTCTATTGCTTCTGTAGCAAGATTGTGCCCCCGTAATCGTAATCAGCTTATTGATACAAATACTTCTTCCCTTCAGTTAATTCAAATAGAGCATTTCATCTGTACTTTCAGCTGATAGGATGGTAAATAATTTTTAGACCGAAAGTTGAAGTGGATTGATTAGAAGCAATTTTTTCTGTTTTGCACAATAAAAAGATGAACTACATGGTTCGCCAAGCCAATTTGCAGAGCAACCTCTCCTCTCTAATTGCTGCCAGACTAATGCAGTAGAAGCTGAGTCCTAGGAAGTAGAAAAATCCATTTACCCAGCCATGACATTTAAGTAGCAAATGCAAGTAGTGGATTTTTCCATTATCCTTCATTTCAGCCCTGCTACATTCCACCTGTGACCCTTATGTGACGAGGGCAATATGCTTTCATACAATTTGGTAACTATAATAAAGGTCCACTTCAAAATGTTTGAGAGCACACTAAAAACATTTTTTTAGAAAAGCATAATTAAGTCCATAACCAATCTCACTAATTCCTGATAATGTATTGGAAAACCAAATTATTTGATAAATGCTCTAGTAAATGCACATCTTACCAGAGGAGAAAATAGCATATTTCCTCTATCACAAATAACACACTGTCACCAGAAGTCCCAGCCTTGCACGGTACTTTTACTTTTGTATCAGACTTTCTCCCAACAACAAAAAGCAGGCAAGCTCTCTGAAAATGGCATGGGCATATTGTAAATCTCACGAAAAAGAAAGGTGAAAGCATCTTCCAATAGAATCCATATTGAAATATATTATCAAAGAAGAAAAAAACCTCTGTACCTTTATTTTTTACAAATATTCTAAGACATTTGAGTTTTTAGCCAGAGTTTTCCCAGTTAATTATCATCAAACTGATACAGAGAATCTTCCAGGGATGTGTGTTTCTGTGGCATGGTCACCATCCTCACTGGTGCAGAGAACAGTACCTGGGATGGAGTAGATGGCCCATAAAAGTCTTTAGAATGAAGGAAGAATGTTTATAGGGCCCTGGGACCAAAGAGGAGGAGAAGACCAAAACAATATTTTTTAAATGAAACAAAGTCAGTTTTGTTTTTTTTTTTCCTGTTAAAGGAGTTACTCTTGACTGCTAAAAAAAAAAAAAAAAAATTACAAAAGAGAATTTAGAATTTCTTTACCTCTGATTGAAATTTCTTCAGTAGTTAATCAACATCACACGTGAAGCCAAAGCATTCACTTCCGGGTTGAATTCAGAAGCTGATTTCACAAAAATTCAGCCTCAAATATAGCATCTTCAGTTTCGAATAACCTTGTGCAATATCACAAAAATAGAGGACAGTCTTTGGAGAATATGTTATCTGAAAACTAAATGTTTTATCTTTTTCTTTATTTTTGTTTGTTTAAATTGCTTGATAAAAGATTTATTGCTAGAGAACTTCTTGGTGTAAATTTAATAGCCTGGATATTAAAACCATCAAGTTAGAGGTTAGAGAAAAAAATATCAACCTTGCTTCTAATGACAGCAGTCCACCCAGATATTTACAGTCGACAATATTCTTGATGCTTTAACAAATGCATTGAAAAAGCAATTAGGGCCGGGCGCGGTGGCTCACGCCTGTAATCCTAGCTCTTGGGAGGCCGAGGCGGGCGGATTGCTCAAGGTCAGGAGTTCAAAACCAGCCTGAGCAAGAGCAAGACCCCGTCTCTACTATAAATAGAAAGAAATTAATTGGCCAACTGATATATATATAAAAAATTAGCCGGGCATGGTGGCTCATGCCTGTAGTCCCAGCTACTCGGGAGGCTGAGGCAGAAGGATCACTCAAGCCCAGGAGTTTGAGGTTGCTGTGAGCTAGGCTGACGCCACGGCACTCACTCTAGCCTGGACAACAAAGCGAGACTCTGTCCAAAAAAAAAAAAAAAGCAATTAGGTAGACCAGTCTCAGGCTGAAAACAATTTTAAAATAATGTAAGTCAACACAAGAATTAAGCTCCTTCTTGACAAAGTAGCAACATGAACTGACATGATTTAGATACAGTGCATTGTTTCTACAAAGTAATTTCCACAAGGCAGAGGGGTGGGTGTTAAGGAAGATTCATGTTATTAATACTTTAGGCTCATTTTTTCTCCCCATTGAAAAACAAAACTGCATATAATGGACTCTAACAGTTTTGAGTAACTACCAAAACCTTCACTACTATAGTAAGCATTGATATTAGTTGCCCTGAACTAAAATTTAATATTTATTGGTCTTTGCTTCTGACATTACTAAGATACAGGAGAGTGGAAAGTGGCAACAGAATGGAAAAACAGGTGTAGGTAAAAAACTTGAACTGAGGAATTTTACTTTAAGGACATACACTTAAACTGAGATTGTGCCCAAAGTCACAGTCAAATACCACTAAGTCCTCAGTAAAGGTAATTGGGGAAGATGAGTAGCAGCTAAGTCCAGGATGTTGACCTGGGAGGACAGTGACAAGACGGCTACCACCTGGACAGCTGAGCAATGCAGTAGGGTGGGTTGTAAAGCCCAACAAGTGCCGCCTCCCATCCCGGGGCTGTGGCGCAGACCATGGCTGATTGAAGACCTGTATGTGAGACATGATTTAGCAAGGAAATCATTATACAAGGCAAGGAAAGCATTGGCATACGGGAAGGTCCAACCTTGGGTGAGAAGTTCTACAGCCAGGTCCTTTGATCGAGCCAAGTTCATGTGGATATATAAAGGTATCTCAAGACTTTACACTTTTCTGGAACCCGTGTATCCAGGCAATTATCAAAGGTTTGGGGTTCCATTTGTTTTCTCAAAACTGTCCTAAAATGAATACAACCTCTTTAACAGATGAGATAATCTGATATTAACAAGGTCTTGTTCCTTCACATTCAACTTAGTTCTTCAGGCTCTGAGATTCACTTTAAAAATGCCCAGATATATTTTTTTTCTAGAGAGCAGTCCTAGCTGCATAGCTTACCTTCACCAACAAAATCAGAGGTACTAGCTAGGGGGGTGTTAGGAACACAGACATCAGAGCCACACACGCTGGGTTCAGGGGATGCTTCTGCCATGTGCTAGCTCTGTGGCTTTGGGCAAGGCAATTAACTTCTCTGAACCTCATCTGTAAAATAGGGACAGCAAGTCACTTGAGACTAAATGAGGTAAACCATGTCAGGTATTTAGTGCAGTTCTTGATAGTTGATGGGCCATCCATGAATTTTCACTATTGTTATCAGACAGCAAAATGCTACATTGGACAAAGAGCTGGGATCTTACATTTGGGCCTCGAAAGGCATAATGCCCCCAGTTTGGAACCGTAGCTATTATTCCTCCTCAAAATCTTTTCAGAATATGGCGAGGTACAAACAAATAATCGACTGAATATTGAGTGTCCTGTTTCTGAAAATTTTTCATTTCCCTTTGGCTTCTGCCCATGTCCCAACTATTTCTAGATTGCCTCTACTTAGAAGCAGATTGCTGTGTACTCTGGAGAAATATTTATTTTAATACAAGTCCAAACGAAATGTAATTAATACAATAAGCTTCTGGAGAAAAAAATCATATTGTACATTCTAATGCAAAACATTTTCAGATTATTCATTTGGCCTATGCTTCTTGTGCAGATAATTGAGAAATAACTGGATGCTATAGCAGTGCAGACATTGAGGAATTAAAATGTGGACATTGTCCATTCAAATGAGACAATACCTACCGCTTGAAGAAAAAGTCAAGCCGCCTCAAATACTCATAACTACTTTAAACTAGGTCATTCCCACTGATAAATTATTAAATCTGTTAAGCACTTATTCTATTAAAATGGGCAGGAGGGTCACAGTTTAAGATGATATGCAACTAGGAAAGATACATTTTGCTTAGGAAAATAAAGCCAGAGAGGAAGAGAAGATCAAAAACATAGAGAAGGAACAAGGGAAGATAAAGGAGAGGCAGAAGGTGGCTAGACTGTGCCTAGGCCTGACGTCAGCTATAAGTCCAAGGTACCCCAGCTGGGAGAAGCAGTGAGCTATTCATTGTGCGTCCTTCACAACTAGCTGTACATGGCTCCTGAGCAAGTCTGTGTAATATCCAGAGGCTGCACATTAAATTAAAATAAGTGCCAAAGGTCCAGATCCCAGGAGGGTTATTTCTTGAATGACCCCTGACATTCCAGGTTTAGGGACAGTTCTGTGATAATTATCCAAGAAGCTGAATATGTCTTGTCACTCCAGGCCCTCAGCACTTCATTGGCTCAGACTTTGACCTTGGATCTTCGTTTTGTCTGTGTTTACCCGCCACTGGGTAGGTGACAGTGAAAGGGAGGTTGGCAGCAGCTACTGAAGATGTAGTTAGAGAGGTGGAGGGGTAAGAGAGTGGAGAAGAAGCTAATCTGGAGGTTTCTAGGTTTCAGTGCTCAGGGACTGTTGAAGATATGCAATTCTATACATTACATGCATTAATAAATTTAATTGTTTTGGTAAATAATTGAGCTGTGAAAGAGCTGCCTTGAAATTATTGAGATATTTAATTGATCCAGTTATGCTCTTTCCATTGCACATTATTTTAATAAGTTCAGGAAAAGGATTATGTTTTAACAGCAGGGCTGTGGACACTTACCATGCTCTTTCCCATAGATGTTGTATATAGGTAGAAAGGACATTTATTTTTAAATGCTTAGTCACATAAATTAGCTCGAGCCCCAGACTTTAATTTTGAAGGAAAATTAGATTGGACTTAAATAACTGAAGACAAGTGGAGAAAATATTTTAATAAATCTTCATGATTTGACTCATAGTTCCTTGAGCCATTAGTGCTCACTCTCATTAGATGCAACATGACCAAGTGGTTGGTGAGTGTCAATAACCTGAACACTTGTGGGGCCTTTTTACCTAACTGAAAGCTGGTTATATTAATTAGTACTATTTTCATCCATCTTCCCCAGCCTGAATGGCCCATTCATCCTCTATGTCAATTTCTACATTTTTAAATATTATAATGCATGCTGAAAAATAACAATAGCATACATTTGTGTGGTTGCACTTCACAGAGAACTTTCACAATTATTACTGAATTTACATCACTGAGTTTCAATTGTAAAGTCCTTTATTGTAAATCCCCAGACTATATATGGCTGAATTTATGTAAATTCTCTTGGCACAGTTCATAATCAGTATTTTTTGATAAGGGTGATATTTTTAGATAAGGATGAATCTGTTTTTTAAAAATGTACCATAAACAAAGTCCTTTTCAGCTGTGTTCACAATATAAATTTAAAAGACAATAACCCTTATAGTCACATAGGAAAGAATGGCTAATATTAATGAATGAACCAAGCCAAGCAGCTGAGACTGTGGAAGATATGCAATTCTATACATTACATGCATTAATAAATTTAATTATTTTGGTAAATAAGTGAGCTGTGAAAGAGCTGCCTTGAAATTATTGAGATATTTAATTGATCCAAGTTGAACTAAGAGGACAAGGCTGAAACACTTTGCATCAAAACAGAAGCTTTGGCTGGGCTCAGGCCTGTAATCCTACCACTCTGGGAGGCCGAGGTGGGCGGATTGCTTCAGGTCGGGAGTTCGAAACCAGCCTGAGCAAGAGTGAGACCCCGTCTCTACTATAAATAGAAAGAAATTAACTGGCCAACTAGTATATATATAGGAAAAATTAGCCGGGCATGGTGGCACATGCCTGTAGTCCCAGCTACTCAGGAGGCTGAGGCAGGAGGATTGCTTGAGCCCAGGAGTTTGAGGTTGCTGTGAGCTAGGCTGACGCCATGGCACTCACTCTAGCCTGGGCAACAAAGCGAGACTCTGTCTCAAAAAAAGAAAAAAAAGAAAAGAAAATGTATATACACAGTGGAATACTATTCAGCCATAAAAAGAACAAAATCTTGTCATTTGCAGCAACATGGATGAAACTGGAGGTCATCACATTAAGTGAAATAAGCTAGGAATAGAAAGACAAATATCACACATTCTCACTCATGTCAGAGCTAAAAATGTTGACCTCACGGAGGTAGAGAGTAGAATGATAGATATACCAGAGGCTGGGAAGTATGTATGGGTGGGAGGGAGGAATGAAGAGGGTTTGGTTAATGGGTATAAACATACAGTTAAATAGAAGATATAAATTCTAATTTTTACAGCATAGTAGGGTGACAATAGTTAGCAACAATGTATTATATATTTCAAAGTAGCCAGAAGAAAAGACTTGAAATGTTCCCAACACATTAAAATGATAAATACTCAAGGTGATGGACACCCTAAATACCCTGAATTGATCATTACACATTCTATGCATGTAACAAATACTCACATGTACCCCACAAATATGTAAAACATTATGTATAAATTGAAAAAAGAAAATAAATTAATAATAAAGAACTTCTCTTAAACAATTAAAAAAATACATTTTGTAAGGCTATAACTGCCATAGATAGTGATTTCTCTGATGGATCTGGGTAAAGTAAATTGAAAACCTTCTGGAAAGGATTCACCATTCTAGATGCCATTAAGAATATTCATGATTCATGGGAGGAGGTCAAAATATCCACGGTAACAGCAGTTTGGAGGAAGTTGATTCCCACCCTCGGGCATGGCTTTGAGGGATTCTAAACTTCAGTAGAGGAAGTCATTGCAAACGTGGAAATAGCAGGAACCAGAAGTGGCCCCTGGAGATGTGACTGAGTCGCTACAGTCTCATGACAAAACCCAAAAGGATGAGGAGTTGCTTCTTAGGGGTTAGCAAAGAAAGCAGTTTCTCGAGATGGAATCTGCTCCTGGTGAAGATGCTGTGAACATTGTTGAAATGACAACAAAGGATTTAAAACCTTGTATAAACTTGGTTCATAAAGCAGTGGCAGCGTTTGAGAGGACTGACTCCAATTCTGAAAGAATTTCTACTGTGGATAAACTGCTATTAAACTGCATCACATGCTACAGAGAAATCTTTCGTGAAAGGAAGAGTCAACTGATACAGCAAATTTCATTGTTATCTTAAGAAATTGCCACAGCCAGCCCAGCCTTTGGCAGCCACCACCCTGATCGGTCAGCAGCCATCAATATCGAGGCAAGACCCTCTGCCACCAAAAACATTATGGCTCGCTGAAGGCTCAGACAGTTAATAGCCTCATTTCCACATTTTTATGCAGGAGAAAACTAGGAGAATATATGTGTACGCTTGTGGTAAAGAAGATTTTCTTAAGCTAAACGTGCAAAAATGAAAGATTAGCAGCAGACTTGCTTCATAAAACGGAAAAACTTAACCACAAAAGACATCATAAACAAAGTTATTAGGACAAATGAGAAACAGGGAGAAAACATTTATAACATATAAGACAAAATATTAATGTGCAAAAATAAATTAACATTGCGAGGTTTGTAGGAATCAAGCTGGAAGTAGCACATACCAGTTTTGAACAAAACTCAGACATGTGGACAAACCTAATTAGAAGAGGGTCAGGGAAATATAGTCTAGCCCAGAATGAAGAGATTGTGGCTTGGGGAGAGCCCCTAGTATCTCCTGCCTCGGACCATTAGCAGACCTAGAGTTAGACTTGAATAAGGAATCTCGATAACCTTCAAGCTTCATCTTGTGATACTCGTGCTCAAGAGTGACTGTGGTAATAAATTCCAGATAATTCCACCTCCCAAAACTCCATGACTTGAGGCTTGATTCAGAGAGCTCTCTTATGCCAATATAGAGGGAGGAAAGTAAAACAAACAAACAAACAAACAAACAAACAAAAACAAAACAAACTCACCCCTGCAGTGCATTTTAAGAGGGTCACTGTGGTCTCCAAAAGAAATCAGAGAAGAAAGATTGTGCTTGTAAATAGGGGAGATTTTTCTGGGCGGCCTTGCACATTGATGGAGAGAATGTCATGCTGATGCTGATCTTTGTTAAACCACCGATCAATCCTTTGCAGAAGCACATTTTTAAAAAATATTATTGCTATTCATTTCTGCCTTGCTCTGGTAAGGCTATTTCCACACTGAGTAGGAGAAATAAAAGAACAGCTGTGCCACATCTCTTAACCATGAACCTTAGTAGGCACCCATTTTGCTAAAAAAGAAGAAATCAATTTTTAGTTATACAAGAGAGAAATAAAACCTATTTAAAAGGAGATGTTTGGAATGCCTATTTGAATGCAAATTGAACAGCATTTACATGTGTCACTTAAAGTCCCTCCAAGAATTTTCTTGAAATATTAGCATTTGCTTATGTGAACTTCTTGTTTTTTAGAAGGAGACTCACACAATTAAAAGTTGTTCTGAATTTCATGGCAATTGCTTTTAAAAAAAAAAGTACATCTTTGTTTGCTCTGTTAACATGTGACTTGAGGGACTGATTTATTTTCACCGTGAAAAACATAATGGCTGCTTTATCCACCCAAGAAAGGTCAAGAGTTTCAATTTGATGAGCCCTCCCATGATTTCACCCCCGTTTTCACCACTCTAGACAAAAGAGCCAAGGTGAGCAGTGATTGTCTGACACCCACCATACAATCTAAGAGTAATAAAGAACTATCATTTGCTGAGTCCCTGCAGCATGAGCCAGTTTCTTGTTCAGATTATGTCAGTTAGCCTCCATGACTACCCAGAGAGGGAGGTGGGTAGACATCATTAGCCTATTTTACAGATGGGGAAACTGAGGCACAAAGAAGTGACAAGTTAACTTCAGTCTCACAACGAGTAAGTTGTAAATTCAGGATTCAAAGCCAAGTGGGTGTTATTCCAAAGCCCACAGCCCTGATCACTCTTACAACCTAGCTCACATGTATCTAGGTCAGTTAGGCTCTTCCCAGTCTGATGCTGTTTCCCTGCCTGCATGGAAGCCAAGTGCTTCTTGGGTTATACTTGCAAGTAATGGGTCTTTTTCTATGGAGTGGCTTTTGGAGGAGAAGAACAGCAACTGACCCTGCTAAGAAACTCTACCTAATGGCTAGCATCATGTCATTTGCCTGGCCTGCCCTTTGAACCTGTCCATCCTTTCTTCCAACTAGGGACAGCTGTTATTACACACAGATGGACACGATTGGCCTTAGTAAACGTATAGGAAATCATAACAGGACTCAAGGAAAGCCTGCCTACCTGAACCCACTAATTTCTTCTCCCCGAAAGCTTCCTACATCTGCTCACTGGTCCCGGAAATTCCCTTAATAGATGATCGAGCCGTTAAGCCACAATTAGAGAGCAGCATGATAGCAGAAGGAATGTGAGGTAAGGGAAGGGAATTACCTTAAATGTATATGAAAACGGTACCTGACAATAGCAGATCTTTTTGTAGTAAGATTTTGATATAAGAGGAGGAGTGTTGGCAAAGAACACAACAGCCTGTCTGCTGTCACTGACCTTTATCTACCCAGGCCATAACAAACATCACTAATGGAACCTAATAATAATAACACAATAATCCCCCCAAAATGGCACTCTAAACATAGTGAACACGTGATTGGACCTGATTTATCCATCCCAGGAATAAAGGGGTGCAGGAATCGTTCTGCATGAGGAAGTGTCATGGGGCCATTGAAGTGGGCAAAGGCTGTGGAAAGGAAAAGATGGGTTCTCCCTAAAGCGCTTAGCCAAATTCCCAGGGTTTGGGGGGGTTTTTTTGTTTTTTTCTTTTGAGACAGAGTCTTGCTCTGTCACCCCAGCTGGAGTGCAGTGGCATCATTATAGCTCACTGTAACCTCAGCTCCTGGGCTTAAAGCAATCCTCCTGCCTCAGCCTCCTGTGTAACTAGGACTATGGGCATGCACCACGACACCCAGCTAATTTTTCTAATTTTTTTGTAGAGAGATCTCACTCTTGCTCAGGCTGCTGTCAAACTCCTGACCTCAAGCAATCTTCCCAAGTTTTATGTAGGATTATAATCCCTAGAGCAGCTACTAAAAAGAAATACAAATAACCATAATCAAAGACACAAAGAATAAGTTAAATAGAATACTAAAATTTATTCAAATAACCCAAAAAAGGGAAGCTGAAAGGGAAACACAGGAATAAAAGTCAGAGGGGAAAAACAGAACACATATAACAAAATGATAGGCCCAAATCCAATACATCAATAACTAAATGTAAATTAGTTAATGTAAAATTAGTTAATGTAAAAGTTAAATTAAACGTAAATGTTCCAAGTATACCAATTAAAAGACAGAGATCATACTGTATAAAAATGTATTTAGAAATAAATAAAAACATGAGATTACATGTTGCCGACAAGAAATTCACCTCAAATATAATGATATAATTAGGTTAAAGTAAAATAATGGAAAGAATATACCATGCAAACACTAATTAGAAGAAATCTGGCATGGCTTTATTAATAACAGACAAAGTAAACTTAAGAGCAAAGAAAATTACCAGAGATAAAGAAAGACATTACACAATGATAAAACGGTCAATTCACCAAGAACACATAACAATCCTAAATGTATATTCACCTAACAACAAAGCTTCATGAAGTAAAAACTGAAAGAACTGAAAGGAGAAATAGACACATCCAAAATTATAGTTGGAAACTTCTATACTCCCTTCTCATTAATCAATAGAACTAGTGGACAGAAAATTAGCAAGGGTACCACCTGGAGGATGGACACGCTTGAAGTTCTGACACGGCAGGGGGTGGGGGGTTGGGAGGGGAGAGATGGCAAGGGCAATATATGTAACCTTAACAATATTTGTACCCCCATAATATGATAAAATAAAAAGAGAAAAAAAAAGAAAATTAGCAAGGATATAGAAATGAATACTATCAACCAACTAAAGCTAATGTCACCTATAGAATATTTTATTTACCAACAGATTGTACATTCCTTTCAAATATTTATGACACATTCACCAAGACACAGTATACCCTGGGTCATAAAACAAACTTTAACAAATTTATAAAAATTAAATCATGCAAATTGTTCTGATTATAATGGAATTAAGTTAGAAATCAATAACATAAAGGTAACAGAAAAATCTACAAATACTTAGAAATTAAACAACCACTTCTAAATAATCTATGGGTCAAACAGGAATTATTAAGAAAAATTAGAAAATATTTTCAACTGAATAAAAATAAAATTACAATGAGTCAAAAATTTGAGGATGAAATTAAAGCAGCACTTAGAGGAAAATTTAAAGCACTAATTGCTCGTATTAGAAAAGAAGTCCTCGGCCGGGCGCGGTGGCTCACGCCTGTAATCCTAGAACTCTGAGAGGCGATTGCTTGAGGTCAGGAGCTCGAAACCACCCTGAGCAAGAACAAGACCCCATCTCTACTATAAATAGAAAGAAATTAGTTGGCCAACTAATATATATAGAAAAAATTAGCCGAGCATGGTGGCACATGCCTGTAGTCCCACCTTCTCAGGAGGCTGAGGCAGGAGGATGGCTTGAACCCAGGAGTTTGAGGTTGCTGTGAGCTAGGCTGACGCCATGGCACTCACTCTAGCCTGGGCAACAAAGTGAGACTCTGTCTCAAAAAAAAAAAAAAAGGAAGGTCTCAAATTAGTAATCTATTAATAAGTTTTTACCCAGAACAAAATCCAATACAAATAAAAAGAAGGAGATAATAAAGTTAAAAGTAGCAATTGGGCCAGGTGCAGTGGCTCATGCCTGTAATCCTAGCACTCTGAGAGGCCAAGGTGGGAGGATTGCTTGAGTTCAGGAGTTTGAGACCAGACTGGGCAAGAGCAAGACTCCCCGCCCTCCACTCCACTAAAAATAGAAAAATTAGCCAGGTGTGGCGGTACATGCCTGTAGTTCCATCTACTGGAGAGACTGAAACAAAAGGATTCCTGGAGCCCAGGAGTTTGAGGTTGCTGTGAGCTACAGTGATGCCACTGCACTCCAGCTAGGGTGACAGAGCAAGACCGTCCCCCCCCCAAAAAAAAAAAAAAAACGGAAATTGAACCTCTTCAAAACAAATATTTTTTAAAAGCAGTAATTGGTGA
This sequence comes from Microcebus murinus, assembly GCF_040939455.1. Classification (NCBI taxonomy): domain Eukaryota; kingdom Metazoa; phylum Chordata; class Mammalia; order Primates; family Cheirogaleidae; genus Microcebus; species Microcebus murinus. The sequence goes on from NC_134115.1 coordinate 15,690,878, forward strand.
AATTGAAAACAGCAAAAAAAGAGAAAATTAACAAAACAAAGAGGTAGTTCTTTTAAAATATCAAAATTAAATCTCTAGCAAGTCTAACAAAGAAGATCAATAAAATGGATAAATCTCCAACAATACTGACAAAGGAAAAAACAGAGAAGCCATAAATTACCAATATCAGGAATGAAAAAGGGGATATCACTACAGACTGCAGAAATTTAAAAAAATAATAAGAGGAAGCTACAAACAACTCTACACACATAAATTCAATAACCTAGATAAAATGGAGCACTTCTGCAAAAACATAAACTATCAAAACTCACTCAAGGTAAAACAGATAGCCTGTAAAGAAATTGCATTAGTAGTTGAAAATCACCTGATAAAGAAATCTCCAGGCTCAGAGTATTTCACTGATGAATTCTACCAAAACGAAGAAGTAATAACACAAATTCTTTTTTTTTTTTTTTGAGACAGAGTCTCACTCTGTTGCCCAGGCTAGAGTGCTGTGGCGTCAGCCTAGGTCACAGCAACCTCAAATTCCTGGGCTCAAGTGATCTTCCTGCCTCAGCCTCCTGAGTAGCTGGGACTACAGGCACACGCCACCATGCCCGGCTAATTTTTTCTATATATGTTTTTAGTTGGTCAATTAATTTCTTTCTATTTTTAATAGAGACAGAATCTTGTTCTTGCTCAGGCCGATCTCGAACTCCTGACCTTGAGCCATCCTCCTGCCTCAGCCTCCCAGAGTGCTAGGATTACAGGTGTGAGCCACCTCGTCCGGCCCAATAACACAAATTCTGTACAATTTTTTTCCGGAAAATAGGAGAGAATACTTCTCAACTTACTTAATGAAGCCAGCATTAATCTGATACTAAAACAAGACAAAGACATATATGAAAATAATATACGTTATGAATATTTTTGCAAAAATTCTCAACAAAATATTGGCAAATTGAATCCAACAATATATCAACATAATAATATACTGGTTTAATATGTAAAAATCAATCAATGTAATCCATCATTATGAAAGTCTAAAGAAGAAAAACCACCTGATCCTTTCAATTTATGCAAAAATATCACTTTGATACAGGAAAATGAACCCCAAAACTGCAGTCTTGCCAAAGACCAAGTGGGTTCTTGGCTTCACACAGGGAAGAGGTCAAGAGTGAGTTGACAGAGTAAAGCAAAAGCAAGTTCATTAAAGTAAGAAAAGAAAAAAAAGAGGCTGCCCCATAGGGCAGAGGCTATCTCTCAGAGCAACAGAGACTAGCAGCTTGTGAGTTTTCGGGGGCTTATTTTATAGCTTCTGTTTATGTTAAGCAGAAGGAGGATTATTTGTAAGATTTCTGGGAAAGGGGTGGGCAGTTCCCAGAATGAAGGGTTCCTCCTCTTTTTGAACCATGTAGGGTAATTTCCAGGAGCTGCCAATGGCATTTCTAAACTGTCATGGAGCTGGTTTCTTTCAGTAGACTAATACATTATAAGCAGGGTGTAATGAACAGTGAGGGTAACCTGAGGTCATTTACATTGCCATCTTGGTTCTAGCTGGTTTTGGTCGGCTTCTCTACCACCTCCTATTTTATCAGAGGCCTTGGTTTGGGTCTTATGACTCAAACCTGCTGGTTCCCTATATCCCCTTGGCAAAATTCAGCATTCACTCTTGATAAAAACTCTCAGCAAACTGAAATAGGATGGAACGTCCTTAACTTGATAAAAGGTACGGTTAATGGACTGAAATGTGCCCCCCCCCAACATTTATATGAGGCCCTTATTCCCAGTACCTCAGAATGTGACTATATTTGGAGATAGGACCTTTAAAGAGATGATTAAGTTAAAATGAGACTCTCAGGGTAGGCCCTAATCTGATCTGACTCATGTCCCTGTAAGAAGAAGAAATTTGGACAGAGAGGCATCAGGGATAATCCCACGCAGAGGAAAGACCGTGTAAGGACATAATGGAAGGAATCTGTCTGCAAGACAAGGAGAGAGGCTCAGAGAAAAACAAACCTGCCTACACCTTGATCTTGGACTTCTAGCTTCCAGAGCTGTGAGAAATAAAATTCTGTTATTTAAGCCACGCACTCTGTGGTACTTTGTTATGGCAGCCTTAGCAAACTAATACAGGTACCTACAAAATATCTACAGCTGACATTATTCTTAAAGATGAAAGCCTGAATGCTTCCTTCCTAAGGTCAAGAACAAAGCAAGAATGTCTGCTGTCATCACTCTAGTGCAAAAAGGCTTATAAAAAGGAGAGTTCAGGTGATTTATTAAGGTAGTCCATTCCATAGAGGTTATCTTATCCCCTCACGGCAACACCTACCAACACCAACTACATACACATGCACACAGACACAATCACATCTGTTACCTGAATGTCTTAGTTAAAACTAATTTTCACCCAAATGGTCAAAATAGTTGCTTCCATTCACTTTGAGTGTACAGAAGTAGTATTGGGAATAATTAGGAAAGGAGGCAGGGAATCAAATTAACAGCAAGATTATGAGGTCTGCATAAAGGAAAATTTTAAAAGGAAAAAAGAATTTCAATGTGCTCGTATATGAAAATTACAACCTGCACATCCCTGCCACGTTATAGAGGATCAGGGTACATTTGATGGAGTTTTCTAATACCCTTATGTTCCATGGTCATAATATAGTACATGTATCTTAATTTAAAAAAAAAAGAATAAAGTATGATTATTTAAAAAGCATAAAGCTTCTTAGAAACCTCAGTTTCTGACAGTTATTTGAAGGTTTCTTTTCTCCCCACATATAATGTATCTGAGCAATTTAGAAGTATGTCTAACAGGCTCCTCTTCACACCTACTCTTGAAAGAAAAAGGGTTTCATGCAAAACGTGAAAATTGCAGCTGGAGCCACTATGTAAGCTACTTAAACTATAGTAGGGAAGGTCTGCTGTATGTTGCCCTGGATGGACATGGACAAAGGAGGTTACAGTAAGAAAATAAGAAAGGTTACAGTAAGAAAATAAGGATTATGTTCTGAGACTGTGTTTTTTCTTGAGGCTCTTTAAACAATGCCTTTATTTGTTCTCTATTTTCCAATTGTCTTTTCCAACGATGCAGCAATAATTTAGTAGTAGTATGTGCTGTCACTTCTACATTAGTAAACACTAGGACCTGCTGAGTAATTACAGAATAACCTCATAATGAAATGCAGTGATGAGTTCTAATTAAATTTTAATGTTGCTTAAAACTATTCTACTTTAAAATGAGGATTTTCCATGTATGCTAATGAGTTATCAAAATGCATTATTCCCCAAAAAATGTACAAATGAGAAGGTAAATATAGAATATTACCACCAGTGGGCATGTGTGTGGAAACATTTATAATCAAAATTAATATACTATATTAAAAATTATTAAAATGTAAAAGGACATCAAAATGCCGTAAGAACAATGGGGAAGGATTTTTATGAAAGCTCATGTTTCACTTTGAAAGGGGAAAATGTGAAAATTATTCTTCTCATGTAGTAGGCAATAGAGGTTAAAGCTCTCTCCTTCTGAACATAGGACTAACACAAGTTAAACTAAGAACATCCACAACTTCTAAAATGTCACAGAGATAAAAGAAAACTCACTATCTAATCTAGGAAACAAGGCCTCCCATTATTTTATTCTTTAAAACTCTGCCAAAAAGGGGTACCTCTCCCATATTCTATTGTTCTACTGTCTTGATCCACACATCATCCTTCTGGGAATTTAGTGTAAATCCCTTTGATGCTGACCTAGGTAGACCAGGTGAAAATCTATTACCCATTTCTCTTTTCAGACCGAAGAGGAATGTCACAATTATCCCTCCTCCCTTTACATTGGCAGGATAAATAGGTCAATTCATTTCTCAAACTCTTCAGCCATCCTCCACTGAAATCTGCTCCTTCTCACACTTCTGTCAAACTACTTCTACTCACAGACCTACTTAATGTTCTTTCAGGTATACAATTTTAAAATATAATCCCGTTGAGCCCAGTATGGTATTGCCTAAAGAATTCTACAAAATGAGTTCCTGTTTTGCACTTCCTATTATTATAGCTTACTCCTTTTCACAAAGATGCAGAGCTAACATAAGTATTACCATTGACAAATTTGAAATCTTTATTTCCATTATGGAAGCTGTTTTGTTATTAGGGAGATGTGCCCACTTCACTGAGTCTTGGATATCTTCCACAGTTGACCCTTCAAACAATTGAATACCCCACACCTACTTACGGTAGAAAGTGTTCGTGCCTCTATGGATAAAGATATTTGTTTACAGCTGACTGTGACAAGCTCTGTAAGGATCTTTCCTTCCCTGTTTACACCAAATAAGTAGAAGAGGTGACATCTCCTAGCTTTCCTCAGATTCTCTTTGGCCAACGCTGTATCTCTTTCAAAGAAGGCTAGAAGCTCTGTGAACATCTGCTACACAGCTTGCACACCCCCGAGGGAGAAGAAGGAAAGGCAAGGAGACACCTGGGGCCTGGCTCAGACATCTCATGTTCCACTCCCATAACTCTGCAGTGCTACAGGGGCTGGTTAAGGAACTTTCCACCTGTGTTCTATCCCCTTTGCTCCCCTCTATTTCTCCAGGGCCAGCCCCCACCTTTCCTAAGATATTTTATTTTAACTAAAAACCTCCCAATATTCAACCTGGAGACACTTAAAACAGAAAGAGAAAAGATCCACAGTCCCAAGCCTGGCCTACCTACAAGTGAAACAATATCCGGGGGCAAAATTGACTTTTTAATAAAATATGGAGATTTCCAATTACATGAACTAAATATTGGTTAACAAATTACCAGTATTATCAATTTGCTTCCATGCTTGCAGTTACTAGCCAGGCCCTTTGCTGGGAACTTTACCTGCATTATCTATGTCAAATTAAGTTTAGCCATAAGCTGCCTCCTTACATGTTTTAGGTTTGGCCCAAAGGTTTGTCCATACACGGTGAACTGTAACCTAACTGGATGCGTAAATAGACTGGAACTGACTCTTGTACCTGTCACTGGGTTTCAGCCAATCAAAGGCGGCCAACTATTCAACTGAGTTCAAGTGCCAAGCTGTAACCTATCCGGCTGTTTCTGTACCTCACTTCCGTTTTCTGTCCATTGTTTTCCTTTTTCTGTCTGTAAATTCTCTCTTACTGTGTGGCAACACCAGAGTCTCTCTAAACCTATTCTGGTTCAGGGGGCTGCCCCATTCATGAATCATACTTTGCCCAATTAAACTCTGTTAAATTTAAATTGTCTAAAGTTTTTAACATCTATTTTAGTCCTCACAGAGGAAGGTATTGAATAATTACTCTATCATTTAGCAATAGGGAGGGTAGGAAGTTACTGGATCAGGAACTCATCTTTAGACGTTCCAAAAAACTGAGAGTTCTGTTTTGACACAAGGAAAACAAATTTTGCTCTTTGCTCTTAGCCAGCTTAAGTAGGAAAGGGAGAGTCTCATTTCTTATTTTAATCAATATATCACTGATTTAAAGGATCCTCAAAGGTCTTTAGCACTAACAAAGCCCAAACCCTAGGAATTTAGGAATGGCTGTGAGGCAAGTGCTGGGGGCCTGACACATGATGCCACCAGGGCACAGAAAGCACATGGCTCATATCACATCTCACACCCTGCCTAGAGAAGGCAAATTTTATTTCTAGACCAAGTTCCAGAGTCTGAACCTGGCAATCATTTTGTTATAATGTTAAAGTTAAATAAAACTGTTCCCAGTAATACAATCACGTTCCTGTTTTTTAAATCTTTATTGGTTTTGATTGCAAAATCAAATAAAACACACACAGACTGTTGCTTGTGCACACCTGCAGCTGCTTATTGCAAGCTCCCCTCCCCCTGCCCCAGGGCCTTCTCTGACGGCAGAAATAAGCTCACCACTGTGCAAGGCAGGCTCGAGTGCCAGGCAATTGGCCAATCCCTGTTTCCCCCGTGATAAATGGGACACAGAGGGTAAATTGTCCCTTGGGTAGGACAACCTAAGGTGTGTTCTACACAGTCTTCAGAAGCCCACAGTGAGACTCAGCTCCAGTTGTCCCTGGCAGTGACCTGCTTTGGATTAATTTCCTTCATCTTCCTCTCTCTTCCCCTCTGCCATTCACGGTTTCCTGGGATCAACTCCCAAATAAACTACTTGTGCATAAGTCAACCATACGTATCTGTGAAAGCCCAGCCTAAGACAATTGCTATGGTTTGCACATTTATCCCCTCCAAAACTCGTGTTGAAATTTAATCCCCAATGCAGCAGTATTGAGCGGTGGGCCCTTTGGGAGGTGATTGGACCATGAGGGCTCTGCCCTCATGAATGGATTAACTGTTTATGAATTAATGGGCTATCATGGGAGTGGAACTGGTGGCTTTACAAGAGGAAGAGAGACCTGAGCTAGCACGCCGGCACACTCAGCCTCTCACGGTGTGATGCCCTGCGCTGCCTCGGGGCTCTGCAGAGAGTCCCCGCCAGCAAGAAGGCCCTCACCAGATGCAGCCCCTCAACTTTGAACGTAGCCTCCATAACTGTAAGAAGTAAATTATTTTTCTTTATAAATTACCCAGTTTCAGGTATTCTATTCTAAGCAACAGGAAATGGACTAATATAACAATGCCCATATATTAGTTTGCTGGGGCTGCTATAACAAAGCACCACAGACTGGGTGGCTTAAGCAACAGAAATTTATTTTCTCACAATTCTGGAGGCTAGAAGTCCAAGAGCAAGGCATCAGCAGGGCTGATTTCTTCTGAGGCTTCTCTCCTTGTCTTGTAGATGGCCCCCGTGTCCCGGTGTCTTCCCATGGTCTTCTCTCTGTTGTGTCTGTGTCCTAATCACCTCCTCTTATAAGGACAAAGTCATATTGGATTAGGGCCCACCCACATGACTTCATTTTTACCTTAATTACCTCTTTAAAGGCCTTAACTCTTGTACCCCCGTAATACGCTAAAATGAAAAATAATGAAAAAAAAAGAAAAGAAAATTTCATTGCTAGCAAATAAAAAGAGTGATACACAGTCATACACAAATAGGAATTATTATTTCCAAAAATAAATAAATAAATAAATAAAAGTTGTTTAATATATTTTTTCTATTTTTTAAATGTAATTTTATTACTATTTTATGATAATCTGTGATAATGGGAAATTCCAAGGAAGTTATGTCAAATATTTACTGAAAATATATGCTTGTGTTGACGGAACCTAACCTGTGGGCAAGTCAAACCCAGTAGGCTGTGGTGGGATGGTTGCTCTGAATCTTCGCAAGGTTGGCTTCCAGGGATGCACTTATTCTGGGGGTATAAAGCAGCCGTCAGCATTAAAGGATTTTCCCAGCCAGGAATTGAACCTAGATTAACCCAGGCTCCTTAATTCTGAATATTTCTACTATCCCCTAGGGTAAGCAGCTCATCCGTGTTTGTCTGGGACTGTCCGACTTTAGCACAGTCCTAGGACACCCCTCACTCCTGGGTACACTAGGATGGCTGATTGTTCTTAGTTTCTCATATTCACGGGATGCAGGGCTGGGGCCAGGAAGAGAAAGTAGATAGAAAGAGAGAGAGAAAGAACAGATGACCATTTTCTTTGTTGGGCTGGGTTGGATTTGATGATATCTGAAATTGTTTCCCATTTAATTACTACAAAAAAAAGATGTTATTAACTCCTTGGATGTTTAACTTTGCAATTTACTTTTTTTTTTTTTTTTTTTTTTTTTTGAGACAGAGTCTCGCTTTGTTGTCCAGGCTAGAGTGAGTGCCGTGGCGTCAGCCTAGCTCACAGCAACCTCAGACTCCTGGGCTTGAGTGATCCTTCTGCCTCAGCCTCCCGAGTAGCTGGGACTACAGGCATGCGCCACCATGCCCGGCTAATTTTTTATATATATATCAGTTGGCCAATTAATTTCTTTCTATTTATAGTAGAGACGGGGTCTCGCTCTTGCTCAGGCTGGTTTTGAACTCCTGACCTTGAGCAATCCGCCCGCCTCGGCCTCCCAAGAGCTAGGATTACAGGCGTGAGCCACAGCGCCCGGCCAACTTTGCAATTTAGAAGTTAACACGAAAGTGAGACCAAACATGAGAAAAATAATAACTCTAGCAATATTCTAAGAGAAGCCAAATGGAATACAGGAGAAGGTGGGAGAGAAGGTGACTTTTTGGGGAAGGCTGTCTTCACACTTCCAGACAGAAGAGACCCTGCCCTCTTCTTCCTCTCCTGCCCTCACTCCCATGCTGTACTCAGTGATGTCAGGTCACACCTGAAATCACCCGTTGGACTTGTTTGCATGCTTTTTCTTACCAGATACCAAGTTCCCTGAGAGACTGAGTCTCACTCATCATTGAAGACCCTAGCACAGAACAAGTATTTATTAATTGTTGATTGAATGAACAAATAAACAATGATTTTTTTTCTCCTATATTTTATTCACAATGCATTTTGCTTCCAAAACCAGCATTACCTCCAGTGGGTATCATGAGTGCCTTAAAAAGAACATTATTTAAGGGGTGATATCTTTCACAGTAACCAAACTAATCATATTACTGATAGAATTACTGGTTAATGATGCCCTTTTGCCCCCTGAAGCTTTGTATTTATGGCAGATCTACATTATATCTTTCCATTTTATTCATGCAAGATCTACATTATTAGACTGTAGCCATTTCTCAACTAAGAACTATTCTGTCACTTCTAATCTAATACATACAAGTAATTATTTTTTTACCCAGTCTTGTGTCTCTGAGGTTTTCTAACGTTTTGTACTGGATTTGTACAACATTTATTAAGCACCCACTGAATATTTTGTATGAATACCACTAATTGATTCAATAATTTTTTGTTGCATATTTTAGAACTAAAGAGAGCTACAGCGTGATATTACATAATCTTTGCTTTCAAGGAATGTCTGATCTACTAAAGGAGATAAGACTTGTATATGCATGAAAAGATAACTAATAAATGGATTAGATTGTATAATAATGGATCTTACGTAAAGCAATATATTTAATGTGCCAAATGAGTGGCATAGAAAAGAAATGACAATACCCTTGATTATAATTATTTTACTTGTTGTGCCCATTATACTGTGAGTGCCTTGAGAATATATTATTTTCTAAACTCAGCATCTGCTTTTCAAGAGACGTCTGGTTTTTAACAAGCTTCCCAGGTACATCAGGTGATTCTGATGTACACCGAAGTTTAAGAATCACGACTGTAAAAAAAAAAAAAAATCACTACTACAGACAATAGAATAGGATTGAGGGATTTGGGGCAAGAAAATGGCATGATAGAGAAGTTTGGTGAAGATTCACCTGGCAGAGTGCAAAAGGGAGTAGAGCCTGGGAAACTGGACACAGAGGGGACAGAACAAAGGCTGCTGCGTTTTTCCATGCATGAGATAACAACACCAGCACCGTTAGGAATGGTATGAAGGGAAAGGAAGGGGCAGGCAGGGAAAACACTGAGAAGGAGGAATCGCTGAACTTGGTGTGGGGAGGGGGCTCTGTGGCCAGCGAGAGCACCAGAGCCGGCTTCAGAAATTGGAAGAAGAGGCGGGCGGACGAGACATCCTCTGTAGTGTGGGGTTATAGGGAAATGCAGCAGCACAGTAAGAATATGGCAAGGGCTTATATATGGTTCAGAGCAATCATGGCAACATGCCATGGGAAAGCGTGATCACATGGGTTCACATAGGAGATAACACCTTGGTTACATAAGTGTGCTGACTTATGCCAGAGCGCCAGGCTGGAAAAAACACTTTGGCAGTCATCTTAGTTTGGCCTAAGAAACCTATTTGCCCATAATAAATTAATTTTCCCTTACGCTTGGTGACTGCTAGAGAACTAGGGTGAAAATAACTCCAATGTGTCTGACTTTAGAAACTAATAACAGCCGTAACAGCTAACATGTATCAATCACTGTGGCCTGGCTACCTCGACAATCACACCCAACCCTCTACTTTCTTGCTCACCTCCCATTACAGAAGCTGGAAAACTATAATAGATAGTCACTTTCCTTCTAGGATGGTCACTTTCCTTTCATAGGTCAAAGAAGCCTATGACCCATTTCTTTCCAGAATTATGAGAGTCAATTTATTTGCTCTATATTTACACAACTTAGATGACCTATGGTAGGTAGGTAACACAATGTAATTCCTTCTCCATTGTTCATGTCCACTTGTAACCTTGGCCATGGCTGACTGATTTAGGGGTTGAAATATTTTACTGGAGTGTCTCTCTCCAAGGGTGGGCGTGTGACTTACTCCTGACAGTAAGGTGTAGGGAGAAGTCCTTTGGGAGGCTTCTGGGAAAGTTTTCACTTTCTTGATGAAACAGCTGATACTGGCCCTGCCCTTCCGCCTTCTTCCTGTCTTAATGTGGATGTGATGTCTGGAGCAGCAGCAGCCTGGTGACCATAATGGGATAACTAGGAAGGTGAAAAGCCGACATGCTAAATAAACATGGCAGAGGGGAACGATAGAAAGAAATGAGGTCTTTGGTGGCACCAGTGACTTGCTGCTCCAAAGCTGGAACTACCCACCTTCAGAATTCTAGTTATAAAGATAATTAAATGTATTTATTGCCTAAGCTACTGCTAACTGGTGTTCTGTTACTTGTAGCCTAACATAATCAAACTGATACAAACACCGACCGCACGCCAGGCATTGGTCTAAGCAATTCAACTCGATGCTTACAATGCTTGGTAAGGGATGTGTTGTTATTATTACCCCTGTTATATAGATGAGGTAATGAAGGCACCAAGAAGTCAAATAACTTACCCAAGTCTGCACACCTAGGACATAGCACAGCAGGGATTTAAAACTCAGCAGTCAGCCTCCGACCTCACTTTTAACCACTACATCTGTAGCCTCTCAATAACAGTGATAGCACAGATAGAAAATAGGGAAGTCAGGAACAGATGTTAATAATTGGAAATCCAAGTGGAAATGTCCATCAGACAGAAGTGCCAAGTATGAGGCACAACAATATAAAGGATATTATTAGAACAAGGAGCCATCTGCATTGAAACAAGTATTGGTTTAAAACCTATAGATGTTCCAAATCCTATCTACAAGTTGGGTTGAACAGAACCATAAATGCAGCAACTCCAGCTTGGCCTGAATAATGATCCTTTGTTGACACGATGCCTTTGACTATCCAAAAACTGACTCTGTTTAATACGAGCATCTAAGTTCTGGCTGACAAGCACAGTACATCATTTAAAGGAATGCTGTGGAGCAGGGCCCAGGGCTGCTCTCCAAACTTTGCTGCCAAGGAAGATTTTTGGCTGTGCATAGCAATTCCCCAGTGTAGGCCAATGCTGATCATAACCTCAATCTTCCAGCCAACTGCCAGTTTACAAGGCTGCTGACCCAGCAAAACTACCCAGGATCTGGAATGGGGCTTCCAAGGATGCTGAATGTCCTTCAACATCAGGGCAGCCTGTCCTCAGAACGAGAATGAATGTGGTTTACCTTTATACCACTGGGGTTCAGATGGCCATGAGGACCAAGAAGGGAGAGGAAGGGGGAAATGGGTGACATTCATTCTAAATAACAAAAATAATGATAATAAGATCTTGCCTTTGTCGAACACTGACCCTGTGCCAGGTTCTGTGCTGAGTGAGAACACTTCATGCATTATCTCACTCAGAGCAAGCTAATCTCTGGTCTGCTTCTATTTTAACACAATCACAAAGTTTCTAAAGAAAATCATTGTTGATCACTGAAGATATTTTGGCATCCGCTGATTGTTTTTTGGTTGATTTGTTTTTTTCTTTTTTCTCTTTTTTTCTTTTTTGTCATCTTTCCTCAAAGGTCTAACAAAGGTCAGCTGGAACATTCTACTGATGCCTGTGAACACAGCAATAATTCTCATGCAAGGCTGACAATCAAGGCAATAATAGAGCAGTCCTGTGGGAAACAGATTGGCCTGCCTGGGAAAACTGAGAGGTCACATATATGAAAAAGAACCATCTATGAGCTTCCTATTGCCAACTTTGACAAGTTGGTATTTATGTAGCCCTAGAATGGTGCCAACCTAATCCTTATTTATCTACCACATGATTATAAATGCTCAAGCACTCTGGGAGGCTGTGTTGGGAGGATCAAGTGAGCTCAGGAGTTTGAGACCAGTCTGAGCAAGAGCGAGACCCCATCTCTACTAAAAATAGAAAAATTAGCCCAGTGTCATGGCACATACCTGTAGTCCCAGCTACTTGGGAGGCTGAGGCAGGAGGATCACTTGAACCCAGGAGTTGGAGGTTGCAGTGAGCTATGATGATGCCACTGCACTCTACCCAGCGTAACAGTACAAGACTGTGTCCCCCCTCCCACAAAAAAAATTATAAATGCTCAGCTGCATTGAAAAAGGACTAAAGAAGAAAAAGATGTCTACTATACAACTCTGGTATTGGTCAGAATGTTTTGTCCTTTCGTTAATGATGAGCTTCAGTTAACCCAATTCTGATCTGGACGTGCTCATATTCATCACAAATCACTGATGAGCCTGGAACGATTTCACTGTTGTTAAATCCTTAAATGATATTACAGTCACTTAAGCAACGACAGTACACAAATTAAAGCTTTAATTTATAATCTTTTTGCAAAAGCATTTCTGTTAGAATGTATTATTTATCTACACTCATGCTCCAAGCCCAATCATTACAATTAATTCCAATCTCCCTAATCAAGGACTCATGTCTTTACCTATTCTCTCTAAAAATAATGGAGATTATAAATGGATGAATTTCATTACTGTTCATGGTTGTGGTAAATTGTTCTCAGGTTCTCAGCCTGAGGTCATTTTCCTCTGGGTAGCTATTTAAAAGCTAAACAACGCTGTGTTTAGCTGCTACCAACAACCATAACAATAAAAATTTAAAAAGACCAAAAAATACATATCAAGCTCATTGCAAAGATAAGAATAAGACAGGCTGAGTCACCATTGGTCAGCAGCCCAAGGCCACTCATGCCTCGTGAATGGCAGCTGCAAAGGGCTCTGCCAACCCCACTGGCCAAAGGGCATGGGGTCAGAACAGCAGCTCACTGTTCTGTTAGGGAAGTGGCTCGCCTGCATTAGTGGCTAAATCCAGGTGAACTAGAAAAAGACCTGGCAGGAGGAATCTTACCTAGTATCTGAAAGCACATAAACAAGAATGTAGTCAGCAAGTCCTTTAATAATTCTGCAAAAGTAGCTTCTTTGTCTCAGAAGAAAATGAGGAAGTATATTCCCTCCTAGATTTTAAATTCCTTAAGGATAAAGATCTAATGTAATATCCAGCACATGATAGGAGAGTTATAAATGTTTGTTGAAAATAAGATTAATTAACATGTCCTATCATTGACTCTGCATAACAGCTTGGCAAAGTAAGTATTTTCCCTGTTTTACTATCATGAAATTGAGAAAATCCGTTTGGTAACTTGTTAAGGAATAAGGCCAGAACTCAAACTCAGGTCTTTCTGGCTCCCAAGTTAATGTTCTTCTTATTATGTCATGTTGCTGCAAACCACCTGCCTTGCTAAATTAACAAAAGACCCTTTCCATTTCTTTTCTAATTATAAAATTCATCAGGCCGGGCGCTGTGGCTCACGCCTGTAATCCTAGCTCTTGGGAGGCCGAGGCGGGCGGATTGCTCAAGGTCAGGAGTAAACCAGCCTGAGCAAGAGCGAGACCCCGTCTCTAAAAAAAATAAAAATAAAAAAAAATAAAATTCATGAGACTGTTCTATAAATGTAAAGTCCCCTTCTATTCATATCTCCTTATTCTCTACAGATGATCTCAGTCATGCCTTCATTCGAAATGTGGAGGTGCTTCTACAATTAACATCACTTCCCATTTCTTCCCCACCCTCCCTTCCTTACTACTGTCACAGAGAACAAGGTGACCTCCCTCTATTTCAAGGTGATAGCCCCCCCACTGTTGTGCTTATTCTCATCCATTTCTCCATCAATAATCCCGCCAACCTGACCACACTTTATTACTTCTTCATTCTCTCTTCTGTGACTTCTTTCTGCCAATGTATAAATGGTCTGAGGTGCACCTGTCTTAACGTGCAGACAACACCTCCACTCACCAGGCTACCCCTGAACTACATGCCTGTCCCTCTTTCCTTCCCTTCCCTATCAAGTTCCTTTTTCGCCATCTCTATTTCCTCCCATCTAATCATGGTCAATTGATGGTCAATCAAGGGAGTGCAGAAAGTACGAGCTTGATAACAACTGAAGGATCCAATTCAGCAGATTTTTCTCAGTTTTCGTTCTCCTCAAACTCTCTGCAGCAAGCTACCACCACCAGCTCTTATTTCTGCACGTTATCTTCTCTTGTGATGTTTATAAAGCTGTTCGTTCTCACATCTGCCTCTCATTCTCTGACTCTCTTTTTTCCTTCTGGCCTTAATGTAAGTGCTTCCTTTGGTTATGTCCATAGCCCATTTCTCCTCTCTGTACTCTCTTCTCTAAAAATTTTACTCAATCTTTTATACCAATCTTCAGTCCTGACTAGCATCAGTCCACCTTTCCAACTGCCTGTTAGACATCTGCCTGTTTCCTGCTGACACCTCAAACTCAGCATGCTCAAAATATAGTCAATTTCCTTTTTTGCACATATCTATTTATTATGTTGTAAATACTATTCTCCTAGTTATTGTGAAAACAATATTAACAAGTTAAGGTTGCAGTGTTCAATGTTACAGTAGCCAAATATTAGTCATAGAGGTCTAATATTCAAACAAAATGTATTTCCTTTGTTTAAAAAATTGTTTTTCAAAACTAATCAATCTTTTTCAAAAGTAATGCACATGGTAAAAAGAATAACTAAAAAATACAAAATTGGGCTGGGTGCAGTGGCTCACATCTGTAATCCCAGCTCTATGGAAGGCTGAGGCAGGAAGATCACTTGAGGCCAGGAGTTTGAGAACAGCCTAAACAACATAGAAAGAACCCCCACCTCTATTCAAAAACTTAGCCAGGTGCTATTCGAGAGGCTGAGGTGGGAGGATCTGCCTGAGCCCAGGAGTTCCACATTACAGTGAGCTATGATCTTGACACTGCACTATAGCCTGGGTGACAGAGACCCTGTCTCAAAAAAAAAAAAGTATGTCATATACAGTCAAAGGTACGTTTTCCCCCTCCCTGGCCACCATATTTCTAATTGCCCTCCTCAGAAGCAGTGTTATCAATTTTATCAGTTTTCAGTTTGTTATACACCTACCCCAAAATATTCTACATATTTGTAAGTATATATGTATTGAGGCCTTAGCCCATTTTCTGTTGCTTATAACACAATGCCTGAAACTGGGTAATTTATAAAGAAATTTATTTCTTGCAGTTATATAGGCTGAGAAATCCAAGGTGGAGAGGCCTTATCTGGTGAGGGCTTCTTGCTGGTGGGGACTCTGTAGAGTCCCAAGGCAGTGCTTAGTGAGTGGGCTGAACATGCTAGTTCAGGTCTCTCTTTCTGCTCTTATAAACCACCAGTCCCACTCCCATGATAACCCATTAATCCATTAACCCATGAATAAGCCATTCATGAGTGCAAAGCCTTCATAACCCCATTACCTCTTAAAGGCCCCACTTCTCAATACAGCCACATTGGAGATTATATTTCAACATGAGTTTTGGAGGAGACACATATTCAAACCACAGCAAAGCCCTTTGAAAATTCTAGCATGCTTGAATGGTAGCATGCTACACACATTGTTCCCCAAATTACTTTTCTTCACTTAACAATGTATTTTGCAGTTTATTCCTTATGAAATGTACTTTATTCATTTTTAATGACTGCATAATATAACCTCGCCTGGATACAATCCCTCTTGATAGACATTTAAGTTCTTCCTAGTCTTTGCCTTACAAGCAATGCTTCAAACGAATAGTCTGCAAACTTGTGTGGATATATCTGTAGCACAAAGTGAAATTGTTAGGTTAAAGGATATGTGCATTTTTAGTTTTAATAGATATTGCCCCCAATAACAACGTATGAGATAATTAAAAGTAATAACTGGAGTGAATTCAAATCATCTTAAAACTTTTGAAAATGCTCATCTTCCATTTTCTGTCAATCATTTGACATTCTCTCATTATGAGGCTAAGGGGAGTCAGGGGAAATGTAGCAGGAGGACAAGCAGAAGTGGAACAATCTTGGATCTTGCTAATGAGGGCCATCTGGAGTAGTGTGAAGACCTCAGGAGAAATACAGTAAAGATGTATGGACAAATATGCAGGGGTTATTAAGGTACCCATAAGTGACCAGCCAGAGGAGGCCATCCACCCTGTCAAGGGATCTGCAGGTGAAGATCCCAGCAATGTGTCTTTGAAGAAACACTACATGCCCCAAGGAAGTCTGATCACTACTAAGTTCAGACAGAAGTATCCTTACAGAGCTTCAAAGCCCAGGGAATAACAGTCAGTTAAGACTTTTCTTACCTCTTACCGCTATAACCCTGGATGTGTCAGAAGTCACAGCTGCTGGGGACAAGGAGCAATAGGGAGAACCTAATCTTAACTGATACCTAAGCATACATCCTCAAAACATTATTGCATGTGTGCACCAAGACTTGCACAAAAACATGTATAGCAACAACATTTGTAAAAGCAAAATACTGGAAAACAATCCAGTATTTTGTCCATGGATACATAAAATATAGTCTTTTCCTATAATGAAATATTATGCAGTGAAACAGACTATAGCCACACATGGATGAATCTCAGCAATATAATGTTGAAGGCGAAAAAAAGCAAAAAATAGACAGGTACATATGATGATTCCATTTACATAAAGTTCAAAAACATGCAACACTAAATAATATCTTATTTAAGAATACATACAAGGCCGGGCGCGGTGGCTCACGCCTGTAATCCTAGCACTCTGGGAGGCCGAGGTGGGCGGATTGCTCAAGGTCAGGAGTTCAAAACCAGCCTGAGCGAGACCCCGTCTCTACCATAAAAATAGAAAGAAATTAATTGGCCAACTAATATATATATATATAAAAATCAGCCGGGCATGGTGGCTTGTGCCTGTAGTCCCAGCTACTCGGGAGGCTGAGGCAGGAGGATCGCTTGAGCCCAGGAGTTTGAGGTTGCTGTGAGCTAGGCTGACGCCACGGCACTCACTCTAGCCTAGGCAAGAAAGCGAGACTCTGTCTCAAAAAAATAAAAAAAAAAAAAAAAGAATACATACAGACCAGTAAAATTAAAGAGGAAATCAAGGAAATGTTAACATAAAAATCAGGATAATGGTTCCTTCTGAAAAAGGAAAGTGGAATTGGGAAGGAACATTATAGTGGATTCTAAAATACAGACACTGTCCTACCTCTTAGGCTGTGGGTGGGGAAACTTGAATTTGTTTTATCATCATTGTTTAAACCTTACATGTACCTTTACAAATGTTGTTTTTTTTTTCGCACCCGTCTCAGCCACAGGCCCAAGAGCAACAGCCTGAGCAGCGGAGGAAATGCTACAAATGTTCTTAATCTGTTCCTTATTTAATAAAAACAAATTTTAGAAAAAAATATAACTGCATATTTTAATCTGAAAATTCCTTAGTTTTCTTTCATTTTCATAAGCATGCATAATATATATAAAGTACCTAGCACAATGCTTGGCACATGGGATCTATTATGATGTGCCTCCAACTTGCCTCTTGCTTGTCCTTTGGGGATTTTAAACAACCAGTGCGAGAGTAGCAAGCAATTTATTTGCTGAGCATGGGTGATACTGTGCAGCTGTAAGCAGTCCCAGCCATGTCAGCACAACACCCGATGGAACCGAGAAGGCTGGAATTACCACACCATCCTTACGATGCCAGAAATCCAGTTTGGATTATCTTCTCATCAAAGTGAATAAGTCTGTCCTTCCTGTTTGCTCCATTTGTGTTCACCTGCCTGTGACCCCTCTGCTCCAGGACCCTCAGTAGTTATCTTTAGCACACTGGATCAATATGACCATAACTCCGTGTGCTAAGAACTATTGTGCCAGGCACTGCTGCCTCATTGAATCCCCAACATCTCGCATAGATAATGAGTATTAATCTCATTTTACAGAAGATAACAGCCTCAGGGAAAATAAACAATCTATCTAAAATCACAGTAGCAAGTACTAGAGGCAGGATTCAAGACCAGATCTCTCTGACTCCAAGTACAAACTTCTCACTTGGCACATAGCAATCTTCATCACGTAGCTTCCCTTGTCTACCCAATTTCCCAGTGAACCCTCCTCTTTGTTAAGAGAGGGCAGGCAACTCTCCTTAACGTCTCCTGAATAAGTTGGGCTCAATTTTTGCCTATTCCTGTTCCTTAACTTATGTTATTCCCCTGCTGTAAATATCCTCTCCTCCTTTCCCCTACTCACCCAAACACTATCCTTCTTTCAAGCTTCATTTGGGACTGCTCTTCTTTGGAAGACTTCCTGAACCAACCCAACTCCAAAGTGGTCTCACTTTCTCAAAATACTTTTTGTCTTCTACTTGTTTTATTAACCAGAATTTATTAACTAGTTTCCACAAGAGGCAAGATGGTATCTTCCTTTACAGCACTTTGTTTCAAACTTTGTTTGGGGTTCTCCATATAGACACATCCAGTGACTGCCAAATACATGAGAAACCAGTGATCTGGGTACTATACAGACATAAATATCACCCCTGTGGCAATGGTTCCCAGATGATTCAAAATCTCCCTTGGGGCTTATTAAATCTACAGATGCCAAGCTCCATTCCAGAGACTTAGTGAGTTAGAATCTCCTGGGATGGGGGTTGGGGGGTACTGGTATCTGTATTTTTTACAGACAATTTTTATGTGCACCCTCAGATGAGAATCTTATGTTTTGTTGCAGTTCAGGGCCATGTCCAGCCAGATAAGCACACAAGGAACAGCCATAGGAAGAAAAGTGTGCAAAAATTCCAGGAAATATGTATGTATAAGACAGTCAAGAAATCTATTTTCTTATAGGCATGATTGTTTTGAGAGAATAAGAAAGAGAAGGAGAAAAAGAAGAAGGTACGCAGAGAAAGAAGGGAGGAAGGGAAGGAGAGAGAGAAGGAATGAGGAAAAAGAGGGGAAAGGAAGAGGAATGGGAAAGGAAGGGGTCATAGTCTGCTCTGGCTGCCACACAAAATACCATAGACTGGGTAGCTTAAACAATAGGAATTTATTTTCTCACAGAGTTCTGGTGGCTGGAAGTCTGGGATCAGGGTGTCAGCAGGATCAGTTCCTGGTGAGGGTTCTGTTCCTGGCTTGCAGATGGCTGCTTTCTTGCCATGTCCTTACATGGCAAGGGCATGTCACTCTCTTGTCATAAAGCCACCAGTCCTATCAGATTAGTACCCTTACCCTTAAGACTTCATTTAATCCTGATTACTTCCTAAAAACCCTACCTCCAAATACAATCACATTGGGGGTTATAGCCTCAACATATGTTTTTTTCTTTCGTTTGGTTTTTTTGTTTGTTTGTTTGTTTGTTTTGGTTTTTTGAGACAGAGTCTCACTCTATTACCCAGGCTAGAGTGCTGTGGCATCAGCCTAGCTCACAGCAACCTCAAACTCCTGGGCTCAAGCAATCCTTCTGCCTCAGCCTCCTGAGTAGCTGGGACTACAGGCATGTGCCACCATGCCTGGCTAATTTTTTCTATATACTTTTAGTTGGCCAATTAATTTTTTTCTATTTTTAGTAGAGATGGGGTCTCGCTCTTGCTCAGGCTGGTTTCGAACTCCTGACCTTGAGCGATCCTCCCTCCTCGGCCTCCCAGAGTGCTAGGATTACAGGCGTGAGCCACCACGCTCAGCAACATATGTATTTTGAAGGGACATAATTCAGTTCATAGCAAAAGGGAAGGGGAAGGAAGAGAAAAAATAATGGAAGTGGAGGAGGTGAAGTGGGCTGTAACTTTATGAAATTAAAAAAAAAAATCCTCAAGGCAGCCCATTCTGCATTTGAGCTGTCCTGATTGATAAGGCTTCCTTACCTTGTGCCAAAATCCACTCCCATGACCTTAACCTCAGTGGCCCAGGTT